>NW_026294402.1:59159064-59714064 GCF_007827085.1 Peromyscus californicus insignis
CGTCCTGGGCTGGCTGGGCTGGAGTGAGCTTCCCGAAAGTCAAAAGCTGTCATGGAGGTTGGTCCTCCCAGCAGCATTGCGGGGGTGGACACCTTACAGGAGAAGAGAGCCCAGGACATCTGGGAAGGAGCGCAGTGGACAGGCCCCGGTGAGGTCCTCAGGGAGCACAGGCTTGACTGGTAGGAGCTGCAGGGAGCACTCTTTGTCCCTGCTGCCGGCACCTGCGTCATTCCTGAGGCATACATACCTGCTCAGCTGTGTGCTTTGTCGAAGCGTTTGCATGCTCGTCATCCACTGGGGGCCAGGAAGTGTTCTGTGGTGATGATGAAAGCAATACCTGTCCTCTGATACCTGGGAAGAAACTGATGGCAGAACACAGCTCCGTGTACCCAAGCCCTGCCCTCCATGCTTCCCCACTCCGCTACCCCAGCACCAATTCTTCCACAAAACAAAAGTGAGTGCCAGAGCTCGGAGCCCTCGGATGCTGAGGGGGGCAGGATAGTGTAGTACAAGGGGCCCTACATGGGGACCTGAGGAGTTTACCTGCTGGCTGATGGTTTTAGGGGAGTTCCTTGTCTCTGACAAAATCGCTCTTTCTGGCATTTAGGGCATTTGAGACGTTTACCTGGAATGGGGTACAGTGGAGGTATGAACCCCCAGACTAGAGGCAATCCCAGCCCTGTTGCCTATGACTTTGGGCTAAAGGTGTATCCTTTCTGAACCCACTTCATTTTGTCTGTATATTGGCATGACTGGGCATGTCTTGGACTCATGATGAAGGACTTCATACTTTGGTCAGATTAAGCCCTCAGCACCGGCTCAGCTGCCCCCAACAGGTCTTCCTATTAAGGCAAAAGCTCGGAGGACTCCTACCTCTGAGTAAAAGTGGATGTGGCTTAGTCGGTAGAGTTCTTGCCTACTGTGCTTGAGGCCCAGGGTTTGATTCCCAGCGTCCCAAGAAACAGATGTTGTAGTGTATCACCTGCATTGGGTGATACATCTGGGACTCTCTGGATCCCTTCAGCTCCTCTCTCTCAGATCTCATCTACATTGTTGCTCCCTGTGGCCTTATGCCAGGGATGCCCTATGGCGGCTAGTTCTAAATGCCACAGGCCCTCAGGGTCCAGGTCCCCTAGGTGGTTCGTCAGAGCCTTTCCCTCTCTGAGGTTAGTTCTCCCCCGGTGACACCTGTCTCCCTTCAGGGTGATACAAAGCATGCATAGAGACCCTGGATGAGAGCTCAGAGTTAGGGGCAACCTTCAAAGTCAGGGAGCCTGCCTTGGAGGTTTGTCTAGGATCAGTGGTCCGAACAGTGGGCCACCTTTAGCATGGGCTGCAGAGCAGCATTCTCCTTGGCTCCTGGGGGCACAGTGGACGCAATAAGCCTGCTCTGAGTCTCCTTCTGGGTACCTAGTATCTTTCCTTGCCTCGATTTTGAGGAACCTGTTGTTCCTTGTCTATGAAAGCCAGCCAGGCAGAGGCCTCATCCCCAGAAGGTCCTCTGAGGCTACAGCTAAAGCCTGGTGTTAGGGTAGAATCCAATTGCAGCGGCAGGGACAATAAAAAAATGCCAATTTATTTTATCTCAGCGGCTTGGAGTTGAAGGTCTTTTTTTCAATTGAAAATGCAAATTTATGCAAATGACATGAAAATCAGACTCTTTCCTGGCTGAATAGAAAGGAGACTAAAGCTCTAGGTAGTGCCCAGGGCCTGGCATGGTGCTGGTGTCGGGTGTGCTGTGAATCGCGAGTGGGTGAATGGGATTCCAGCACAGTGCCCTGTGCTCCAGAGTGGACTGGGCTGTGGGGTCACCTGGAGTGCCCCCCCTGGAGGTCTTGGTGGGCAGAATCAGTGACAGGTCAGACATTAGGGGTGCTAACTAAGAGTTATCCAGAATCCTCGCTCCCCTACTACTGGTCTTCCTACCTTCTAAGGACCTCTGTAGGTCTGGTTTCCAACATGCTGGGCAAGGGTTTCTGGAATCCCCTGACCCTTATGTTCTCTTTCTGGGTCACAGAGGGCACTGTTTCGCTCTCCCAGTCCCCATAGACTATCTTTTCTTGAGCATTTCTTTAGAGCCCTTTACAAAAGCTGCACTTAGTGTCCACCCTAAATCTTTCCTGCTGTGGAACAATCTATATGGCTGTGCTCCATCCTCAGTGGACACATGTGAGCAGAGGTCTGTGGCTGGGGTTACAGACTAGTGTCTCCCAGAAAGCCTCAGACCTCTGGGGGACTCATTCTAGGAACCTGTGGGACTTCAACAGCTTTGAGAGGAGCACAGAGAGGAACTACTAACCTGGCAGGTCACGGGACTGAACGGCTTTGTCCTTCTCCCGGACTCCTTGGAGCTGTGAAGCCCTGTTTATTGAGCACCTACTAAGTTGAGGCACTTTCCATCTGTTCTTCCACCCTTTCAACAGCCCTGTGAGGAAGAGCTGTCTCCTCCCTTTCCACAAGGAAACCAAGGCCCAGAGACATGTGGCTTCTTGCCTATGATCACTCAGCGGCTGAGGCAGGATTTGAACCACTGCTTGCCTGACACTGGAGGCCTGTTTCTGCTGCCCTCCCTGTGTTCTTCCTGTAGGCTGGTGCAATAAAACTTGGAGAGGGCTTCGGGCCTGGACCCACTGCTTACACTGTTTATCAGCTTTGGCCCCAGCCTTCCTGGACCCCACTCAGCTCTGCACAGTGGGATTAACAGTGCAGCCCCTCCCAAAGGGAGTCAGGGTGCTGTCATGTTAGTGATAGCTGCTGGCCAGCTCCCTTCTGTTGACATTGTGCCTGCCCTCTTCCCAGCCCCCAGCTCCTAGCCCCGTCCCAATCCAGCACACAGAGGGGTTTTGAGATACGGGTGTTCTTAGTTCTTGTCTGAACTGCTCCAGGATTCAGTTTAATGCTCTGCACCCCACGGAATGCAAGTGGGGGCTCCCCAGGATAGCGAGGCAGCAATTAGGTTAAATAATTAAAATAACTTTTAATTTTTAAATAATTCTAATTTGCATTTGTGCAATTTGCCTCTCTCCCCCTCCCCCTCCCCACTGCCTTCCTCGTGTCATTTGCTTATTTAGTTAAAACTCTGTTTTCTCTCTCCTGCTGGATAACCCATTTGCTCCGAATGGCTGCAGGCCAGCTCCACCCACAATAGCCACAGATTGTAGGGCAGAATCTGCTGACTGGGGACGTGTGAAAGGCGGCCTCCTTGCAGAAGGGAAGATAAAGGGAACATGTGATTCCGGTCTGATGGTTCATAAGGCTCCACCTGGGGCTGGTTGGAGCTGGGAGAAGCCCCAGGTGGAGCCTGCAGTCTGGGTGCATGGAGACCAGCTGCGCTGTGAGGTGCAAGGAGGGAAAGAGCTTGCAACTGTGTCTGGTGGCCCCTCCTTGCTCCCAGGGAGGGGCCTCCAGCATTGAGTTCTCTTCAGGCCCCATACAGGCACTCTTACCTCAGCAGTCAGGCCCTTCGACTCTGACAGCACAAGTGTCAGGGAGGTTCTCATGAAGGTGACCCTGGGATCAAGATGTGTGTGTGTGTGTGTGTGTGTGTGTGTGTGTGTGTGTTCATACTTACATATGTACGTGGTGTGTGTGAGGAGGTAACCTGGCTCTTGAGGGCTGGTCATAGAGATAAAGGGAAGAGAAATGGAGCCAGAGCTGCTGAAGACAAAGGCTTGGCCAGCTGTGTCCCTGGATCCCAGTTGCTCTCGAGAAATGTATCTTTTCCCACGGCAAAGTCCTTTGTAACCTCTGTGTTGGAATGGTCCCAAAGCAGTATGTTTGAGGATTTGGAATTGGAAGGGGGAAAAAAACCAAACATTTATTAACTGCTTTCTATGTACTATCATTGCTTTCATATAGTTCGTCTTATTTTATTCTTCTTTGTGCCTCGAGAGCTAGCTAGTAATTAATGCATTTGTTTGGCAGGGAAATAGGCTCAGAGAGGTTAAGAAACTCAGCTCAGGGTCCACAGCTGATAGGTGCCAGAGCTGGGATTTAAATGTAGATAGATTGGGGGTGGAGATATAGCTCAGTCTGCAGAGTGCTCCCCTAGATTGGGTGTGGAGATGTAGGTCAGTCTGCAGAGTACTCACCCAAAAGTCCTGAGTTCCATCCCCAGCATTGCATCAACCAGGTGTGACAGTAAAGGCCTGTAATCCTAGCACTCAGGAGGCTGAGGCAGGAGGATCACAAGATCAAGGCTTTTGTCAGCTACGGAATGAGTTCAAGGCCAGCCCGGAGAACTTAGGAGAAACCCTGTCTGAAAATCGAAGGTAGGGGCTTAGTGTTTAGTTCAGAAGTATGGTGTTTGCCTAGCATGTGGGAGGCCTTGGGTTCAACCTCCAGTAACACACACACACACACACACACACACACACACACACACCATGGGACTTATTTCAAAGCAGGTGCTGTGTCCTATTTAAGTCCTGACTCAGCTGTCACAAGCCCTGTGACCTTGGGCAGGTTTCTTAGCTTTTCTGTGTTCCATTTTCTTTTCTGTATGAGGGTGATAATCTCGCCTCTCATAGTTGCCAACTGGAAGAGAGAAAGAGTTGTAAACTGTATGGGTTAGTTTGTAATTAGCACTGGAGACTGACTTTCCACGGGAGAGTGGGTGCAGTCTCAGCATGGGTAGAGGGCCTAGCATGGTGGGGACCATAGTGACTGCTTCCGTGGGTGTTCTGGCGGTGAAGCAGGAGTCTAACAACTCTATTTATGTGGCACGGGCCAGGCCCTTTCCTGGGGGCTCTTTTCCACAGCATATGGAGCTGGCCTGTCCCTTGCCTCTGGCCTGATTTCTGGGAACTGCCATGGTGACTTTAAAGCCCTTGGAGAAAAGGGCCACCTGCTTCAACGTGAGGCCGGTGCTGAGGGCTGTGGCAGAGGAGAGGGAGGATGCATGCGGGATGACCCCTCAGCCTCTCAGGGCAGGGCTGCTGGAGTCCAGCACAGAGGGACAGAGGCCACTGTGGGCTGCCCAGGGGCTGGCTTTTCCTCTGAAAGTTCCGGGGGCCCTCTGTGCTGCCCTTCCAGAGGTCTGTGTGGTGCAGTTCCTTTGCCCTGTGACATCAGGAGCCGTGGTGAAGATTGAGATGTGCTGAGTCTTGTAAGGGTGCGACCGCTCAGTTTTGCTGGTGTCTGGGCATACCATTCATTTCTACTGGCCTTTGGTGTGAGCAGAGCCAAACTTAGTGAAGAAATGTCCCCAGGGAGCTGCTGAGGAGGTCCTGACAGGCCCGGGGGTTGCTGCAGTTGGGTGGTGGAGTCTAGGTCAAGAAATGACTTTCTAATAAGGTGTCCGTGGGGGCCAGAGAGAAGATAGCATGGAGGCCACAGCCATAGGGTCTACATGGAATTTTCTAGGCCCTCTGGCCTGTTGGTGCCTAGATGGATTGGATGCTCAAACTTCTGGGCCTTGAAGCCCTGTGTCTGTAATTCCTGGGACTCCTTTGGCATTGGGACCTAACGTGGACAGAGTCCCTCAGTCAGCTGCCAGTGGTTGCTGCTAATAGGGAATCTGATCCATGGCTGTCTGTGCTCCTTGACAGTCCACTGTTACCACCCTTCTTTAGCGGGATCACCTCCTACCTCTGCAGTCTGTGACGTGCTGGGAGTGGGTCCCAGGCTCGGCTGCTGAGGGGGTCCTGACACCTGTAGCGATCTCAGGCCACATATGCCTCCTACAACAGGAATTCTGGTTACATCCGAACTGTCCTGTGGCATGCATCTTCCTAGTCTCACGGAGTTTGGGATAGAAGCCCAGAAAGGAAATGATTTGGTCCAAACACAGTGGTGTCACTGTGGGAGAAGAGGTCCTGTGCTGTACTGTCTCCTTTATGTTGACAATGCTTTGAAAGGAAGGCTGAGACTCAGCTCCGAGACACAGGAGAACTTCCCCACAGCTGAGAGTCCTGCTGGGGAGAGGTTCAGGCTTCTGTGCAGAGCTGTGGTGTTAAGTGAATCCACGAGAGTCTGTTAAAGGGCATCAAGGATTTATTAAGATATAAAATGGGGAGAAATACACTCACGGATACAGAACAAAGTAAACAGCCATTGTCGTCCTCTATTCTGCCTGGGGATGAATGGAACCAGCCATCCGGTCTCCGACCACCCCAAGAGAGAGAAAGCGTGCACCCCCTCCTCAATTTTAAGCAGTCACGTACCCAGAAATACCAAGCCTCTATCGGGCCAGATACTCCAAGGTCATTGGCGGAGCAAATTTCCACAACACTGTGGGTTACCGGGGAGGGTTGGGAATGAGCCACTGTCCCCAAATCTTAGAGGCCTCTGTGTGTAGGGATGATCAAATCCCTCTTGGGAGGGTCTGTAAACATCCTGTCAGCAAAACTGTATTCATGGAGCAACTCCTGAGTCCTGGAGACTGTGGGGGCTGCCACAGGGGGACAGAGGAGGCCTCCAGTGCCATGAAAGAGAGCTTGGGCAGAACTCTGTGCTGGTGAATGTATGGTGCCCAGCTGAAGGTTGGGTTGGGGGAAGGGGAGGGAACTTGAGTCCCAGAGAGTATGGGTGGGCTGGGGGTCTGTCAGGGGGCCTCCCAGGAAGGGACACCTGGGTTGGAGGATGTGAAGGAGATCACCAGTCAAGAGGAGTGTGTGTGAGATGTACGTGTGTGTATGTGTGTGTGTGTGTGTGTGTGTGTGTGTGTGAGAGAGAGAGAGAGAGAGAGAGAGAGAGAGAGAGAGAGAAACTTTGAAGTCCATGAGGGCGGGCGGGGGGGGGGGGGGGGGGGGATGAGAGGCATGGAAGCTAAGGGGTTAGGATAGGAGGATGCCCTAAGGCAGGGCCTGACTTGTGGTCTCTGTACCCTTCAGGTACAGAGGTGAAGGGTTTACAAGGGTATGTGAGAGGTCGTTTGGAGCAGTGGGTAGAGTCAGGGTGGGAAATGATAGGGACCTGTCCAGATCTAGTTTGATGAGATCACCTTGCTTTGTGGAGGGGGTCAGGTGGGGAGTTCCAGTGGGAACCTAGGACTGGCCTGGGTGAGGTCGTGGTCTCTGTGTGAGACAGAAGTGGCAGAGAGAATACAGTCTAGCGGAAGTGGAAATGGGCATCCTTGGGGGGGACAGGTGGGGAGTTAGGCAACAGAGACTCTTTCCTGATGAGGAGTAATGGATGCACATCAGTATAGCCCGAATTCTAATTGGTCTTCATGAAAACCCAGAGCCAGATATCGGGGTAAATGCTGAAAGATCAGAGAGACAAAGGAACAAGCCACAGCCAGCCACCTCTCACCTCACCAACTCCTCAGCCAAAAGGACTGAGTTCCTGTCTCCTCCCGCCTTGTATTCCTTTCTCTGCCCAGCCTCAACCTGTCTCAACCTCCCTAGTACTGAAATTAAAGGCGTGTGTGCCTCCCAAGTACTGGGAGCAAAGGCATGAGACCCCAAGTGCTGGGATTAAAGGTGTGTGCCACCACTGCCTGGTCTCTATGGTTAACTAGTGGCTGGCTTTGCCCTCTGATCTTCAGGCAAGCTTTATTTGTTAGAGCATCCACAAAATATCACCACATTTCCCCTTTTTGTCTAAAATGAAAAAAGATTATAACTAATACAATATACAAAAATCTAATCCAATGTAAAATATTTAAAACTAGTAGCTGCTTTTTAAAAGTAGATTCAATAATCTACCTTTTTATCTTATCCTATCTATACATCAGTGTGTACACATAGGAAGCATAAAACTTGGTGAAGGACAATGTATGTACAGGCCAGGACAACTGTGCTATAATCAAGATACTGAAGGTATCACTGCCCCCCTAAGTTTCTCTTGCCAACCCTCCTGTTCCCCACCTCCACATCCAGACAGCCATTGCTCTGCTTTATGTCATTATAGATTAGGATGCCTTGCAGAGGTTTCTTCGAGTGGAAGCATATATGATTAATATATACTCTCTGCTCTCTGCCTGTCTTCTTTCATACAGCATAATTATTTTGAGACCCACCCAAAGAGGACATGTGGATTCTTCTTTGGGTTTGGTTAAGTCTGTAAAGTCTGATTAGGTCAAAGTCAAGTCCACAGACAGCAGCCTCTCCACCGGCTGCCCAGACGAAGCTTGTTACAAATGCAGAGCTTCGGGGCTGGGAATGTAGTTTGGTGGGTAGGGTGTTTGCCTTGCACGCCTGAAGTACTGAGTTTGAACCCCAGCACCGCACAAACGGGCATGGTGGCATACACCTGTAATCTCAGCACTTGGGAGGTAGAAGCAAGAGCATCAGAAGGTCCAGGCTAGCCTAGGCTACCAACAAGAGCCTCCGGTGATCTGTAAGCACTGCGACAGTTAAGCTCGACAGGCCGAGTGAGCTCTCTGAGACCACAGTTTACAGCTTAGGCCTTCTTTTTTTTTCTTCACCAATGAGAGTCAGGTGAGGGACAGGTGCGGAGTGACTCCCATGCAACAGCTGATATCATGATACAGTTTCGCTTTTGTCTCACATTTTCCCTTGCATATTTCTCGTCCCCCTGGTCTCAGTCTCACAGATGGCCACTCTGATGGGTTTGGAATCTGTTGTAAAAATACTTAATGTCATTCTGCGTGCTCCTGCCTTTTAAATTTACACACACTTTATTATGCTTCAAATCTCCCACTCCCAAATTTTCTCAGCACCATCTTGCTCTCCCCACATCTTCCTGAGGCTGAGTGGTCCACAGCAACCGAGTCCCACCACCTGTTACCCATCTCATCCTGACAGGCTAGGACTATCAGCAAGGCCTCCAGCTTGCCTCCACCATGAACAGCTTTCTCCCTGAAGGCCAAGCTTGAGTCTCCATCGTGGCCGCAGACTAAATGACCTCAGCCCGCTTCAGCTGTGATGGCTTCTTTCGCAAATGAAAGCCCGTGGTGAGTTGTGAAGCCCCTGTGCTGTCAGACAGGAGATCTGAACAGTTATGTTTTCCTCTGAGTTAAGTTTGTGGCTGACACCGCAAAGGGGCTTCGATCCTTTGATCGGCAGAGTCCCTGAGCCCTTGGCGGTCCCCCTGAGCGCTTGGAAGTTTTTTACCTTGTGAATAATACAGCAGCTGCTCCAGGGAGCTGAAGGGTTGCACCGGTCTGCAGGCCTGTTTTAAAATCCCAATTCTGCCAACTCCTCAAATGGGAGTGACAGTTCCTGCTCCCGTGTAATCATTTATAGATCAGGTAATGATTTCCCCCTTGGCGTAATGACAGCGCTATTCTTGGGGGAGCTGGTCAGCTTGTCAAATACTGCTGATGTTCCCTTTGGTGTGGGCTGGAAGGATCAAGTGCGGTGGCTCTATGTACTGTCTCTCCTCACTTCTGGTAGCAAAAGTCACCTCTTTCGGAGGACTCTTGACTTGTGATGGGGACGTGAGGACTGGCAGTCTATCTACCTTTGGTTCTGAGGTCACTGGAAGGCAGCCTGCCTCCCTCCCAGTTCCCCAGGCTGGAAGTCCTGACAGGGGCTGTCTTAAGATGGAAGAGGCTGAGCACATGGGGTCCTCTGTGGTCAGGAAGCTTCCCAGTGACCTTATAGTGGAGCTCAGTGACTGTTAAGTAAGACTATATGGCTGTGGCTGGTCGCCTAAGTGGGTATTGCTCTAGAACTTTCTCCAGTGGAACTTTTCCTTATCAGGGGCAAGCAGAACAGTGCTGGTAGACCCAAGAAGACTGTACCCAGAATTACCACACTCTTGAAATGGGCTCCGCTCTCTGTTTCCTGGGCTGCCGACCGGCACTTGTCTGCAGCATCTTCCCTAAGAAGCAGGTGTCACAGTGCACACCTGCAGTCCCAGCACTTGGGGAGGTGGAGGCAGAAGGCTCAGGAGTTGAAGGACATCCTTGGCTACATAGTAAGTTTGAGGCTAGCCTAGGATATATGAGACCTGGTCTCAAAAGAACCAAAAAGAAGCCAGGCCTGGGTAGTGTCTTAGAAATGGAAGCCGAGAGGAACACAAGTTCAAGGCCAGCCAGGACTACATTGCAAGACCATATCTTAAAAAATATTTTCCCCCTTAAGAAGAATGGGAGCCGAGTAGTAGGACATGTAATCCTAGGCTTTGGAAGGTGGTGGTAGGAAGGTCAAGAATTCAAGGTCAATTCAGCTGCTTTTTACACAGTGAGTTTGAGGCTGGTCTGGGCTACTGAGATTGTCTTTAAAGAAAATAAAAAGGATAGAGAGGTCTGTGTCTGTGGTTCCCAGTGTCGGTCTGTGGCTCTACAGTTATAAATGTAGCCGTCCTTTCATGAACAAGCTTAGGACAGGAGATACACTGGCAGGGCTTCCTGAAGCTGCTCATCCACTCACTACTAAGCACTGTTCTTTATTCTGAGACTGTCATCCTACATCCTTGGGGGTCATGAAATTGGGCTGGTCATAGAAGATAATGGAAGATGATGGGAAAGACCTTATGTGTCTAAATAGAAAGCTGGCAAATTTCTGATTGGCCTCTAGTGTGTATGTGTGTACAATGCGGTGCATAAATTTTACCTGTCCTCTAGTAGCTGCATTTAGAGGGACTCTTGATTCTCAGCTTCTCCCCCAAATGAATATCTAACACACAGGATCCAATTTGTGCCTAAGTAATAGGTTACTTTGTTTCTAATAATGATTTTTGCTAAGATAAAAATCTTTCCTTTAGAAAAGGAGCAAATTCACAAATTGGGTTAATTTAGCAAACATTTACATCTTAATGAATAGATTCTGTCAAAATCGCATAAGTTAACGTGTAAATATGCAAGCAGCCCAGAGGAGTGAAGTATGGTGGGCGGAGGGTGACTGCCAGAGCTCGTCTGCTGTAGCCCTGGGACCACATCCAGGGCCACGAAATAGGAAGCATCTAACGGCATCTATCGGTGGCCCTCAGTTCATCTGCTGTATTTAAGGACAGGCTCAGAGTGAGAACGTAATTAAATTGTGGCCATAGAGCTAGACAACTTAACTAGTGCCCCCTCATGCTCCATGTACCAGAATTTAATTTTCCAAATAAACTCGGTGTGGCTTTGCTGCCTGGGGAGGATCAATAGAATGGAAATTGCTTGCAGTTTCCCCTAAAGTGCTACAATGCATCGCTGATCTCCATTGCCCCTCCAAGCTCTTCCCCTCCCCCTCCCCTCGCAGGAGAGAACGAGCCTGGTCTTCATTCCAGGCACACACTGTTGGAGGAAACAGCAAGGAGTAAACGGATAAAAAAGGAAAGTAAAGGACCAGAGCCTGCAGAGGAGGGAGGGCAGGAGAAAACCGCCCCATCCTCCCCGAGGTCTGTGGGGTGGTGCTGACTGTCCCCACACGGGGCACTTTCCAGAGAGACCACCTAGGAGAAACCGAACCAAAGCTCAGGTTTCGAGGATGCTGTAGCCTGGAATGTCACTCCTACTTCTCTCTTCTGGGATGGAGGGGAATGTTCTAACTCCTTCAGAGTCTTACGAAGTGTAGTGTCAGGGAAGGGTCCTGCTAATACTGGCCGGTTTGTTCTTTTGGAGCTCAGCTTGCTGAAGGTGACTGTAAACCACAGATTATCTAGAGGTTTTTTTTGTTTGTTTGTTCGTTTGTTGTTTTTATTGCACTTGAGTATTTATTTGTAGGGAGGGCAGGTGCGGGGAGGGTGCGGGGCGCAGAGCTTTGTGGAGGTCAGAGCCAGTTCTTTCCTTTTCTCTTGTGGGGCCCAGGGATCGAACTCAAGTCATCAGACTTGGTGGGCAAGCTCCCTTACCCCTGGAGTCATCTTACTGGCCCCGTCCTGAGTTTTAATGTGGACTGTTCAAATGTGGGGCCAACTTTAAAGGGTCAAATCTCAGGTCCTTTCTTGTTTCTTGGGAAGATACCAAGGAGCTCCACAGATGGTAGGGGCATGGTACTCTCGGCAGGGAGTTTCCCTGACCCTCAGTGGGGGCTTAGGAAACCCTTCCAAGATCCCAGGGATGGCAGGGAGGCTGGGACCAGGAGAGTAGGAGGCACTGTGGCTCTCCATACTTCCAGTGGGCACAGTTTGGGTGTGAAAAGATGCTAATACTCTTTTCTGTGGGGGGTAGGGACAGATAAGACTCAATCCTCATGCACAGGGCAGTTATAGATCACACACACACACACACACACACACACACACACACACACACACACACACACACACACGGCTTTGATGTTCAGTGGGGTGACATGGGGTCAGGAGTCTTGTGCTTGTCGGCCTTTGTCTCTGGGACAGATACTTGAGACAAACAGCTTCCAGGAGGAAAGATCTCTCTGGCTCATGGGCTTGGAGGTTTGAGTTCACTCTCAGGGAATCCGTTGTGGCAGAGGCAATGGATCCAGGACTGTGGGAGGCAGACATCATGGCAGAAATGGCTAGAGGAAAGCTGCTCATTTGCTGACTGACAGGGGCAGGCGGGGAGGGGGAGGGAGGGAGACAGAGCACGGACATACCCTTCAAACACCTACCCCATAACATACTTCCCCAAACGGAGTCTATCGCCTAACTGCCATCCTGTCCAAATAATGCCACGAACGATGATTCCATGGATGGATGAATTCACTGGTGACATCAGCTCCGGTGACTTCCCGGAGCCCCAGAGTCCTAGTTGACAGCTGAGGCTTTAACACAGGAGTCTTTGACATGGGGTCTGATTTCAGATTCAGAGCACACCAAATCTGAAACCGGTTGGAGCACCGAGGTGGCCTTCCTCTGTGGCATGCAGTGCTCTGCCATGTAGGGTGCTGTTCCTCTTGGTGGGAGCTGGTGAGGCAGGGTGGAGACTCTAAATGGGTGCCCATCACCGATTCCCAGCTCCTCTGCTCCTTCTCTTCCTGTAGAAGAGGCTCCACTTAGAGCCTCCCTACCGCAGGGGCTGTGACACTTTCTGGGGCTGACAGATTGACCCTGCTTCAAGATATCCAGAGAGTGAAGGTTCTGGAAATTAATTAGTGGTGGTTACATGTTGACTACCCAGAGGCTGCAGGAATTTATGGGGGTTTTGTTTCCTTTTTGTCGTGGAATAAGTTAACAGCGTGTGTGTGTTGATTGATTTCCTGCTAAATTCCTTTCTGTCTCAAAAAAGGGAAAAAGGAATATTCTCACAGTTTGGAGTCCCTTGATGCATTTTAATGAACCGCCCTCTGAGAGCTACTTGTTTTCAGTATCCTTTGCCCTCTCCCCAGCCCCTTATGCGGCTGCCAACTCCAGATCCTGGGCCGTGACCCAAGACCAGAGGTGAGCCAGGTACCGAGAGATGAGAAATCAAGCAGGCTTGGCTGTTAGAATCTACAAGAACAGGGTGGACATCCAAAGGACGGAGGAGGCCATTCAGCTATCATGCCCCACCCAGGTCTTGAACTTGTTTTTGTCTGGATGTGCTGTTCACAGTCAGAGGTAGAGCCTAGAGTCCAGCTGGGAGATTCGGACAGAGCCTGGTGGGTAGGAACAGTGTGAGGACAGGGCTCTAAACAGCCTGGGCGCACGAAGGCGGTAGGGAAGCCCGTCTCACCCGGTTCCAGGTGACCCCCATGAAGTACTGCCTGCTCTCTGGCCCGTGGCAGGCAGAGTACCTGTGTTGCTTTTGGGAGCTGGTGATGTTTACTAGGGCTTTAGTGGGGGTGAAACTGGAGGCGGGGGTAGGGGGACTCAGATCACAGCTGTTACTAATTTAAAATATGACGTCCCTCTCCTCGCACCCCCTGGGAGCCCAGGAGAGGAATTATTGAATATGTGACACAGGCAGAGAGAGAGCTTACTGTGCAGATGAAGCAGAGAGGAGAGTGATTGCTGCATGCGTGATGTAAGAGGGGCCGGTCACCACGTAATTAAACACACAAAGTTCAGCGCAAAATAATTGCCTATATGTTACAGGCATGACACATGGGAAGTTCTCAGCCTTTTTTTTTTTTTAAATTCTTTTTATTTTATGTACATTGGTGTTTTGCCTATATGCATTCCTGTGTGAGGGTGTCAGATTCCCTAGAACTGGAGTTATAGATAGTTGTGAACTGCCATGTGGATGCTGGGAATTGAACCTGGGTCCTCCAGAAGAGCAGCTAGTGCGCTTAACCTCTATGCCATCTCTCCAGCCCAAGTTTCCAGCTTTTAAGAGCCTTGTGGAAGTTCTCGGTCACCCACTTTGCCGCCTGGTTCCCACTGCCTGCTGCACCTCAGCTGAGCGGCTTGGTTACCACAGAAGTTCTTGGCTTTTAACCCCTGTGAGCATCTTCCAGTCACAGATCAGAACAATCTCTGGAAGATGAGGTCCCTGAGGTGACCTCTGGGGTATCTTCCTTTGTGTGTCCTGTAAGTGTGACCACCTCTGACGTCATTCCTCCTTGGGAGTCATCCATTTTGTTTTATGAGGCAGGGCCTGCCCATTTCTGCCTCTCTAGTATACCACCATGCCCTGCTACCTACGTCAGTTCTGGGGATTGAATTCAGGCCCTTATCCTTTTGTGGCAAGCACATTACTGACTGAGCTGTCCCCACAGCCTGATCTCCAGGGTTTCTGAACTCTCTTTGCTCATGTGAACAAAGATCTTCCAAATCTGGGGACTGTTACATGTTTTCTGTCTCTTTCTGTTCCTTCCTTACACTCCGGGTATAGCATCCTTGAATGGCAGGCTGGTCATGGGTAGTTCAGTTGGCGAGGGAGGAGTGGTTGGCTTGGGGATGCTCAGTGAGGTTCTCATCACTTGAAAGAGCATCCTTCTCCCAGTTCTGGATGGTGGTGAGCTGACTGTGTCCTTCCTACAAGGTTCTGGGGAGCACTGGGAAGGACCATTTCTCTGGCAGGCGGGGACTCCCAATCCATGGTCACTTGGGGGTTCTCCACGGACCTATTCTGATGCAGGAAGACATTGGGAAAGCCAGAGGGAGCACTTTCCAACCACAAAGCCAGTTTCTAGGCCAGGACTGTTGAAAAGGCCTTTCTATGGGTGGAATTCTGGGCCTGTACCATCTAGGACAGTGGCTGCTAGTCCCGAGCAGGAACCCAAACCTCAGGATGTAGCTGGTGTGACTGAGGATCTTTGAATTCAATTTGCCTTAAGCGGTTCAGTTTTCAGAGCCTCTATGGCTGCCCTGTGAAAAAGCATGCAATTAACCTTTTTGGGTCTCTGGCCTCATCCTTTGCTTTGGGAAGACATGTGGGGAGATCGTTTGCTCCATTGCAAGGTGGCTACAGAAAGAAGATTAGGTGATGATTTCTGGACTCAGGCAGCATACGGCTGCATCACTGAGGCCAAGCTGCACTAAGGGCCCAAGAATAGGCCACCAAACCCTGGGTGGGTGACCATCGCCAGAGGCTATAAAGCTTGGAATAGGGTCCTGTGGCAGGGAGAGATAGTATGCCATAGGAGCAGGTAACTGGGGCCATGGAAGTGGGCATGGTCAGCCCCTCAGAGGTCTGTGCTGGAGCAGAGGCCCTGGGCCTTCTGAGGGATCGTTGAAATGAGCAGCAGTGGGCTGTTGGCTTGTGAGAAAGTGTGTCTGGGAGATTCTGCAGGAAGCAGGTAGATAGGGTCCTTCCCTTGCAGGTTGGTGGCTCTTGGGGGCCTAATGGGAAGGTAGCTTACAGTTTGGGGAACAGCTCTGAGCTGTCTAAGTCTTCTCTCGGGGAAGGGCGGTTCATAGCTGAAGAAGCTCCAGGAAAAGTTCTGTCATGGAGGGTTTCCATAAAACTCGCCACCTTTGGTAAAACTGTAAACCCAAAGCCCCAACTCCGTTTGGTTGTGGCCAGGGATGGCGTGCCCAAGTAGGAAGGAGGGACATTGTCACCCAAAGGGACAAATATAAAGACAGTGGGAAGATGTGTCCTAGGCCACAGGACAGCCTGCAGGCCTGACATCTGGAAGGTGCTGGGAGTTGGAGGGCACGTTTGAGGCATGAAGATGCAGCGGCAGACACCGGGCAGGTGTAGGGTTTGAACCCCGAGGGCATGTTCCATTGCTCTTTCCAGGCTGCCCTGTCTAGCTGAAGAGGTATGTCTGTGGAGAGCCCTGGTCTCCTCTGAGCCTCAGTTTCCTCCTCACTCCAGGGAGCTATGTGGTCAGGCTTGTGCTTGGATTCTGCAGGAAGAGGATGGCATCCTCATGAGGGGCAGTTCGAGGGGTGTCAAAGGAAGGGTCTATTTACAGAGGTGTATGTAGATAAGGAAAGTGTGAGGGGTAGGTAATGAAGGGTAACAGTGGGGTTCTTTCCTATCTCAAACTGAAGGATTTGGGGGAATGGAGAAATAGGAGAGGCAAGGATAGAACTAGCCCAAAGTGGTCCTCCAGAGAGGGGCCAGTGTAACACACACCCAGCCTTACACCGCCCCCCTTTTCTGTCCACTGGTAAGGCTTGCTATTGATTGAAGCACAGGTCAAAGTCAGCCTAGGTCATGGGGCAGGTAGACAGTGACCATAAGAGGCACTGGGGGTTAACATGCAGCTCACAAAACTGTTTATCAAGTGGCCTTGCAGCTGTTGGGTGGACCGTCCAAAGGGTGGGTTTCCTGAGTCTCTACTCTTGCAAGACAGCACCTCCCCGGCCTGCCTCGTTGGAGGTGGCGGTCATTCTCTCATTGTGCCGTGCACACTTCCGGCTCCAGCCAGCCCCGGTGGAGGCGGAGGGCCATCTCCCTCACCGCACCGTCCGCTGCCACCATCCGTCACTCTGCCAGCCGAGTGAAGTCATGATAGATTAGTACACATTAGGCCTCCAATCCTGCAGGCCTAAAAGCCAGGGCTTTGCCAATCAGTGTGGGACACAGCTGGGTGAGGGGAGCGGGGCTGTGTGCAGGGGAGCTGGAGGCGCCGGGAATTAATAAGGGCCGGGAGACGGCAGGGATATTGAACTCAGTCCTTAAATCAATCAAGAACCTTAACCAAGAAGGATGAGGGAATGAAATTTTGGACAATTAGTGGGTAATGACAACCTTGCAAAGGGAACTATTGATGAAGGTGAACAGGAAGAGCATGGCTGGTCTGTGGAGGAATGGGAAGAAGCTCAAATGGGGATGACTCTTCAGGGCTAGGCTGGGTTTCTCAGGGAGTGATGGGTTCTCTCAGGGTGGGGCTGTGGGACAGTGGAGCAGAAGAGTTTCTGTGTGGTCTTCTTACTGGGTTAGGAAAAGAAATTGGGTCAAGAGGGTATCCAGAGACGGGGACAGGGTGGGTCAGGACCCGGCACCATTGTTACCTTCCTTCGGCTCTCCGCAGCCTTCTCCAGAGACCTCAGCCCCAACACTAGTTTGGGCAGGAGCTCTGCAGCCTCCTCCAACCTTGGAGTCTCAAAGAACCTGTGGCAAGGGCCTCACTGTCCCTCCTCAGCTCAGCACCCCAGGCTCATGACGTAGTCTCAGAGGTGAGGGCCTCTACTACACACAGAGAGAGCCAGTTCTCCCAGACATGCCTTCCCAGCTCCTCCACTTAGGCAGCTTCCTCTTGGGCTGAGTCTGAACTAGGACCTGCTTGGCAGAGAAGGTAATCTTTCTTCTCCTGCCCAGGCTTCATCAGCAGTCTGCCTGGGTACCATGATCTTCTACCCTGTGGGGCCACAGCAGCCACAAAGTCCATGGGTCTGCAGGGACCATCTTCAGCGCTTCCTCCAGAGGAGCTTGAGAAGGGGACTTGAGACCCTTTACTTATTCTTGGATGTAATTTAGAAGGAAACTGGGAGCGGGGAGGGAGGAAGCAGGCCAGGAGAATGTGGAGAAGAGGAAGATGAGTAAGGACTAGGTTTCATATCTAGTTTTCATATCCTACTGCCTTATCCTGGCCCAATGGTAGAGAGTTAGTGCTAGGATGGGCCTTAGAGTGGCCCTCAGGTGGGGAATGGGCCAGCCTTGAGTCAGTCGGCCAGTCAGTAAGCCAGTCAACTAGTCAGCAACTAGCATGCCATCCATCCGTCCGTCCGTCCATCCATCCATCCAATCTACCCAGCCAGTCAGTCAGTTGGTCAGTCGGTCCGTCCGACAGTCAGTCAGTCCATCAGTCAGCAAGCTGTCAAGAGGGGTAACCTGCCTCTGGACTGGGGACTCCATTCAGCTGAAGGCAGTGCTGTGAGTGGGAATTGCTGACGGGAAGCAGCGATCGATCGTCAATAGCCTATCTCTGGGCAAGTGGGGAAGCGATAACACATGTCCTCTGCCCAGGTACCTCAGACTCCATGTCCACTCCTCTCACAGGGGACGACAGTGTGAAGAGCCCATGTGTGTGTACAGTTTACAAACAGTTATGTACGTCAGAACACGGTCTTTTATCCTTACAACCGTGGCATGTCAGGCTCGGTTTGAGAACAGCAAGCTTTCTCTGTAGAGCTGTTCTCTTAGCAGGAAATGGCTGGAGGGGGAAGGGGGAGCATTCCATGCATTTGCATGCACGTTGGCACACTTGCTGCTGGCATAGCCTTCTGGAAAATGCTGGGTATCCAGAGGCGTTTTCCTCACTGGACCAGCCCCTCACAGGCCTCCACTCAACGTCCCTCTCCCCAGGTGTTTCCTATGCCCCATCTGGTTCATCACCCACCATAGTTCTTGACTTAGGCCTCATTTTGGCTATTATTGTCATTGTAGGGAACAACCCATCATGTCCTTAATGAAGTCTTTGGATTTTCATTTTTATTACATTTATTTATTTGTTATCATGTGCATGCATGTATGTGGCAGTCAGAGGACAACGTGAGAGAGTTGACTTTCTTTTTCCGTTATGTGGGTCCTGGGGATTGAACTCAGGTCATTCGTCTTGGCACCAAGAACTTTTACCTCTGAATTCCTTTTAGGTAGAAATATGAATTAGAAGAACCCCACTTAACTTTAAAGGACATATTCCTTTTCCCTCTGAAAAACAGTTTTGTTTTACTTATTTTTTTTTTGTGGTGTGTATGGGGTTTAGGGGTAAATGATCTTCCAGTAAATTATACCTGACAGTCCAAAGGGGACTGTGTCGAAGACTTCTGCTTTCAAGCCCAGATTCTAGGGTGGTGGGGGTAAAGGGAGCCTTGAGGACAGGTGGATTGTAAGCAGGTTACCCCTTACTCAGACAGCCCTAGGGGCCTTCTACTGGAGTGCTGATCCTTCCCGGCCTGTAGCAGCCAGAGCAGGCAGAGTCCTGTCTGAGGATCTGATGGAGCTGTTCTGGACAGGGATGCCTTGGTAAGGATTAACCACAGAAAGTGAAAGGAAACCTAGTCAGGCAGGGAAGCTTCGATAAGGAACCAAGGACATGACATCTTTGAACATTTTCCCCGAGGGAGATGTCAGTGTTGGCTGAGGCGGCCAGAATTTACGTTAGCTATTACTATGGATGAATAATTCTGGGCAAGCCAGCAAGAACTATGGGTTCATGGCAGGTTAATTGGGAATAATGGGTTTCATTCCAAACCGTGAGAAATGATGCTTCAGAGAAGGGGAGACTGACTCTGCTGTCTGCCGGAACACCAAGGCTGCCCTTCCTCACATGCTTGCTTGGTGTTACTGGACGTGGCAGGGCCTCTGTAGGGGTTTTGTCAGGCAAAGGTGGGGTGCTGACGCTGGAGAGATCCTAGAGTCTCTTCCCAAACCAGGATGGGTGCTGGGGGGTTAATCCACAGAGAGTATTCCCTGAGTGTCTATGGTGGACGATGATGGGTGAGCTTTGTACAGAGCCCTGAACTTGAGTACCTCCCAAAGTTGTAAGGTGGCCAGTTTTGTCCTTCAGAGAGTCAGTGCCAGGGATGGGGAGATGGCTCAGTTGTAAAGTGCTTGCCTTGCACTGAGTTGGATCCACAGCATTCACATAAAACAAACAAAAAACCTAGTGCATTCTTATAATCCCAGCACTAGGGAGGCGGAGACAGAGAGTTCCCTGGGGATCGCCACTTGGCAAGTTCCCGGCAGTGAGAGAGACCCTTTCTCAAAAACACAAAGTGGATGGCACCCGCAGACTAATGACCAAAGCTGTCCCCTCACCTCCAAACACACGCACACACAAGCGAGTCTGCAGGCACCTGCACTTACATGCACACATGTATGCATATGCACACAAAAAGTTGCAATGCCAGCCACATGTACAAGTCACATATGAGGTTTAAAAATCTTCTAGTATCTGGGGACAGTGAGATGGCCCAGTGGGTAAAGGCACTTGATGCCAAGCCTGATGACCTGAGTTTGATCCCTGGGACATGGGACACAAGTTGTTTTCTGACTTCTTTCATCCACTGTGGCAAGTCCCCCCTGCCACCAAGTAAATAAATGTAATATCATTTCTTCTTGTGGTTACCCTAAGAAAGGTAGATGGGAAAAATGACATTAATTTTGATATACTTAACCCAGTATCCAAAAATATCATATTATCATATCATGAAATCGATATGGGTACAGTGGGAAATTGTTTCACCCTCCAGCCCATTTCAGTGTGGTTGGCCCTGTTTCAAGTCCTCATTAAGCCTGGTGGCCAGTGGCTTCCTTCTTGACATCACGGAGCAGACTGTCACAGATTTCACACCCACACACCACATTTGTGGGACCTAGCAGGAAGGCCTGGCTGTTGGAAGAGCTGCCCCTGTCCATAGGCCCACAGGAGATGCAACAAACTTGTTTCCATTTTATGAGAAAAAAATAAGGCTCAGAGAAGTCCTTATCCAAAGCCCATAGCAATTCAGAGACCCAGCTTGGATTGGCGCCTGTGCCCTGGACTCTGGTTTATTATTCTCCTTATTATCTGATCTTCAAGAAGAAAGACCTCTGATGCAGATCCAGCAGCATCACCATGCACAGCCATCCAATCACATTTACATCTGTTGATCATGTGACAGGTACCCCCAGAGCTGTGTAGGGCAACCACTCAGTACAGGACAGTCTAGCCTGCCTTGGTCTGTTACAGGCCTCTATCAGGCACTATACTAAAAGGCATAGGAATGAACACAGCTCACTGTGATGGCCCCACTGCTTTAGCTTGGTTCATGCTGCCCAGTCTAGCATGGACAGTCTGAGGTGGACGGCCTTTCACATTTGCTCACTCAGTGGGAAGGGAGGGCAGGACTTGGGGGTTTCGGTAAGGGGTAAGTTGCACTAGAAGGCCACATTTCTAAGTGACTCCTCCTCACTCTCCTAAAACCTACTGATACGCTGGAATTAAAATGGTGACCAGATCCCATCCAGATCTCCAGTGGGAGAATTCATAGGTGAGCACAGTATCCGATCCTCATTCTGCTGCTGTGGTCTGATTGGATGCCTGCTCTGTTCAGCTGCAGGGTGCCCAGAACTCAGAAGGGAGGCTGTAAATCCTGAGGGGAACATTAGGACAGCCACCTGGAGCTCCTGGCAGATTTCTCTCAGGCTCCATGGTTCACTGTCCAGGCAGCTGGAAGGAAGCAGAGGGGACCAGCCCAGGGCAGGGAGCCAGGAGGACTGGCTAGCTCAAAGCTCCAGGAAGGAGACAGTCTGTGAAGGCCACCTGATCTGACAAGCACCAGGCTTCTGCATTGCCTCTGCCTGTGAGCTCAGCCCAGCTTTGGGGAGTTTCTCACCTTGAGTTCACAAGCTTTCCCTTCCACCAGGGTGGAATCTGTCTTGCAGTTTTGTCCTAGTTCCTTCCTTGGAGACAACCAGAAGAAGCCTGAAGATAGAGGAGTGACTTGGTTTAACTCCTCTGCTAGCTTCAGAACCCCACTCATTTAATCCTCCACCCAACAAGCAAATCACGTGTATGTATCAAAGCATGTTGTAATGGCTCCCAAGGTACAGGCCTTAGCAGTGGGCAGGAGTCCTCAGGCTCCCGTTTGCCCCCCGTGCCAGCACAGGTGAGGGAGTTGCTGTGTGTCACCGCCACTGAGCTGACATGGCTTTTTTCTAGCCTCTTAGGCTTAGATTTGGGTGCATAAGAGCTTTTATGCTACAGCTTGCATCTACCCAGATGTTAGATGCTCTGCAGGTGACCTGGGACATTTGCAAGGGTCCTTTGGATTATGTTTATTTGCCATGCATGATGATTTGGATACAGCCTCTACCTGAGAAGTCATTCAGTTGTTCATCTTAACTCGTCCTTTGGGACTGGTGTTCCCCCTGGGGTACAACAGCCTCCTCCTGTCATGTGATTAAGGAAGAGTTCTTACTAGCATAGAGGAAGAACAGAGGCGGTGGCTATGTCACAGGAGATGTCTTATAGATGGCATCTGAACCCCTCCATGTTTCCTCATCTGGAAGAGTTGTGCTGTCTGAGGCATCCTCTCGACAGAGATCCTAGTTGGGTCCGAGACCTACAGCATACACCATCTCTCAGGCCCTTACCAGCTGTTCTGACTTTCTATACTCCAGCCTCACAGTGAGGTCCTGTAGTCCTTCTGGCTATGTGTCCCCATTTCCTTAGCACCCCATTTCCTAAGAGATCCCCAGAGCATTTTGTTGTACCCAGATCTTGTCCAAAGCTTGGCCCTAGGGTCTACAGTGCAAGCCACCTTGGCCCCTCTGATCTCTACGCCCTCCCATGAACCTCCAGGTCATTGAGTGGCTGGCGCTGGTAGGCACAGTGATTGAACGTGCAGAGAGTGTTTGTGGTGACTAGTGCCCTGGGCTGAGACTTCAGGATCAGGGAGGGCCTTTCCTTTCTGAGGATTTGATTTCTCCCTGGGCTCTCCCAGGGCTCCTGAGGAAGATTGGAAAGACAGTGTATCAGGGTGGACGCCATGGGAAACTGCACCACTTGACATGGTCCATCAAGTGGAAGACAGAACTCTGACAGAACCCCTTGCCCCAGAGTATGTGAATCCCACATTCCTAGATCTAGGGCCCTGGCCCCACCCTGGTTCCTTGTTCCCGAAGAGACTGTGGCCAGGGCTAGAGCACTATAGGGCAGCTTTGTGTATTGGGGCAAGGAGGCTTGTCATTGTGGGAAGAGCATGGAGCCTTAGGTCTCCCAACCTCAGTTCTGTGTCTGTAGACTTAGAGCAGATCTCAGCCATGTGAGTCTCACCTTCCTCATCTAGACCATGGAGGTGGTAGCCATTTGAGGAAAGCTCAGGGAACCTCAATCGAGATCACTTCCACCCACTGACTTGGTCACGATGGCTCTGGTTTGCCCAAACATGTAGGAGAGTGACTCAGCCTGAATTGGAATCCGGTTCAAGGCTAGGTGTTGATGGTGGTTTCAAGTTGTCCTTGAAAGTTTTCCCAGAGAGCTCAAAGCAGGCTTGTCTAGAAATGCAGAGTGCAAAGCACCTAGACCACTCGGAGACGGTTCAGCCAGCTGGGCCTGGGAGCTAGTTCTTTGGTTTGTTTGAAGATGTGGGTTCACGTGGGTGGACGTGGGTGTAATGGACACAGGCCCTGGATGGGGGATTCAGGCACTGAAGACAAAGGCAACAGTTGAGAGTTGATGTTTTTTCTGCTGTGTCCCTGGTCAGAATGGAGGAGCCTGTGCTCCCCCCAAGCCTGGCTCCTCAATACGTCCCTGTGCCAGCCCTGAGTCTTGGGCTGCATTTCCTTGAATTGCCATCAGTTGGATGGGGTGGGGTACATACAAGCCTGCTTCCTTTACCTGCCTCCTTTATGAGGCTTTGGATGCTCGGAGGGCCATCTGTGCCCAGCACGAGCAACCATTGTTGAACCCAGCCACCCCAGCCTGGACAGGCTCTGCACTGAAGCTGAATCTCCATGTTTCCATTTGATGGGAAAGGGGGCCAGCTACCCTTTAGAAAAGGAGAGTTTCTAAGTGGTTGACTTTGTTCTCTACCAAAATCATTTGTTTTTTAGAAGAAGCTCCCCCTTGCCTCTCCTCTCCCCTCTCCCCGCCCAGACAGGCTCTTATGTAGTCCAGGCTAGCCTCAAATTCACTGTGTAGCTGAGGATGACCTTCAGCTTCTTTCCTCTACTTCTCAACCCCTGGTGTCTTGGATGTGTCTCATCACATCCACTTGTATGTGATGCCGGGGATCCACCCCGGGGGTTTGTTCATGTTAGGCAAACACTCCACCAGCTGAGCTACAGCCCCACCCAGCAGACAGAGCTCCTGACCGACCGTTGACTGCACAGGAAGTGAGGTATATCTGTGGGTGGTACCCACTCAGGACAGCACAGCTCCCTGGCTTTTTGTTGTTTGTCTGGTCTGGGGGCTAAAGATGCTGCAGGACTTAAAAGTGACTTCTTAAACACCTAGGGCTTTTCTGAAAGTGGATTTATGAAAAGGCATCTTTGGAATCTGCAGCCACAGGCATTTCCAGGCCATTTGCAAAAGCCATTCTATGCAAGCTGGCATCCCAACAGACAAACAGGGAATGCTGATTTACCCTGAGAACAAAACCCTACAAAGGGGGCATGGGCAGGTGCATCTGTTTGTTAATTGAAAACACAATCCCATTGTCACCTTGGTAGCTGGCGTGTATGTACAACTTTATAACCCTCTTTCATTTCAAGTGAAGAAAGAATATATCTTACTTTACAATAAAACTTTAACCTTCCTTTTAGAAACGGGCCCCAAAGGTCAGAGCTGCGCTCCTGCAGATTTCCTGGGCTCAGCTGGGAACTGATTAGGGCTGCTGGCCCTGGCTTGTCAGCTTTGTCACGAAAAGCTCTGTATAAACTCTTTGTTATTCACTTTGCTGTGTATGATAAATATATTTATCTTCCTCTGTCAGGCATCTGCAGGACAGGTGCCAGGGGGCTGGGAGTCCTGCTTTGGTGCCTCCAACAATGGCTTTTCTCAGCGACAGTGAAGGAAAGGGGGACAAAGGTGTGGAATGTTTTAGACCCAGGACTGCTGGAGTCATGGATGGGGAGGCTGAAGTTCTTCCCCTCTCCCCTGCCCCTGGCTGACTTCCTGTGTGCACAGTGAGGGGTCTTGAAAACCCTTTGATGGGTCTGCGGGTGATGTTGGTGGAGCAGGGCTTTGCAGCTGAAATCAAGCATAATTATTCTTCCCCTTATAGGACTAATGTGATCCTGTGGGTTGTGGTCAGAGGAGTGGAGAGTGGATGGATGTGTCCCTTGGGAGTGAGGAAGGAGGCTACTACTGTGTTTGTCTTTGGAGTGTGGCTGTATGTGACCCAGGTGCCATCAGCTCTCTGTGTGAGTGACAAGTGTTCTGAGCCAGGAGCTGCTAACACGCCTCTGGGCTCATGTGTTTCCCCAGGAAACCTAAGCACAAAGCGTTAGTCTCATCTGCAGAGATGGGGTCATAGGACTGGGGCCCGGGGGTCATCCAACTTCCCAGCAATGAACTGGGAAGGAGAGTCACAGGCTACACAGGCCACAAGCCCCTGACTCCGGGGTTCCCAGGCCTTGCGGGAGGTAAAGGGCTGGTTTAGGATTTTGGTGCCTTGCTCTGCTGAGCTATGACAGCAAATCACCGCTGTGGGGAGAAGGGTGACAGCGGGGAATTCTAAGAGCTGGGAGTGTCAGTGGCCAGGGATGGAGGGGAGCTGGGAGCAGAGCAGTAGCTCCACAGAAAGAACTGAGCCCTGGTGCTTGTTTTCAGTGCAGAACCAGCGGAGCTGGCTGAGAAGTGGGGTGGGTCAGGAGGGGAAAAAAATCAAGACCATTTCTCAATCCAGTAGGGGGAGTGGGGAAGAGGGACCAGTGGGCAGAGAGGGAATCAGGCTTGGGATGTGTTAAACTGAGGTTTCTTTGAGGTGTTTATCCGGGAGATTGAAGAGCCAAGTGGATAGCTGACTTGGATTTAGGGACAAAGCTCAGCCTGAGTTACGGTCTGGGCGAAGGTCCACTGTGGAATCCTCCCTCCACCTGATTGCTGCATAGCATGGTGACCCTTGGGGCTGGCCCTGGTGACATGAAGGCCCTGCTTTTGAGTCCCAGGTTCCTAATCCGTCTTCTAAGGAGTTGGCTGAGGTCACCTGATTGAGGCCCTCCCCTCGCTCTCCCAGCTTGCAGCATCCTGGCTCTGTGATTGTAATTGGGCCCTGGGTTTCCCTGAAGGGAATCTTGTTGGCTGTCTGTGCTCCTTGGCTCCCTGGGGAAAGACCTTGGCAGGGAGTTCCTGCTGGAGTAGCCGGGAGGCTAGCATGAGCGTGTGTGGAAGTGTGTGTGTGTGTGTTTTGTATGATGGCTGTTAAACTAGTGAAATGCTTGCATGCTGGCGGGCATTGCACTGCCTCTCTGGGACCCCAGTCCATCTTGGGGGACCCCCCAAGCCAGCAGAGAAAGCATCAGTCTGGAGGCTACTTCCTGGACCAACAGCAGGGCTACTGGGCCATTCCTTCCCTGTCTCACCACCCCAGTTGTTAAAGACTGTCACCCCAGGTGGCATGCGCTTCTCTGGCAGGTCTCCAACACTCATTTTGGAGGCGCTGCTCTGTGGAGAATGTTCCTCTAGTGCTTTGCTTCTCATTCTAGGAAAATAAACACCATCTCAGTAAATAAAAACTAATAACCACATCTTGATGACAGTTAAGTCGGAGGCAGCATGATGTTGGAGCTGCTGGTAAATCCCGGGTTATTTATAACGAAGATGTTGACAGATGTGGGCAGAGCTTTGAAACATGTGGCTTTTTCCTTCCTTTTCGTCTTCAAAGAAGCCTCTCTGTTGATGAACCCTGAAGGTCCGTGGCTTTTGGGGACAGGTCTTGTTTGAGATGATGCCAGGAAAGGGGGACATCAGCGCTGCGGACGGAGAGAGAGGACACAGTTCAGGTGCTAACCTGCTAGGGTGGAAAAACCACTGTGACAATTACATGCTGCTGTTGAAGGCATCAAGGGTGGTACTGCCATGTACGCCCACCACGCCTGCTGGCTGCCAGCTGCTGGCTGCCAGGTGAAGGGACTGAGGTCCTGGGAGAAGCCACATAGCACCCAGGGAGCATGTGGGCAAACAGAACCAAAGTTAAGCCTTGCCTCTTGATTCTAAAACTCCAGACCCCACATCCTCACACTCCACTTGGGAAGGGACTTCTCTGTGTCTGGGGACATGGGTGTCCGGCATGCTGGCTTAGAGCTTCCCTTCGTGGTATTGGGTAAACCCAGATGAGCTTGCCTCATTCTGTCCATGGGCTCATCCACTCCCCAAGTTTTCCCAGCTGTCAGTTCCCAGTGTGCCGTGAGTGCTGCGGAGTGTGGGAGCCACCCAAACCAGGGCTCTGTGCAGGGAGTTTAGAACCTTACCTGCAAGCGAGGATCCAATGCAAGTGAAGTTAATGCCATTACAGTTGGAAGGGACCTCCTCACAGGCTCCCAGCTCCTCAAAAAATATTAATTATTCTCCAAGGAAGTCTTGATTTGGAGTCATTCCCTGTCCCTGGTAATTAACATTACATGTCATTAACAGTCAGGGAACACTGTGTGATCAAAGACAGTGTAATTCCTAGCAAGATTCTGAGGAATGGCACAATATTTGTTAATTATGTTATTGATTTTGATGGTCTGGAATGCCCTAATTATTCCTCATCCCAAGTGGACCCACCATGCCCGCCAGGCTGGCTTTGAACTGCTGGCCTCCCACGGGTGGCCAGGGCCCCAGCTCAGGGGCTGGAGGGACTGTAGCTTGCCAAGGGATCAGAGGAGCTCGGTCTCTCTAGAGCTACATGAAAGACAAGGGGCCCCTTTCCCAGGCCCAGGCTCCCCACAGCTCCGCCCTGAGTCAAGGAGCAGTATAAAGGCGCCCTGTAATTAGCCAGTACTGTTAATTAGCTTCCTGGGGGCCACAGCAGGCACTGCTTCCAGGCAACAGGGGAGGGGCCTTGCATGCTGTTTCTGAACAGCTCTGTGGTGGGTGATTAAACTCTTGGGGGTGACTTGGGGGGGGGCAGCAGGTGTCCTGGGTGACCCTCCTACGCAGCAGCTCTAAACTGCTAAGTGGGATGGTGTGTTTCCGTTGGTGGCATCGTTACAAACCATGGCTTGTTTTTCAATAGGCTCTGGTTCTGAGCAGGGGTCGGCTCCTGTCCTCAATGTTAACTCCTTTGATTAACCTTTGTTAATTGCTTGACGGCTTCCCATCTTTGTAAGTTCCACCCAGACTCCAGTGGGCTGGGTTTTGAATAATGCCAACAGATAGGCAGGATGGGGTCTGTCTGGCTCAGGAAGGCCGTTGGTAGTAGATCACGCAGGAGCGGGAAGTCAGGCTGGGTCTGGAGATCCATTGACAACCGCCATGACGGCGGTGAGACAGGTCTTCCCAGTTGCCTCGTTGTGTGGGTGTTGACTCATTCTTTCTTCCGACGACTCTTTGAAGCAGCTGAGTTAGTGTCCCCACTTTACAGACAGGGACAGTGTAGACGGAGAGACTGATTGTCAGGACCACCTGTCAAGGCACAATGAGAATCAAGCTCATTTAGGTTGTGTGGTGTGCTGTGTCATGGAGGACTTTTTTTTTTAAAGTCGTGTGTGTGTGTGTGTGTGTGTAGATATGTGCACAAATGCACACAATCTACCAGAGGAGGACATCAGGCATCTTGCTCTATCATTCTTGGCCTTGAGACGGTCTCTCTGAATATGGAGCTAGGCTGGCATCCAGCAAGCCCCATTGATCTTCCCCTTCTGCTTCAAGCACTAGGCTTACAGGCACATGGCCTGCCATACTGGGACTTTTATGTGAGCGCAGGGATTTGAACTCAGTTCCTTGTGCCATACTCCCTGAGTCAATCCGCCCCCCCCCCCCCCCATAAAGGTTTTTCTGAGTGGCTTTGGGAACATTTCTGGAGAGTTCACAATGCCACTGAGCAAAGGTACCCTGTCGAGAAGTGCCCACTCGTGTGGCCAAGGGCTGCTCTGTGTGTGTGCAGACTCTGGACTCCATGCTGCCCGAGGCATCTGCCCGCCTTCTCTGGTTGTCTCAGCATCTCCTCACAGTGCTGGACGCTGAGTCTGAGCTGTCACCTGAGGTGATATGACCGTGGTCCTTCGCTCTCTGATGGCAGAGCACGTCCAAGAATCAGATGTTATTTGACTGTTGCAGGGTAGTGAAGGGGTAGAAGGGATGGCTCCTGCCCTCAGCAGCCTTTGTTCCCTCTGTAGCGGCTTAAGACTCCAGCAGGGAGTAACAGTCTAGACATGGCACCAGACCTGCCTGCTCCTCCTTGTCCTCAGTCCCCCCATCAATAGTTAGAACCTGGTCCATGTGGAGACTGCCCAGGGTGAGGTAAGGGGGCGTGATGATGGGATGCATGCTAGACCCAGATGCTGCTCCACCTTGGGGGTGGATGTGGGGTCAGCTGGTGTGGTTTGAGATAAGAGATTACCTGCTTCCCTTTTTCCTAATTTCTTTGGCTTTCTGTGGCCTTGGCCAAGAAGCCTGGGAGGAGACTCTGCCCGGAAGGTGGATAGATGAACTGAGATTCCAGTATATCCAAGTGAGGGATTTCACATGCAGACATCGTATTCTACTTGGTTTTCAGTTGTGTTTTTGAGATATATTTTCTCTTGGCTTGTTTTGTACCTTCCTCTCGCCTTCCATTGGTACCCTTAGCTCTGCCCACTCAGGGAATCGCTGCCAACACCTTCCATATCATAGAGCTATAGGCACACACAGAGTCACACATGCACATCCATGGCAATAGTTTCCTCCATAGAAACGGGCATACTCCATTGTTGTTCCTCTACATCCCACAGATACAGGAGCCTGTGAACGTTCCAGTCCCTCTATATAACAGGGCTTTTGTAGATAATACCCTTCCTTCCTCCCTTCTCCTCCTCCTCCTTCCTTCCTCCTTTTCTTTCTTGCCTCCCCTTCCCTTTTCCTCTTCTCTCCCCGCTCCATCTTTCCCTTTAGTTTTGAGACAGAATAGTACTTTATAAACATGGCCACCCTTCAATTCATAACAATTCTCCTGCCTCAGTTGCCTGAGTGTTAGGATTACAGGCATGTGCCACTGGCCCCAGCTTTCCTATAAACTATAAATCACCTTAAGGTCACCTATAACACCTAACACGATCCCAGGCTGTGTAAATAGTTGACATATTATATTGTTCAGTAGTTATGACAAGAAGACAGCCTTCACATGCTCAGAGCTGATGCAGAGGTCTCCCAGGATAGTCTCGATTCACCAAATAGCTCATGAATCTCCATCATTAAAAAAAAATAGAAACACAAAAACAAACAAACAAACAAACCCCCTTCTCTCTCAGGGTACCTGTTTACCTCAAGATCCCCGCACTATGTCAGAGCACAGCTGTCTATGGACGGACCTGGACAATACTTCTGTCTCCCTCTGGTCACAGCCCTTGCCCTGGCTCCCTTGGCAATGGCCTTGGAACCCAGGTCTTCTCTCTGATGTGGTTTCCTGGCCACATGGCCTTCCTCCCCACCGGAGTGTGACTTGCTCTGCTTTGTACTCCCACCTTGTCCTGTCTGGTGGAGTAAATGGCAGGGGGAGGGGGAGGAGCCTGGCAGGGACTCTGGGCTGGGCCTCTGTGTTAGTGACTTTTCTCATTACTGTGACCAAGATACCTGACAAGCAGCAGTTTAAAGAAGGGAGGGTTTGTTTTGGCTCACCATTTGAGGGGTACCATCCATCATGGTGGGGAAGCCATGGCGGCAGGAGCTTTAGGCGGCTGGTCACGCTGCCTCTGCAGTCAGAAAGCAGAGGGAGACGGATGCTGGTGCTCAGGTTGCTTTCTCGTTTTTATTCAGTCTAAGACCTACGTTTTTTTGTTTGTTTTTGTTTTGTTTTGTTTTGGTTTTGGTTTTTCGAGACAGGGTTTCTCTGTGTAGCTTTGCACCTTTCCTAGAACTCACTTGGTAGCCCAGGCTGGCCTCGAACTCACAGAGATCCGCCTGGCTCTGCCTCCTGAGTGCTGGGATTAAAGGTGTGTGCCACCAATGCCCGGCTAAGACCTCCGTTTTTATTCAGTCTAAGACCTCAGCTCGCAGAATGGTGCTGCCCACATTCAGGATGGGTCTTCCAGCTCAATGAACTAGTCTAGAAGTTCTCTCACAGGCATGCCCAGAGGAGTGTCCTAGGCGATCCTAGATCCTGTCAAGTTGACAGTAATATTAACCGTCACAGGCACTGGAGAAGGTGCTGTCTGGAGAGGAGGAATCAGTCAGGGTGGGAGCCAGATAAGGACTGGGCTGTGGGAGACAGTGGGAGTCCAGCTCCTACCTTTCCCACCTTTTCTAGGGTTCTTAGGAGGAGGAGAGAGGGATAAGAAAATATTAGAGAGACCTAGACGATGAGAAGAAAGAAACACAGGATAGCTTTGGGAGGGCCTGGATCACTACCCAACGGCCTCTTCCGTTTATTCAAAAGGGTTTTTTATAACAATGCCAAGGGGCGGGGTAAAAGATCTCCCCCTTGTAAGATCAAAACATACTGTACAGCCAAGTGTAGACCCTTCCAAACACCTGGTAAACATGCCCGTGACCAAATCATCCCTCTGCTGGGTAAAGCAGACTCAGATTCTCTGACCCTGAGTAATTTGGGCCTCCACACTGGGCCTCTATGGAAGGCAGGTGTCTTAGTTAGGGTTTCTATTGCTGTGAAGAGACACCATGACCACGGTAATTATTATAAAGGAAAACATTTAATTGGGGTGGCTTGCTTACAGTTTCAGAGGTCTAGGCATCCATTATTATCATGGCGGGGAGCATGGTGGCATGCAGGCAGACATGGTTCTGGCTACATTTTGATCAGAAGGCAACAGGAAGTGGACTTCGACACTGGATGGTATTCTGAGTATAGGAGACCTCAAAGCCCGCTCCCACAATGATGCACTTCCTTCATCAAGGCCACACCTACTTCAACAAGGCCACGCCTCCTAATAGTGCCACTCCCTATGAGATTATGGGGGCCAATTACATTCAAACTTTTGTCTTTGGAACATATGAGATGCCTGATGGGGAAGAGAGTGAGGGGTAGGATGTGTCAGTGAGCAGATTCCCTCCTGGAAATAGCACAGAGCTGAGGCCCACCTCCAGGCCCTTAGCCCCTTTGCCAAGGGCTGAGAACCCACTTGCTCTACTCCAACCTGCCTACCAGCTGCTGAGTGTACTCCCTGGATCAGTGCCAGCCACAGACTGCTGGATCTGCAGAAAATAAACACAGAGGTGGAGAGGCAGCACTCAGAGGTTTGGAACAGTTTGACACACTGCAACACTGGAACATGAGACAACGGACCCCTCTCAGTGATGTGAGCTCCAGCAGCAAGATGCGCACAGCAGAGTCAGGGAAGTCACGCACAGTAGGACCAAATACCAGCTAGGGTCTCCCCGGAAATCCAGATGGTGACCTCTGGCTTATCTCTGAGGGGCAGAGCAAGAAGACAGGAGGAGGGATTCAAGTTAGAGCTCACCAGCGATGAGAGGTTGTCATCTGAAGACCGCCATCTGGAAGAATGGTGGACTCCTTCCTGGGAAGTTGAGACTATTCCTTGTGGTCTGGGGAGGAGAGGGCACAAGTCGAAGCTTCTGGAACAGCCTTCCAGCAGGAGCGGAAGGAGGAGAATGCCGTCAACATACCATTTCCTGTCTATTTCAAAGCACTTTTACTTGCATTACCTTTTTGATCTTTAGAAGCACCCTGGAGGTAGGTCCGAGGGAATGACCAACCGCTCTTTGTAGAATGTAGTTATGGGTCAGAGAAGCAGGGCGGGAGATGCTGCTGGGTTGGTAGACCGCTTGCCTGGCATGCACAAGACTTTGGGCTCACTCTCCAGCACTTCGTCAAACCAGGCATGGTAGCACACACCTGTAATCCCAGCATGCAGGAGACAGAGGGGGACGTCTGAAGTCATCCTCAGCTGTGCAGTGAGTTGGAGGCCAGCTTGTGCTACATGAGATGATTTAAAAACAAAAACAAAGGCCAGGCAGGCGGTGGTGGCGGTGCACGCCTTTAATCCCAGCACTCGGGAGGCAGAGCCAGGCAGATCTCTGAGTTCTAAACCAGACTGGTCTATAGAGTGAGTTCCAGGACAGGCACCAAAACTACACCAAGAAACCCTGTCTGGAACACCCCCCCCCCAAAAAAAAAGGCACCAGAGAAGACACATCAGCTTCCTGAAGTTGCCCAGCGAATTGAAAACTAGGAAGACTATGAGCCGACACCCTGAGGCTTTAGCTGGGGCTGGGATGAGGGTGTGAAGAAGCACTGGGAGGCAGCATAAACAGTGACTGCTGCCTTGTGCTCAGTAAGTGACAGCAGCAACATTTGCTGGATTCTCAGTGTGTCATGATGCCATTCAGTTTTCACAGTGGGCCCCGCTGCTGCCCTCTCTATCTGCAGGTGAGGGGGCAGAGCCCCAGTTCTCTGTGCCAAGCCCCTCAGTTGGTCCTCTGCCTAGCTGGTTCTCCCTTCAGAGCAGGAGCCATGCCTGTCTGTCTGCACACTGCTCTTTCCGGCACCCAGGAAGGCATGGTGCCCTTCCTATTTTACACACAGACACCGGGGCTAGGTCACACCAGGGGACCTGTCCCCAAACTGCGTTTACACCTAGAGGAATCTTACGGGTGCACTCCGAAGCCCCTCATGGACAAGTCCACACCCTGGTCCCCCATGCAGTAAGGGGGTGTGGATGGGGCAGTGCCCCACATGGGGCAAATTTGCACACACCTGGACTCTCCATGTGACAGACTCTGAGGAGCAGCCCCTGACAGCTGCTAATCACTGATGTCCGAGGTGCTGGCAGTACCTCATTATAGCCAGTCCAGGGCAGGATTTATGGCCACTTTGAAAGTGGCTTTGAAATGAGTTAGAACTCAATATTGAATTTTTTTTTTCTTTTGGCCTCCGTTCCCTTTGGGATTTCAGGGCCTGTGGATCTGCTTCCTCCTCATTAGCATATTCTAATGAGTGCTTATTAAGGTGAATTTCACTGTAGTGCTCTGAGGGCTAGTTAGAAGGGGAAGCCAGAAGGAAGGCCCCATGTGGGGACCCCAGGGCTCTCAGGCCTGGGGCTGCTTCTGGCCTTGACTCTGCAGGAAGCCATGCTCCTGCCCACATTGCTTTCTATTGTGGAGCGGGAAAAATGCGTAACAGTGGCCTCTCACAGGCTTATGGGCCACAGATTCTGAGTTCAGATTCTGCCTCAGACACTACTCAGGACAGGACAGCCGGTGTGCTCGTAGTAGGGCCTGATAAGTCCTGCTGGTCATTTCTGTGGGAGGGATGGAGACTGATCTGTGCATGTCAGGGTCCCCAGCGCCTGCTGTACCACAGGGGTTCAGCAGTAAGAGTGAGGAGCCAGATTGACGGAAGAATGAGCAGGTTGCCTTCCTGGAGGGGTTGTAAGATGCTAGGGCGCCTGTGATGGATGCTGAGGCATCTGCCGTGGGTGCCGGGGTACTTGCTGTGCGTGCTGGTGAGGGTTTGCCTTGTGGTGTCTACAGTTGGGACGTAGATGATATTGGTGCCCAGGGCACTTGTCCCAGCCCAGGGGTGTAGGGAGTTATGAGCTTCTGGTCCCTGAGTCTGCTGCTGCCTAGAGGTGCTTTGAGGAAGAGTCTGTGACAGCTCATCTTCATTGTTCATGTTGGTTGGATTTGGAATCACCATGGAAACACACCTTTGTGTGTCTGTATGAGTGTTTCTAGAAAAGTTGAACAAAGCAGGAAAGATCCATTTCCCGGGCTGGGGTCCAAGACTGAATACAGAGAGGAGCGCAAGCTGAGCATGGTTTTCGTTCTCTCTGCTTCCTGACTGCAGAGGCACCGTGACCAGCTGCCTCATGCCCGGCTGCCATGCCTTCTCCGCCATGATGGACCATGTCTTCCAACTGTGAACCACATAAACCATCCCCTCTGAAGTCTTTGATTAGGAATTGCGCCACAGACACAGGAAACGAAACCAGTTAGTCTCGGGGATGTGAGCTCGAGGGTTCCTGCTTCCTTCTCACGAAGCTCTGACTGGCTTCTAAGAGGACAGCAACCTCACTGATGGCTTTGAGGGACCCCAACTCTGCCACTCGCTGTCGCTTTGGCAGGGCAGAAGATCGTGTGACTCCGAAGCAGAAGCAAAGGGTTGGCAGGCAGGGGGAGCCCGTGGGTACCTGGGCTTGGTGTAAGAAGGGAGAAGGAGAGAAAAGGCCAAGCCATCCTGTTGATGGCTTTCCTAGATGATCCTAGTGGGTGGCTCTCAGTCCTGGGCTACTCCTTAGAATTCCCCTGTGGAGCTTTAGCTACCTGTGCCTACATGCGATGCTATTCATATTCGTTTGGTTCTTGTTGATCTGGACCAAGATTGTTAGTGATGCTGATAGCTTAAGGTAGACCCCGTCTTCAGATGCCTCTGCAGTGTGACCAGGGTGAGTCCTGTGCCTTGGTATGTGTGTATGCTGGTGGGAGCAGGTATACCATCCCGTATACAAGTACCCCTGGGTCCCCACGGAGAGCCTATAGAAGAACCCCACTTTTGATTGCACAGCTTCCCGGGGCCAGACAAGGTACTGGAAGAAAGACTGAGGGGCCACTGATCCCCTCTGTCCCTGAAACCTCTTGCCTTAGGAGTCCACTTCAGCATTCTTGCCTGTGGTGTGCAGGCTCTTCTGGGGTCAAGGAGCTATGGATGAGCTATGGTCATCTGCAGAGGAAGACAGAGATGGTCTGAGGGCTAGGCTAGCAGGGCAGAGTGGGATCTGGGGTGAATGCCCAGCTCTGGGAAAAAAGTTTTCTAGAAACTTGAGACAAGGGCTCTGTTTCAGGAGTCTCTCACCTGGAGAAGGAGAACAAATTTCTGCAGGAAAGATGTGGGGAGATGGAGGCAGAGCTTGGCAACCACTGGGCAACCCTTTTCTCTGCCCTAGAAAGGCAGGACCCACTAGAGCAAGTCCTCTGATGGGCTGGCGAGGCAGTAGCCTGGTGGGCAGGTAGGTTCTGGTAGCAGACTCCAGTGTGCCTCTGAGGACCTCACCATTCAGAGTCCTTGGACTGCCTTGGCCTCACATACCCCAAGGAGGGACTGCTTAAGAGCCTCCTCTCCGTTTTCCAGTTGCATGGTGGAGGGGGTCCAGAAATGGACTGGGGGATCCAAAGACCCAGGTTCAAGACCAGCTCCATCTGTTATCAACTGTTTGATCTCTCTCTGGCCTCTGGTTCTCGGCCTCAGTTCTCCTATGCAAGTACAGGGTCTTGTCTATGAACACGTGGACCAGCATTGGCTGATAATCAGATGGGTCTCAATAGCTGGTACAATGTCAGATAGATAAATAGACCTGTCTGCTCCCTTTGATGTCACTCAACAAGAATTCTGGAGAGCCACAAGGACCTTCACTACGGTCTAGTGTGGCTCTCACATGCAGAACTATCAGACAACTTCTTTAAAAATTTTTTTTAAGACATTTATTTATTGGGGGGGGGAGGGATTGTGCAACGGGATGAGTACAGAAATCAACTTGTAGGAGTTGGCTCTCCTCTTCAACTAAGTGAGTCTGGGGGATTGCATTTAGACCACCAGGCTCAGCAGCAAGCACCTTTACCTGCTGAGCCATCTCACCAACCCACAATTTCCTTTTACAAATGGGGAAACTGAGGCCCAGAGGAACCGTTAGGAGTCTTCCCATGGCCCTGTGGCTGGTGGAAATTTTCTATGCAGGACTTTAAGCCTATGTGTTCTCTTGGAATGACTAGGCACTTGAGAAGCGGTTGTAGCTTCTGCTGTTCAAGAAGCAGCCAGGAGAGGTACAGTAACTTGAGGCTCACACAGCTGGTTAGACCTGGAGGGAGAGATCTGATTCTGGCTGCTCTGCCTCTGGCCTGCTTCTCCCGGTCCCTGGCTGGGCACTCAGCTCTGGCCCTCCTTGGAGGCCGTGAAACAACCTTGTCAGCAGATTCTGTCCCCTTACAGTTCCTCCCTCTAGCAGCTGCACAGGTTGGCGGTCGCATGCGCTCCTCACACCACAACACATGCGCGCGCAGCTCTACCATTTGGCTTTAGTGATTGCTCCACAGTGGGTGAAATTGCCTTGAAATAAATGTCTCCTCTGCCTTCCCCTTGGGGTGATTTTATCCTCATCTCCACTTTGTGGAGTGATCCGGAGGCTGCCAGGAGCCTGTGCTGTCTAGATATGTCCTTTCTGATGCAGAGGTGTTTCTGGAGAGCTGTGCAGAGGGGACTGCGGCGTCGCACACCCCAGCATCTTGGAGGCTCCACAGAGCAGAACTGAAAGTGAGGAAGGGGGCTAAGGGCAGGGCTCAGTTTGGTAAAGTGTTTGCTCAGAAAGCGTGAGGACCTGAGTTCAGTTCCCAGGGCCCACGTTAAAAAGTCGTGGTGTACGCCTATGATCTTAGAACCGGGGAGGCTAAGACAGGAGGATCCCCGGCGTTCACTGGCCCACCAGGCTGCCTGAACTGGTCCACGTCTCAGTGGGAGACCCTGTCTCAGAAACAAGACAGACCACTTCTGAGGAATAACACCTATTGTTGACTTTTAGCTTTCACGGTGGCACACATGCTCATATATAAATGCTAATGTTAGGAAGGGCTGGGGCCCAGAAAGTGGTGGGATCCTAGTTATTCCTGGGGCAGAAATGGATGCTTTACCTTTGGGGGTGGGAACTGGTCCTTTCTACAATAAACCTCACGTCCTCTGATAGCAGGGACGATGACAAGGACTGTGAGCTTCGATATTGAACCCTATGTTCAGCTCTCCTGGTCAGATCTCTGGCCAGCAATTGGCTTCTCTGCTGCCAGCCCTAGGGGTGGGGGTCAGGGACCAGCTCACCCTCCCTGGAGGCCTGCCTTAGGGCTACCCTGTATTTCTCTCCATGGAGCACCACTGATGCAGGGCTAGGGTGTCCAAGAAAGTCTTTAGGCCAGGAATGACACGAGAAGAATTCACACAGGACATGGTTAGTGTAGCCATGCAGGGCCAGGGTGTTGGGTGTCCTCATCTAGTGAGGCTGTGTGTGGAGGGTCATTTGCCTGGTCTTATGCCCTCACAGTCTCCCTGCTTTCCACTCCAAGCTAAAGGGGCTTTGAGATCTCAGCCAGGTTCAGTGTACCCATCCCTTGCACTCCAAGGTATGTACTATAGCCAGTGGACACCTGCTCCCCATGTGCTGAAAGTCGCCACGAGAAAGCAGCTAGAAGTCAGTTGTGGCCACCGTGCTTCAAATGAGAGCCCGCTGACAGAGGCTTCCTCTCAGCTGATGGGACCACGTGGCTGGCCTGTCTTCTGAGTTCTGAGCTGAGGTTTTTCTCATAGTCGGATAGTATCCTCCCTTCCCTGTTCACATCTTAGGAGTGTGAAGGAGGCTTGAATCCTCAGAGATGGCCCCATTCCTCTTCTCTCTCCCCAACCTTCCCTTTTCTCTTACACACACACACACACATACACACACACACACACACACACACACACACACACACACACACGTGTTCAAGCCCCTGAGTCCAAAATAGGAAGACCTAAGCTGAGCTGAGTATGCGTGAAGCCTTGGCTTCAATTCTCGGCACCTCATAAACCAGGAGTGGAGATGCACACCTGTAGTCCTAGAACATGGGAGGTAAGGGCAGGAGGGTCAGAGGCTCAGGGGCATCAGCTGCTACATAGGAAGTGTGATGTCAGCCTAAGCTACATGAGAATGTCTCAAAACCAAACCAAAGTTAAGGATGGAGACCTCTCTGGGAGCAGAATGGTGCTCACGCAGGGTAACTCCTAACTCACCCACGTCTACCTGGAAGCCTTCATCCTGTTACCTGCAAATGGAGATTATAATACCTTTCTCAGAGTTGTGGGGAGGACCATGTGCCAACCCAGTGCCTTGCCTGGTGCAGGCTTTCAGGAGACATCCATTTCTCCTTAGCCCTGGTATTCTGGAGGTGCACAGTGGCTGGGGTATAGCTGAAATGTTCTTTGGCTCCATGGACATCCAGGTTGGATCTAACAAGGGCCGTTCTCAGAGCTGGGAGTACCCAGTGTCCACTTGAATTTGAACTTCCAACCCCAGTTTTCTAGCTGGCTACCCATGCCTAATTCCTGCCAACAGGGTTCCCACCCTCCTGTTCCCCACACAGTCCCTGCCTGTGTCTTTTTCTCCCCCATCTTGGCTCAGCTGAAGGGACCTATGTCAGCGGCCTACCTGGGTTTAGCAAGCCTGCCTCTCATCCTTCCCACCCCACTGAGTCCCCACATGCATTATGGTAGATTTAGAAATTCGTGGGCATACCTTGGAATTAGACCACAGGGGAAGCCAGGGTTAGTCTTGGCGTGAGCTCCCAATTTTCTACCGACTGGTGACTCAGCATTTTAAGGTTAGGCCAGGGATGTCTGGGGAAGGGGCAGAAAGCAACGGAGCAAAGCGGATGTTGGGGAGGGACCTGTCCCTGAGTTAGCTTTGCCTTGAAGAGCTGCGTGAATCTCTGACTCTTTCGTGGAGCGGGAAGTTAAGCAGTTTCCTGTGGTTCTGGTACCAGCTACCAAAAGTCTTTTTGCATGTAACCCCTTCTTTCCTGCGTGGGTAAAATCCCTCTGGGTTTAGGACATTTTGTGTGATTTCAGGCTCATCTTTCCCAAAGATCTTTAGAGTAGCTATGAGGAGAGGGAAGGAGCTGAGTAAATGGATGATCAGCACACTCGGGAAACTTCTTCCCTTCCCTTCCCCCCCTTCTCCCTTTGAGACAGAGTCTCTAGCCCAGGCAGACCTTGACCTCTCAATGCAGCCAGAGATGGTCTTGGACTTTCGATCCTCCACTTCCCGAGTGTTGAGGTTACAGGCATGTACCCAGTGCAGCTGGTTTTATAAACCCAGGCTTCATGCACTCTACCAACCATGCCCTCAGCCCCTGGATGCTTCTTTACAGAGAGGAAAAAGAGCAGTTCTGGGTGGCTCTGGGGTGGTGATATTACCTGACAGGCCCTGGTGGACATGGCCACCTTCCAGTAATGGAAGATTCCAGTTATTTGAGGTGGGGCTGCCATTTTCCCTCCATCCTGGTGCTCAGGGTGACCTGAGTCCTGCTTGGCCTGGCCAATGACCCAGCAACTCAACTCTCCTGACCTCCTCATAACCCGTCATACCTCTTTGCGGGCCGAAACACCTCCATCTGCATCATTCTGTAGGCCTCTCGGAAGGAACTACCTGACGTGTTAAGCTTTTTAATTTAGCACACACCACACGTATATGCCCCTAGACAAAACACAATTGATTTATAATTCTCTTAATGGAAGCCAGGCTTTACTTGCTCCAGAAATAGATCGTTACCTCTGCCACCTTCTGTAATTTTTTTCCTCCTGTTTTTTTTAACCCCACCGTGGTCTGGAGATATGACATTTAATTTCAGTCTTTTCTCATAATCCACTAAACGTCAGATATTTCTTTTCAGATCTTTAATTTATAATCTGTTTGGTCGCTTTCCCTTCGTTAATTAATGTCCTTCCTGGGCACCCGTGACAGGGCCTTTGTATGATGCTCCTTTTACTGTAAGCAGGTGCTTTTAGCCTTAATGAACAATTTCCTGGAAAATACTGAAATGAACAACGAGTAATCAGGCCAGGGACACAATGAATCTGGGGCTTGTGTGCCATTCAGCAAATTAAACCAGGGGCAACAAGGGACAAGGTATGTGTCCCGTGGAACCATGTGACTGGGTCAATCCACACTCAAGTTCTAGAAGTTGAGAGAGCAGTTTATTCCCCTAAAAAACTAGAGCTCAGGGTCATTGTTCAGTCACAAATACTTCTAATGAAAGAGTGGCCTGAACACAAGGCCCAGGCCAGACATAGCCAAGCTGGCCTCTGGTCTAGCCTTGGAACCACCTCTAGCTTCCACTGTGTGTCAGTGGGGCCTGTTGACTTCATCCCCAGTCCTTGCTGTCCTTTCTAGAAGACCTGGCGCACCCTAGGGAGGCAGCCCTTCACTGGGCGGAGTCTCAGCCAGCTCCTAGGAATGTCTGCGCTGAGGTCCGCCCCCACGTCCCACGTGTGGAGTGGGGCGGGAGGGGGGGCACGCAGCAGAACTGAGCATGTGCGGGGTGGGGGTGGGGGCGGGGTGGAGGCACGTGGTCCTGGGCCCTGACTCTACTCTTGCATCCTCAACTTCTTGTCGCCCTGCGAGCCAGTTTTTGTTTTAATTAATTTACTTTTAAAGTTTTTATACAAATGTATTTTATCCAAATATATCTGATTTTTAAACAAACCTCCCTCCATAGTCTCTTTGCTCTGTTTTCTTGCCCCTCCCCTCTGTTAGTCCCTCTCGGTTTGTCCCCTTAGACAATTTGACTTCTACTTGTGTATGAGCGTGCGTGCGTGCGTGCGTGCGTGCGTGTGTGTGTGTGTGTGTGTGTGTGTGTAGACCAGAAGGCAATCCTGGTTGTGGTTTCTTAGTTGCCATCCACCATGTTTATTTGAGCCTGTGGCAGGAGGCCACCTCTGCCTTCCCAGTGCTGGGGTTAAAAGTCTGGGCCACTGTATCTTGCTTTTTTTTCTTTTTTAAATATAGTTCTGGATCTCAAACTCAGGGCCTTGTGCTTACAGTCAAGCACTTCACCAGCTGAGTTTTCTCCCTGGCCCTGTGTGTTGTGTGGCGGGATTGGGGAGGTATATGTGTACAAGGGGGCATGGAGGCCTGAGAAGGTGTCCTGCCCCATCACTCTCCATGTGGTCCTCTAGAGAAGACGGTCTCTCATTAAGCCCTGAGTTAGGCTGGCAGCCAGCAAGCTCCTGTCTCTGTGCCCCCCTCACTCACCATGGCAGTGGGTTATGAGCACATGCAACCTTCCATGCCTGGCATTTTATGTAGGTTCTGGGGATTTGAACTCAGGTCCTTGTGCTTACACAGCAAGCTTTCTTACCTGCTGAGCCATTTCTCCAGCCCTTCACTTTTACTCTCCTGTCATACATGTATATGGTCTTACATATCTATTTAAAATCTTTCCTCAGGAAGCAATTGAGGAATGAGATTAAAGCTTCCACACCACAGAGGAAGTGGTTAGTGGGTGAAGAGGCAGCCTGTGAAATGGACCAAAATCTTTGCAAGCTGTATGTCTGACAGCAGTTTATTATCTAGAATTTACAAGGAACTCATTCAAGAAACAAACAAACAAACAAGCCGGGCAGTGGTGGCGCACGCCTTTAATCCCAGCACTTGGGAGGCAGAGGCAGGCAGATCTCTGTGAGTTCGAGGACAGCCTGGTCTACAGAGCGAGATCCAGGACAGGCTCCAAAGCTACACAGAGAAATCCTGTCTCAAAAAACAAACGAACAAACAAAAAACAGGGCCAGTGAGATGTCTCAGTGGCTCATGGGTAAAAACACGTTTGCTGCATAAACATAATGACCTGAGTTTAATCCCTGGAATCCACAGTGCACGGAGAGAACCAGATCCCCAAAGTTGTCTTCTGATCTCTGCATGCCTGCTGTGGCACATACGTACCCATTCTGACTCTGTCTCTCTGTCTCTCTCTCACACTAATAATAATAAATAAAATTAAAATGTAGACAAATCAAACAAGCAATCAATAAATGGACTGACAAAGTCAGCTGGATTTTTTACTCTCCCCACTTTAAAGATGAAGAAATGTAGGTTCCAGATGTTGGGAGACCCACCCAAGGCCACCCAGTTGGTGAGATGCAGAACTGGGATGGGGGACCCAGGAGCCCCCTGAGATTCTGGGCCTCATGGAGCTGGCTGTTGCCTTGGTGATGGTGAAGTGCCCAGCAGGGCTGCCCTGACCAGGCTCTGAGCCAGAATTTGCTGGCATCGGGAACAAAGGGCTGCAATATATTTCTTTTAAAATCCAAATACCTGATCCACGGGTTATCCTGAATAGACCTGACAAAAATCTACATTAACCATCCATTTTCCCATTCGTCTGATCATTTTGGGTCTTTGAAATAGTATAATGTTCTTAATCACAGCCCAGATATGCTCACCGAGAAGACTCGGGGCATCCAATGGAGGTGGTGGGCTCCTCCCCAGCAAGATGGCTTCAAGGGCCTCCTGGGGAGCTCCGTAAAGGGGCCAGTGTCCCCAGTGGTTGCAGTCCCTCAGGTCTGCTGAGTGGGATGGCTCCTCAGTCAGTTCACATGTGAGTGGCACTCTGTAGGATTGTGGTGGTGCTGTTTGTACTGTTTTGTAACCTGTGTTTCCCACATCACAATACGTCAGGGTCACTTCCAGCCATGTCAGTCAATTGACGGTGAATTATTTTACGTATCTTTGCTATCCCAATGCCTGTGGTGATAATGCTGAATGTAGAACACCATCATCATAACAACGCTTAGGAAGCACAAGCCTTGTCTTCCTGCTTCCTCCCCCATGTGACAACCCTATAAAGTACTGTTTGTAGCTTCTAGATCTTTCTGCTTCTCTCTCTATATGCGAACATTTTCTTCTTTTCTCTTTTGTTTTTGAGTACTGTGTCTCCCAGGTTGATCTCAGACCCCTGGGTTCATATGATCCTCCTGCCTCAGCTACCCTTTACCAAGTGCTCGAACCACAGGTGTGTGCCACCATATACATTTTTCATCGCAGTGTTTAACATTTGTACTATGTGAGTGAGCATGCTGCAAGTGACTTACTGAGGCCCCCGTGGGTGCCTCAGTTTACGTTGCTTCAGGGCTACTTCTCTCTAAGACCTGCCTTTGGCTTTGATCAGTGTGGATACCAGGCTATGGAACACTGATTAGAGCAAAGGTCTCTGATTTCCCCCTGCACTTGCCCCAGGCTTCTTGCAGGAAACACATTGGTGCTTTGAACCAGCCTCTTCCAGAGGCCTCTGCCTCTGACAGCATTCCCACATACCTGCAGCAGATGTTTGGGGGACTGGAGCTGGGCCATACTGGAGTCACCCCAGTGTTACTATGGCTTAATGGATAGATGAAGGATGGGGCCCATCTGGATTGCTGTAGTTAGGACCGGCCCTAACCAGCCCATTTGCTCAACTGAGGTCAGGTTCTCCAACAAGAGATTTTCCTATCCACAATTTTTCTTCTCCTTACTTCTTAGAAACTCTGAAAGCCAAAATTACAGAGCTGCAAGGGTCTCGGAGGTGGAGGCTCTGTGTTGGGAGCAAATGAATATTTCATCGGACATCCTCTCTGGGCAGACACTTCACCTGCTCTCAGTGCACAGCTTTCAGAGCTCTGTGATGTTAGTGACACCGTCCATGAAAAACATGACCCCTGGCCCGGGATGTAGTTCAGTTGTTGGGGTGCTTGCCTAGCATGCACAAAGCGCCGGGTTCCATCCCCAGCACCACATACACCAGGTGTGGTGGCCCATATCTGCAATCTCAGAGGTGAAGGCAGGGGGATTGGAAATGGAAGGTCATTTTCAGCTATGCGGTTTGAGGTCAGCCTGGGCTACCTGACATACTATCTCAAAAAAAAAAAAGGGGTGGGGGGTGGGGTGAGGGGGTGGGATGCAGGCTGTGGCTTTCACTGGGTTTTGCCGACTATGGCTTTTAGGCCTTGGAGCCATCCCTGCTGACTCCTGTTGCTATATGTGAGCCCTGCAGTCTCCTTGCCGCCTGTCCCTGAGGAAATCACCTCCCCTCCTAGGGCACAAGGTGTTGGGCAGCAGATGCTGCTGGGTGTCCTTAGGCCAGTTTTGACACCCTAAGGCGTGCTGTCTAGATGACATAGTCACATCCCGGAGACGCATGGATGACTCTCGAGGACCCAGTGCCCCAGTCCGCTTGTGGTTTTACATCTTGTGTTTGAGAAAAGTTGTTTTTGTTTTCCCCAAGTGGGCAGGAATGAGGTCCAACCCACCAAAGATAACCCCATTCCCTGGATGTTTATGTCATGGAGGTTTTGAAGATGGAGCTACAATTTGGTGCCTGGGCGTCAGGGACCCCCTATAGTTCTTAGAGACTGGGAGAGAGCATCAGACACAGAGTGGGCAGGCATGTGGAGAGTGAGGTGGGGAGTAGCCGGGCTGGCTGAGTGTGCCCTGATTTGCAAAGAAATGGAAAGATGGAGATAATTGCTTTGTGAGAAATAGGATGGTCTAAGAACACAGATAAGTTTTCTGCCTTCATCTACACAGGGCTGGGGGCCATGGATATGAGGCTGCCTGTTTGGGAGTGGGGAACACAGAGTGGGGGGCAGGCAGAACCCAGAGCTGTTGGAATGGGGCAGGAGGCCAGCACTTGATTAGTCTGGAGATGTCTCTCTGGCCCCATGGGTATGCTATGTTCTCTTTCCAGCCTGCCTGAGGTCAGGGCTACTTGCTGTCGGCAGGGCAGGGGATGGAGGGGACAGGGCAGTCTTTCGATCCTGATGAATGGTCGTTGGCAGCCTCCTTAACGTCATTCTTGAGATTTGCAGCGTGAAGCTTCCTGGGCAAGGGGAAAGCAGAATTTATCAGGGTGGTGGAGCCCAGCTTCAGAGGAAGACATTTAACATGTCTGGGGAGGGGACTGCAAGACCTTCTGATTTATCCTGAGGGGCAGACACCTAACAGGGCTGCCACATTGGCACTGGAACCCTGCACTCCTGTGGTCAAGGGAACACTCTTATTCTTTCAGAGACTAGGAGATGTGGATTTATTTGGAAAGTTTTGGTTTTATTTATTTATTTTGGTATAGGGAGATTAGAAAGTGATCAACATAAAGCCAGCCCCTGGTGGGATTACTAGGGGGCAGGAGGCTTCGTCAGGGCAAAGACAGAGCCTCTTAGTGTTGGTCTGAGGAGGCTGATGGTGGCCCCTCTTTCATCTCTCATCTCCTGTCCATCAGACCCCAGTGAGTCTGGAAAACAGGAGTCTGGGGATGACGAACCAGCTGAGAGCAGGGGCAGGGGAGGGGAGAAGGGTGCCTAGCCTGGGCAGGGAAGGGGAGAAGGGTGCCTAGCCTGGACAGTAACCTTGCTGTTGGCCTCCTGTGTGCAAACTTGGCTTTTCTGTTTTATTCAGAAAGTAGCAGAAGTGTGTGTATGCCCTATAAATAGAAGATAGAGGTCTCTCTGCACCCACACGCTGGGAGGGATGTGAGGTGTGTGCACAATCAGTCCCAGCTTCTGCTGCTCCCAGCCCTGAAAGTGCCTTTTCATGGGCCGCTCAGGATATTCTTCGTCCTCATTTGCAGTGTGAGCTATTGACCAGCTTTCAATGCCTGCCTTGTGTTACCTCCCCGGGCAGACCAGTGCCAGTGCTGATGGGGAGGTCCAGACAGAGGGCTCTGAATCACGCTCAGGATGTCCCGGGCGCCTCCTATAACCGATGCCAACAGACTGGTGTTCCTGTGTTGCAGTTCACACAGTCGCGTGTGCTGTGTGCTCCTCATCGAATGACATGGCATGCGTGGTGTTTTCTGTCAGGCGAGACAGGTGGATGTTCTTAAGGTTTGGGGTGAGTGGAGGCTGGCCGTAGAATCGGCTAGGTGGTTGACAAAGATGACCCGAGAATCCCTCTCAATGCAGGCAGCGCTCTGGTGCTGGGAACATAGTCGTGAAGGCAGCAGATGGAAACTCCTGCCCCTGGGTGTTCTGCTGGTGTGGGGCAAGGGCAAGGGTATACGAAAAGGTAAATAAGACCAGTTTTTAAGGTCAGAGAGAATTCAGAGGCTGTGTCTGGGTGGTAGTTACAGAAGAGCAGCTTTGGAGAGGTGACATCTGTAGGGACCCCAAATGCATGGGTCTGTGCTTTCCTGGTCCCATCCAGGACCCAGGACAAGCATTGTTAGTCTTCATGCACCATGTTCTAACATTTAATTGTCAACTTGATAAAGTCTAGAATTACTTTAAAAAAGGAGTAGTGAACTGAGTAGTTGTGTTTATCAGTTCATCTACTGGGGACCCTCGTTGTTAATGAATACGGAACTCAGTCCACTGTGGGAGGCACCATTCCCTCAGTAGGCAGTCCTGGTCTGTATATGGAAGCTGGCTGAGCATGAGCCTGAGTAAGTCAGCAAGCAGCGTGCCTTCAGGAACATATCCTCCTTTGGTTCCTGCCCTGACTTCCCTCAACGAAATGTGTGCAAAATAAACCCCTTTCTCCAAGGCGCTTTTGGTCAGTGTTTTATCACAGTGACAGAAAGCTAACTAGGACCTATGCTTTCCCTGTTCCTCTGCATGCATTCCAAGCAGTCATTCCACTCCGTTCCCTTTGGTGCGGTAGAAGAACCTTTCCAAGGTCCATAAAACAGGGCTGGTCAGTAGCTCAGTTGGTAGGGTGTCTGCCCAGCATACCAAAGACCCTGGGTTCCATTCCAGTCACTACCTAAACCAAGTAGTCCCAGTCACTGTGGAATAGAAGCAGGAGGATCAGGAGTTTGGGCTCCATAAAATGGTATCTGACTGTTGCCACCCTGATGCCAGTGCAAACTGGTTGAGAAGGAAGAACTCACTAGAGAGACCTGGAGAGGAGGAGGTTCTAGGTCCACAGCTCTGGCTTCAGTGCATAAGTTTTAGCACCTTCAGGAAAAGGCAGGTAGGAGAGGGGAAACGGACTCTAGGAGTTTTGCACAGATGGACTTTGTGACAACAGGTCTCCTGGCCATCTGTCTATCTGCTCTCTGTCCCAGTTTATGCACGTTGTCTACGGGAGCCCCTGGTGCCTGGCCAGGTGTGGGATGTCATCAAGAGGACAGGCTGGACTCCCCAGGGGCTGGCCTGAGTCAAGCTAAAGATGGAACAGAGGTGTCCCGAGGATGCCAGCATTGCCAAAGCTGGCTCAGTCTGCATGGCCAGCCCAGGCCAGAGCAGGACTCCTTGGGTAGGGAGGAGGGGTTCCTTTGCTACAAGGTCAATGTCTTGGTCTCGTTCTCTCTGTGTTTCTGTCTCTGTCTCTGTCTCTCTCTGAAAGCTTCATGTATTTTTGGCTGACCTTGAACTCACTATGTTGTTGAGGATGACCTTGAACTTCTGATCTTCTGCCTCTACTTCCTGAATGCTGGGATTAGCACCTCCAAGGTCAGTCTATGCAGTGCTAGGAATGAGCCTAGTACTTGATACTGACTCTGGTGCTTGATACTGAGCCTAGTACTTGATACTGACTCTGGTGCTTGATACTGAGCCTAGTACTTGATACTGACTCTGGTGCTTGATACTGAGCCTGGTGCTTGATACTGAGCCTGGTGCTTGATACTGAGTCTAGTACTTGATACTGAGCCTGGTGCTTGATATTGAGCCTGGTGCTTGATACTGAGCCTGGTGCTTGATACTGAGCCTGGTGCTTGATACTGAGCCTGGTGCTTGATAAGGAGGCACTCCACAGACTGAGCCACACCCCCTGCCCAAGGTCAGTGTCTCTTAAGCTACCTGGTGGCAACCTAGAAGGCCCTGAAGAGTCAGAATAAACCGATACAAATGCCAAAGATACAAACTGGATGATTCAGGCCTCCTGGTCGACTTGACCTTGAACAAGAGAAGCAAAGTCTCCCACACTGGGGTCATGAGGAGCTCTGCTCACCTAGCTGGCTGTGCCACTGGAGAGATCTCTCCTTAGGTCTTTTCAGAGCCTGGGGTTTGTGCTGATATACCATGCGCCATGGCTATTGCAGGTAAAGGCTCAGGAGGCAGCTGAGATTATCCACTCCTGAGAGCCTTTACCTGAGACGTTTCTGTCATGTTCTCACGGTAACCTAGTATCCCACACAAGCTGTAAACCACCCTCCAGCATTTCCATTTGGCCACGGCACAAGCTTCTCCCACCTGGCTCCCCCACCGCCACCTGCCGCATCTGGCCTCCACACCCCAGTGTGTGCATCTGCCTCCACTCTTCCATGCTCTATCCATCCCACATCTGGTTTACTCCACCTGGGCTTCCCCAGGTCCCTCCCTTGCTGCTCTTGATCTTGTTCTGTGGGCCTCGGCCATCTCATGAGGTTTCTTTGGGTTTTCAGGCATAGGTAGGTGCTACAGGGGCCCCCTTTAACTGAAGTCACGGCAGGGGCATGCACTGATTTGACCCTGCTGGCAGGTGTGAGTCACACCCCCTGGTTCCCTCTCTGCCCCTCCGTTCATCAGCTACAATGCCTCCCACACTCCGAAGCAGGAGGAAGCTCCCTAACTCTGGAACCCGGCTCCTCTCTCTGCCTCTTAGCATGCAGGCAGAAGGGACAGGGGGAAGAAGCCAGCTGACTTATTTACATGTCTCTCCCTCTGAAATGATCCTGGGGCATTTTCTTATTTAATTATTAATGCCCGATGGTGCCTGATACGTTAACCTCTGTCACTCCAAATGGAGTCATCTCATAACCACGGTGGCAGGATTGATTTTCCCTTTGTCGTCTCATAATAAGCGTATGTGTTTGGTTCGTGTGCTCTCCGAGAGCCCCCCAGGAAGTCCCACTGAAGTGACTGGGGAGGAGTTGCCTTCACAGTGACAGGTTTGTTGTTGTTTTTTTTTTTCTGGCTGCTTTTCTGTCTTTTCAACTGACATGTCAGAGACAAGGCGATACAGTTGTTTGAGAGTCAGTTCCCGAAATGGAGGTGTAGGGCTCTCTATCCCACCACTGATTGCTTATAACATGTCAGAAAGATAAAGGAAGCATGCTGGGAAGATGGCAGGGTAGGCTGGGTGACCACACTTGAGCATGGGGCCTCTGCTGTCACTGTCTGGGGGCCAAAAGGGACGTTGTCAATGGTCCTGACCTCTGCCAAGCTCTGATGGGTAGTAGATGGTGCTTGACTGGCTAGAATTGAAGATACAGAGCAGGCTGAGGGGGAGATGGAGCAGGAGCCTTCGCCTGATAGAAAGGAGGGAGAGAGAGAGAGAGAGAGAGAGAGAGAGAGAGAGAGAGAGAGAGAGACTGCCTGTCTGCCTGTCTGCCTGTCTGTCTGTACAGGTTCACCTGTTCATATGTGCACAGAGGCCAGAGGAGGACCTCAGACATCATGCTCTATGACTCTCCACCTTATTCCCTTGATTCAGGGTCTCTCACTGAACCCAGAGCTAGACTGGCAGCCAACAAGCCTGGGTGATCTTCCTGTCTCCACCCCTCACAGCGTGGAGGGGGGTTACCGGTGCTTACAGTCACACCCAGTGCTGGGATCCAAACTTAGGTCCTCATGCTATGCACCAAGCATGCTTACTCGCTAAGAGATCTCTGCAGCTTCCTGATTGGTTGATTGACTGACTGGTGATTGATTTTAGGGCTAGCAATGGAACTCAGGGCCTCGTGCACACTATACACCTGCTGCTCTACTGAGCCACGCCCACAGCCCAGGATACAGACTTGGCCAGGTTCCAGGAAAAGAATCTGAGTCTTAGGGAGTCTGAGAGGCATCATCATTTCCCCCCTAATTTTGGACATCCTTCTCTCCCTACTCCCACAGGAACTGGACATGGCCCTGGATAAAGACTTGATGTTCTAGGTCTCAGACTGTCCGTCTATATACCATCTTTCCCACTCCATCCACCTCCTCTTCCATTGTGCTCATCCAGACAACCATCACCTTCTCTGCCATGCTCCAGCCTCCACTGACCCCTGCCTGTAAGAGTCAGCTAAACTGAGCCATTCAGACCCGACTCAGAACGAAAAGCTTTAGTGAAGACTTTGTTGTTGTTGCATTTTCCAAGACAGGGTTTGTCTGTGTAGCCCCAGCAGTCCAGAAACTTGCTCTGTAGACCAGGCTGGCCTAAACTCAGAGATCCACTTCACTCTGCCTCCCAAGTTAATTCCACCTGACTCTGGGATTAAAGGCATGCGCCACCATGCCCAGCTTAGTGAAGACTTCTTAAGAGCTTCCGCATGATGGCTATGATCCAAGTAACCACCCTTCCACTCACGGTGGTTCCACAGGAGCTAGAGGACCCATCTCTTCTTGTCTGGTGGCCCACTCCTCTGATATCCAAAGCCTACTAAATTTGAAGATGCCATCTCAGGTCCTTTGGAGGAGGATGCTGAAGATAACGGACCTGCCCAAGCATATATCAGGGCCACGCAGGAAACAGGGACAAGACACTCCACAGTGGGCATTCAAGACTCCGCCTACCTTCCTGAGTTCTGTGTGTATCACTCATTCCTCCCAGAGATACCTCCATGGAAAGAGAGGTTCATGTTCCTCCTGACTCTCCAACTCTCCCCAGCATTAGCTGACATGTTCTGAATCTACTTGAATCTCCTAGTGGAGAACGGAGTGGTAGGATGGCTGGCTGGCACTGGCAGCAGCCCTCAAGACATGCTGTGTGGACTCCAGGTTGTTTGTGTGTGGTGGTTGCTAAGTTCGGCTGCTAAACTGGGGAAGGAAGAGGGTGGGCCTAGGAGAGTGGCTGTACTTCCTGGACCCTGCCCATTCAGAGAGGAGCCACAGAGTCACCCCTCCCTCCTCCAAGGGATCTGCCAATGCCCTTGATCTCTGGCTAAATCTGCACTTAGCTGGGTGATTTCCAAAATGAATGTAGACAGTACAACTCATTAGTCATTAATTTAGACCCCGTGGTCACACAGAATTTGTGATGATTTGCTTGTCGTGGAGGGAGCTTCTTAAGAAAGAATTGAACTAGAAATGACTGAGGTGGGAACAGAGCAGTTTAGCTTCTAGGAGAAAAGGGCTGCGTGAAGTACTGCATCTGGAGATGTGTGTAAATATATGCCTCTCTTGTCTGTCCTCCAAGGAGGATAAATGGTCCTCATCTAAAAACTTAGGGCCCGTGGGCTAGCTACCCAACCATTTCAAATCTGGGGACTGATTTCCAATGTCAAAATGTTTTCTAGAACATCCTCAGCCCTGCTTAATGGAAATTGTATTTCTTCTAGTGTCAGTGGTTGAAAAGAAAAGCTGCCCTGGATTCATTAAAACCTTTAAATAAGTCACAGTAGCACCTCTTCCACGCGTCATGGTGTTGGGTCAGCTCACAAAGGACACTGGGACTCATGGGGGCCAGCTCCACTGGATGTGTCCTCGCTGCCCTGTGTCCCCAAGTTCAGTGGCCTATCAGGTGGGGACACTCAGACTAGAAGGCATTCTCTAAAGCTGTAGTGTAGGGTCATAAGGTCTTGGAGAGTAAGGACAGGGCCACTCAGGCGCCCCCCCCCCCCCCCCCCCCCCCCCCCCCGCCTCCCTGCATGGCGCACTCTCCACCCTCCTTAAGCAGCTCTGTGTTGGGGATCTCTCATTTAGGAAACAAGGTAGTTGGTACTGTGTGCTAAATACTCGCCGTTCAATGGTACTTCAGGGGCCTTGATAACCTGGCGCGCTGCTTCCTGAAAGCCCTGTTGTGTGACTGTCTCAGCCCCTCATCTCCCAGTGGGAGGGATGATTTGGTGACACCAAGGGACTGGTGTCCTGTAGGAGGAAAGAGAAGCAGAGGCCCAGTGTTCCAGGTGGCTGGCACCCAGCAGGCTCGGAAGTGCTGTCTCAGTTCGCTTCACCTGGGCCACACAGTTACTTCACTTCTCTTTCTTGGCATAGGAGGAGTAAGAGGTGATGGGATGACCCAGCTTTGCCAGAGATGATGAGGAGGGACAGGGAAGACTCTACAATGGCCAGATCTGAGTTTCTGTATCAAGGATAGACTTGGAGGCTGGGGGCTGGGGTGGTGCTCTGAATGCTGAGAAAACTTTAGCCAATGGATTGCGTGTGGGCCTCCTGCTGGGGAGAGCTCAGACCTGTGACTCAGACTCCCCCTCTTCAGTTACTCAGAACTGCTGCCGTGTTAGTCAACGATGTGAAACATCCAGTGTTCATTACTGTGCGGCAGCTGTGGGAAACCCAGGCTGTTTAGTATCTGTACATCCGTTTTGAGGGAGGACCAAGTCTTAGTACCCAACAGATGCCGTGACATAGTCTGAGTAAGTTGCTTTCTTCTCTGTTCTCCACACAGGGGCCTGATGGCGCTGTCCACAGTGGGCCTCCTTGTTGGCTCCCTTCTGCAAGCTGCCCTCACTCTGAACCCTGAGGACCCCAATGTGTGTAGCCACTGGGAGAGGTAAGGTGGCATTCCCTGGAGGGCTCACTCTGGGTGTGGCACTACAGAGAAATACCAGAGTCAGGAGAGGCAGCGGGTGGCTGTGAAAGGCCTGATGCCCAACACGGAGGTGAGACAGGGCAGGGAAGCTCAAACTGAAGGACAGGGTAAAGCAATGTGGATTTCTGGAACCCAGGACCATGAAACGACAAGGTGATGTCATGTTAACAGCAGGTGACAACATCCCACTGAGCTGTCCCACCTCTTCCTCCTTTGTGTCCCCACCCTGTAGTAGAAGAGATTGTTCTCATTGCTATGACAAATCTCTAACAAGTAGGACTTGAGAAAGGCAGGGATATTCTGACTCCCAGATTGAGGGTCCAGTGCATCACGCAGGGAAAGTGCAGCTGCCGGAGTGTGAGGCAGCGGCTCACACTTAGGAAGCGGAGAGATAAACGTGTGTACTCACCTCCCTTTCTCCTTTCTATTCAGTCCAGGACCCTGGCCCATGGAATGAAGTCGCCCACCTATAGGCAGACTCTTCCAATCTCAGTCAACCCCGTCTGGAAATCCCCCACAGACAGAGGTTTACCTTCTAGGTGGCTCCCAGTCAAGTTGACCATCAGTATCAGCTATCACACAGCCGTTTACAGATGAAGGAGTAGAGGCCTGAGGAGTTCTATCCCTGTCTACAGCCAGAGTGGCGGCAAGAGTGAGGAGGGATGGATTGTGGTCCTTGATGTCTTATCTGGGACTCTGGGATGTCTGTCATAGTCTCCTAGGACTGGCAGCAATGGCAGAGTAGAGCAGTGGTCAGGGCCTGCCGTGGGGTGATGGGCAGGATCAGGGCAGAAGGCTAGCTCAGACAGGGTGGTGTGGCCACAGCAGAGGAGCCTGGCGCATGTAGGCTGCCACAGCGAGTCCTAGAGTCTAGGCTAGGTCCCTGCAGATGGTCTGACTTTGAAGCACAAGGTTAGAGTATTGATTTTGGTGAGCAGAAAGACAGTGACCAGAGACCCAATCAGGAAAAACCGAATTAAACCCTGGAATTGATTGGCTTTGCTGACCAGGATGACTCTGCCACTTATACACTAATAAATCAAATGAGTAAAATTAAGATGGAGACCCGGTGGGGGAAATGGATGGTGGAGGAGGGAGAACACGGTGGGCCTGTGAGGTTGGATGGCCAGCCCCTGGGCAGAGAGGAACATCTCATCGAGGCAAGACCGTACACTGGGGTAGCCTAGACACTTGCAGGCCAAGAGGCCTGGATGGCGTAGAGAGACCATGCCTGCTCCGGTGTAGTGTCTGGCGACTGCATGTCCTCTGCAGAGTTGTGATGATATCAAGGCTAGAGCAAAGGGTATTTCTGTGCTGCCCTGGCAAGAATGTAAAAGTCTGTGAAGACTTCAGGGTGTCCCAGTCTGGATTTTCTACCTGCCAGCTATGCTCCTTGGGGGAGTCTCTGGATGACTGTGAGCCCTCAGCCAGCTCTGTCCAGAAAGGAAAATAAACATCCTCACCTCACAGGCTCGTGGGGGGGGGGGGGGGGCAAAGGAGCAAGTTTCATGAAAGTGCTTTGCAGTCGTCTTCGTATTGGCAACTCTGACTCAGGACGGGGTCATTATCACCTCGGGTGCGCAGTAGACTAGTAGGGATGCCTGAGTGCAGGCGTTGAAGCCCAGTCCAGAGACTCAGATTCAGTGTTCCGTCTTTCTTACTTTCCCTTTTCCTGGTTGGTGAATCTAAGCCTTTGTTTCCCAGTGTTCAGGGAACCTCACTGCTAGATAGAACTCCTCGTTAGCCTCTGAGTGGAGACCCCTTTCCCAGGTAAACCTGTCCATCATCCACCCAGGTTCCAGGGTTCCTGCTGCCTCTCTGGCCATCTGTGTCTTCTTCCAAGGCCGCAGTCTAGGGCTCTCGCTCTTACAGAGAGCCATCCCTTATGACAGGACCCATAACGAATCTCTCCAAACTTGAAAGAACCTCTGCTTGTCTTGCCTGCCCAGCGTGAACAAGGCTGGGATGTGAAAATGTTAAGGATGAGCTGACTCTGACGGCCGGCCGCAGCTCTCGGCTCAGGTCACAGCCTGCATGACAGAACAGGGAGCCACCCAGCAGTGAAACCAGGTTTTCCCCCTCTAGCCCTGGGAAGGAGGCGTCCAGGATACCTGTGTCCAGCAGGGTGCTTCCTCTTTCTCAGATCTAGCCAAGCTCTCCTGATACTGTGCTTAGATGTATCTACCCTGCCCCATTCCAGAAACACACCCTGGTCCTCAGAGAGTTCCTGGGAGTACTTTCCCAGCTGGATTAGGACCTCTGGAGGGCTCTTTGTTAATTATGTCCCTCTACCACAAAAACCAGGGTAACGCCCCTGCCCCCCTCCAAGTTGGTAAAGCCTGGTGCTACAAGATGGATTAGCCCCTCATTAGCATGTTGGCAAGTGAGCAGTGTTAAACTACCCAGCCGTGAAAGCAGTACACACAATGCAGGTTGGAGACTTGGCGCTGGTACAAGGCCCTCTTGCTGGACTTGCTCAGCCCTGGGGATCCTACAAGGCTAAGTCCAACCCCATGATGTCAACAGCCCCTACCTTGGGGGCTGGTTCCTTTGCCTCAGTCCGCACTGGAATGGCAAGCTGAACCCCTAAGTGCTCAACAAAGGTGGGGTGTCCATTTTGTAACAGGATTTGTGCCTTGGCCCCCAACATGGTAAGGAGGAAGAATCATTCCCTGCCCAGCACAGGAGGAAAACCATTGCCTGTCATACTGATGAGGGCTAGCATGTATTGAGCACTTGCCATGTATCCAGTAAGCATGTTGAGTGTTTTCTTTTCCATCCACCCTGAGAGGTGTACACTCCTGTCCCTGTCCTTCAGTTCTCACAGTAATCTAGGAAGTTCCTCATATTTGTCATAGATTTTCAAATGAGGACATGGAGGCTTATGGGAGTTCAATGACATGTTTAAGGACATGCTAGTGAGTGACAGGCTCCACACAGGCCTCCAGGCCCAGGCTCGGACTCATTCATTTGCCTTCCAAGAGACAGCCTTGCAAACAGCAGCACCATGCTGTGGAATTTTAGAAGACCTGTGGGAAACAGGGGTGGATGCTGATCTGCCTGTTTCCTAAGGCCTGATAGTGACCAGGGGTGTGAGCCATGTCCGCACGTACTTGTATGTCTGGGACACATCTCCCAGGTACCCACATCCAGAGACATCTTCTCCATCCTCAGTGTCAGAACTCCCCTCTTGCCTGGGTCTGAGCACTGCTGACCATTCCTGGCCTGCTTGCAGGACTCCAGACCTCTTGCCTTGAAGGCGTCAGGGAGCAGACTGTGGCCCCACTGCACCCAGCCCTCTTGCAAATGAAGCAACAGTTACCTCAGGCGAAACAGATGGGCTTTTACAGCCTGGGCCTGGCCATCTGGCCCAGGTCAGTGAGCCTTCTGGGGAAAACATGGAATACCAGTCTACATGACAATTAATTCCTGACACGCTCTCCAGCCTGCCCAAGAGGTGTGTGCCGCGCATCAGCAGTCAGGCGTCAGTAGTGCCACTTCATGTCACCTCGCCAGGGTGGCAAAGGAAAAGTCTGCTTTGGTGACGCCCAGAACAGGTTTCCTCTGGCTTCCACCTCCTGGTCTAGGTTACAGTTAATAGGCAGGATGACAAGGACTGCTTCCATTGGAAGGTCTGTAGACACACGCTCTATGGATTCCCAGCTACACTAGAGACGCAATAGACTAGAAGGTCGCTAGAAGAGCTAGGGGAAGCTGCTTAGACTGTGTGATGCTGTTTCCCCATTCTACTACCTGCTTTGTAAGAGTGACTGGGCAGAGTCTCTCGGTCAAGCTTGGCCTAGAAAGCATGAGGACCCAAGTTGGAGCTCCCAGAACCCACATTAGACAAACAAGCTGGACATGGTGATAGGTTCTTAGAGTCCCAGTGCTGGGGAGACAGAGACAAGTGGATCCCCGGGTCTCACTGTGGCCACCCTAGTCTATTCTGCAAGTTCCCAGCCAGTAAGAATCCTTGTCTCATAGAGCAAGATGGCAGGCATCTGAGGGACAACAGCCAAGGTTGTCCTCAGGCTTCCACACACATGCACACACACAAGTACACCTGAATACACGTGTACCCCTGTGCACAAACACACACGGAAGAATGGAATTAAAGGGCTTATTATAGGGCCCTCAATATTAGCGGCTGCTGATACTGGGACAGCTGGGCAAGCTGCCTCTCCCAGCCTCAGTTTCTTCATGTATGTAATGGGCCACTTATTCAGATTAGAGAACATCTCCCATACACACTCGTTAAAGACCATAAGGATCCAAACAAACATATCATCATTATTATTTAGAGAGAGGATCTTGTGTGTCATCCGGGATGCCCTTGAGCTCCTGGGCTCAATAAATCCCCTAACCTCTATGCCTGAGGCTATAAGGCACATACCAACATACCTGGATAATATAAAATATTTTTGACTTGTTGAATCTGCCTTTCCAAACTATACAGAATAAACCTAAACCTTCCTCTGCTTACTATCTGATAAGTGAAGTAGAATTTAAGAAAATGACTTGGGTCAAAAGTTAGTATGGTCTAGTTTTTTTCTCTTATTGTAGTAATGAAATATCCAGACAAAAGCAGCTATGGGAGCAAAGGTTTATGGTGGCTCACATCCACCATGGTGGTGAAGTCACAGCAGAAGTCGATCACATGCCATCCGTAGTCAGGAAGCAGAGGGCAATGACCACATGCTGCTGCTCAGCTCACTCTTTCCTTTCTATGCAGTTAGTTCAGGATCCCAGCCCAGGGAATGGTTCCACCCACAGTGGACCGCACTTCTCCCCTCAATTAACTTGATCTGTGTGCCCTGCGTGTGTGCTCAGCGGCACATCCTCTAGCTAATGTATAGATTCTGTCAAGTTGAGAACACTAACCGGCACAGATGTGGCCTAGGGTCACAGCTGAGATCCAGGGCAGGAGTCCGGGAGCTGGGAGGGGAGATCAGAGCTGGCTCCTGGTCCTGGGACTGTGGGCTGGGCAAGTCTGAGCAGGGAGGTGTGTCCTGGCATGGGCTTGGCCTTTGCTGACCACGGCTTCCATCTCTTGTCTGGCCCTCAGCTATGCCGTGACTGTGCAGGAGTCTTATGCACACCCCTTCGATCAAATCTACTACACACGATGCGCAGATATCCTGAACTGGTTCAAGTGCACCCGGCACCGGTAAGCACTCCCCAGAGGACAGCATGGGGCGGAGATGTCCGACTCTCTAGTTTGTTATTGAGAGACCATGAGGTGGGTGGGTGTGCACTGTCCATACTGCATTCCTGGAACTCTCCAAAGCTGGTGGTCTGAGGCACTGTTAGGGACTTTCTTTCTGGCTAGAAGTGATGGACTTCATAACCTGTGGGCAGGGAACCCAACATGAAAAGTTAGTGGATGAGCATCCCAACTTCCTCATCAAGAGGAGAGGGCACAACTCTGAGGCCTTTCTGGTCTGTACCCCATCGATCCTAGGACAGAGCCCCTGTTGTATACAGTAGTCCCCACTTAGTAACACACCCTGGACTGGCTGCTTGGTGTTCCCTTCCGACCTCTCTGAGTTTAGTCAGAGTTGCCTGCCTGTGGCCCTAGCCAGAGGCAGAGGTGGCAGTTGGCACTGGTCTTGCCCTGAACCCTGGTATTCTTGAGGCAACACCGAGTTTGTTCCGAAGTGTGGCTCCATTGTCTCAGGAGGCTACACAGCCTTCCATTACCCCGGGGCTGGGTGAATGAGCGGCTGCTTATTAAAATAGGCTCTGTTCCTGGAACGTGAATGATTTTGCTAAATTATTGAGTCTCCGTGGAGCTTTCCTGATGACCCAGAGTGTGCATGCTGACAGCGGCACCATCAGTCTGCAGGGGGTAGTAGCCTGGTCCAACATCTTCCCCAGAGCAGCCTGGCCCCGGGCCCCACCTCTCCTGATTCCTACACTGGGAGCATGCAAGGCTAGGGGAGCCCGGAGCAGCAGTGGCCTCTCTCCTGTGAGGTGTCGGTGGTGCAGGGTTTAACTCCCCAATGGGAGGCTTGGGACTCATCTCATGTGGCAGGGAGAATGGTCCAGTGACTTCTGTGTCAACTCAGAATGGAGATCATTCTTTATCACACACACACACACACACACACACACACGCACGCACGCACGCACGCACGCACGCACGCACGCACGCACACACACACACACACCCCTTCTAGGTCAGGCCAGGGACTGCCTTCCTGTGTGTGTGTGTGTGTGGTGGGGGTGTGGGGAGAGGAGATGTAGTTTTCTGCAAGGCCAGCTTACCCATTACGGGCTTTTGACAAAGTAGAATGACCTTAGCTTAATACATTCCCAAATATCACAGATTTCCCACGAGGCTCTCATTGTCGTCTGTTATGAGGTGAGAATTTTAAAGATTTGGGAGGGTTGTCCAGGCTGCCGCTGAAGGAATAGCCTTCCAGCCTGGCCCAGGCCTCTGTGTAAAGCAGGCTGAAGGCACTTCGGGGCCGCCATTCTTCACAGAGGAGGAAACAAGGGCAGTCCCCTGGGTGTGGCGGGGACGTGGAAAGAGCCCTGTGTTCAAGGCCCTGGGTATTCCCTCTCCCGGTCTTTAATGGCCATTTCAAATCTGCTGCACTGAGTGTGACAGAGGGCTGCCCTTAGCAACGCCCTGTTGTACACCCTCCTGAGGACTCAGTCTGTACACAGCCCCTCCTGCCTTACTCCCTCAGAAATGCTCTCAAAGACCAGAAAGCCACCAGAGAGAACTGGTACCAGCATTAGACGGGGCCGGGTGGTTTTGCAGGTTGAACTGGGTTTGAATCCTGCTTCTGGTGCTCTTGTCCTCAGGACAATGTATTTTTTTTAATTAGCCTATACGAATTGTATAAAATAACAGGTCTTATTATGACATTTTCATATAGGAGTATAATATACCTTGATCACAGTCCCCCCCCCCCACACCTCTCGTTTCCCTTTCTTGTCTGACCCTGACATTTATTAGCTGTGTGACCGCAAGCAAGTCATTAACCTCTCTGAGTATCAATTTCTCATCCATAAAACAATGGGTGGTGGGTGGGGGGGAAACATAAAATAAGAATGAAAGCTCTAAAAGACAAATGAAAGAAATGGAATTAATGGGGCATGATGATGGGGCATGACGATGGTCCCTGACCCAGGAGGCTGCTGGGAGAATCTTGCCTATAAATCTCTGGCCCAGAACCAAGTCTCAAAATATTGTGTCTCTGTAAGGATAGAACCCTCTCCGGCTCTCAGTGTCTCTCTGAGCAGCCTGGGGGCGGGGTTAGAGCTTCCTGGGGAACAGCACGCCCTCTGTAGGAGGCCTGAGGAAGTTCACGTGGGATGCCACAACCAGACCCAGGGAGTCCTCTTGCAGCCTCTCCTACTCGCTAAAGGGATCAGGCCAACATCTTGGCATAGGATGGCAGATGGAAGCTCTCAGGACTCCATGCCTGTCCAGGTCCCTAGGGTTTCCCTGAGTCCAGAGCCCAGTTTTTTTTTTTTTTTTTTTTTTTTTTAAGGATGCTAGGGGAAGCCCCAGCCCCGTGGCCCTCCACAATGTCACCCCAGCAGTTTTCTTGGCAGCCCTTGTATCTGGAAGAGATTGGGAAGTCAGCAGGTTCCTCCAGCACCATGTGGGTAATACATTCTGCACCACAGCAGCCCACATCCCACCATCGATTTTTCTTTATTGCGTTCTTTCATATTTGAAGCCGCCGTGCATTTTAAAGTAATTATTGAATGGCATCCTCGATAGAGCTTAACACAAATATCATTCTAAACGGGATAGATTGATTTTCAATCCTTTCAAGTGGCTCTTTCCCTCGTGCCTAGGATCAGCTATAAGACGGCGTATAGGCGTGGCCTCCGGACCATGTACCGGCGGAGGTCCCAATGCTGCCCTGGCTACTATGAGAACGGAGACTTCTGCATTCGTAAGTAAGGGGTCTGTGTGGAGGTGGGAGGGAACCTCAGCCCACCCTAGGGCTTTGTAATTCCATGCATGGTACCCATGCTTAGAGGAGACTCTGGGCTTGGTGCAAAAAATTAGTGGGGTGTGGCCTCAGCTCAACCAACCTCCACTGTTAACCAGGGCAGGCAGAGGCAGACAGTTCTAGGTCCTGATGGAGGTAGAGGAGAAGTGGATCCTTCTGGAACGGACCCTGTGAAGGAGCAAGAGGAGGGGATTCCAAGTGCCTGGCGCAGGGCTAACCCGTCTCGATGCTTGAAAGAACTTTGCTGGAGGGATGGAGATGATGGGTGATAAGGTGGAAGCTTGGGCGGATAGAAGCAGAAGAGGAGGAAGGCAGGGGGACCATATGTCTGGATGGCTGGATCACAGTCCCTATGAGGTGGGTGGCCTGGGTAAGTCAGAACTTGAGGAGTGCCTACCAAAGGGGGATTCATGAAGAATGAGCTTTGCTTTTTCCTTGTTCAGTTATAGCTGCTCAGAGAACAGGTGTTCAGCAGAAAACAAGGGTCAAGTAGCTGATGGCCATAGGTAGGGGACACCCAGGAGTGAGGGCTCTGGCCCAGCTCACTGGCCATGTGACTCTGGGCAAGCTTTTTCAGCTTTCTAGGCTGATGACTTATGGGGATCTCTCAGAGTCACATCTGACCAGTGGGATGAAACATGAAGGACCTCCAGGAGGATGTTTGGATGATCCCCCAACTGCAGGGTGTCATGAAAGCTGGGAAGTCCCCTTAAAATGACTAGTAGGGAGCCCACTCATAAAGTTCCTGCCCTCTATTCAGAGAGTGATGAACCTTGCTAGTATTCTGTGCCAGAAAGAACTCGGACAGTGAGTTCGCTGGAGTTGGGGATGACATGATGGTTCTCCTCCTGGGCTTACATCACCTCTCATGTTAGAGAAACTCATTTCTAATCACCTTCCGGGATGAGTGAAAGATGCTCCATGTCAGCTCAACAGCGATGGTACTTCAGGAAAAATACAAAGAAAGGCACACTGACCAGATCCCTGAGGTTTTTCTAGTTACAGGGCTGAGTACCAAGCAAGGATGAGGCCTGGGCCGGCACCTCGTCTTGGATGGGGGGGTTCCCTGGGGAATGCTGGTAGAAGTGAGATTAACACTGAAGACAGCTGCTCTGACCACACAGAGGAGAGCCAGCCAGGTCACACTAGGGATCAGCAAGCCTGAACAGGGCGATAGGTCCACAATGCTGCCGAGCGGGCCTGGGTTTGAATCTTGCTCTGCCATTTCTGGCTTCTTCCTTTGTTGCCATGGAGTCCAGCAGCCCAGATGTGCTGGGCACTTTTCTAACCGTGTCTCATTCGTTGTCAAACCACAGCCCTGCGGGGACAGGTGCCACTGTTTCTTTCATCTTGCAGATAGGGAAACTGAGTCACAGAGGACATAAGTAATTTGGTCGAGATCATACAGCCAAGAAGTAGCAGGACTTGGGCTTGAGTCGAGGCTGTCTGGCTCCAGGGACTGTGCTCTCAAGCAGGTTAGACAGACCTCTCCCTGCTTCACGAACCCATGTGAGATTTTACTTCTCTTAACTTCAGTCTTCAAACCTGTAAAATGGGGCCAGCATCAGCTGCATCACTAGACACAGAGGGGGCCTTTGCAAACGTTGGTCCCCTTCTCTGTGGCCTGGGCTCTTCCTATTTTGTTTTTTCAGTCATGGCTTTGACTTTAATTGCTCAAGGGGTTCATAAGCATTTCTCTGGGAACCCACACTGTGCACATAGTCAGGGTTCTCTAGATGGGGTTGCCCGAGGAGTCTGACGATGGCCATCTCACACCAGAGAGATTGAGAACCCGGTAGTTGCTCCATCCACGAGGCTGCTTGTCTCAGCAGTCCCAATCAGTGCTGAAGGCCTGGAGGATTCCTGGAGAGCTGCTGCTCTAGTCCACGTTGGAAGCGCTCGGAAGCTGGTTCTGTCAGTAAAGGAGAAAGGAGTCGGCAGCAGCCGAAACAGGGGAAGTGAACTCACCAGAAGGAGTGAGAGCCAACCAAAACTTTCCTTCTCTCTCTCTCTCTCTCTCTCTCTCTCTCTCTCTCTCTCTCTCTCTCTCTCTCTCTCTCTCTCTCTCTCTCTCTCTCTCTCTCTGTGTGTGTGTGTGTCCATCCACCCGTGTCCAGGTTGCCTCTTTCTATAAGAGCCTAAGTCATACTTGGTTAGTATGACCTTCCCTAAATGACCTCATTACCTCTATAAGACCCTGTCTCCTCATAAGGTCATGTCTGAGGGACTGAGGGTCAAGACACGAATGTTGAAGGGACACGGTGAAGCTCACGGCTCTGCCCGCAGCCCTGTCTTCCTGCTCATGGGGACGGAGGATTGGGGTGGTGGCCGCCCTGAACAGGCTCCGTCCTGTCTAAGAGGGAGGGCAGCCTCCAGGCTGGGGGAGGCTGTGAGAGGGAGACCCAGCAGTGGTGTGGTAGAGGACTGCACCCAGACCTGACATGCGCCCTGGGCGGGAAAGGGAGTGTCACTCTTCCTCAGCAAACCTCCCTCGAGCCTTGATTCTCACAGGCAGAAGGATGGTGGCCCCGGGAGAGAAAGCTCTGGTGGATTCTGCCACTTGTTTGCTGTGCAATCCTGATCAAGTCCCTTGGCCTCTCTGAGCCTCCTGTGTATGCGGAAGAGAGGACATAGTGACTGAGTGTGCAGGAGAGCAGAAAGCACAGTACGGATCTAGGGGGAACAGTTTCCCCGCTTTGTTCCATCTCGCCTGCCCTGAGCAGCCATCCTTGTCTGGAGCACTGCACAGAGCTGCTCACCCCTGCTTTCCTGGGTCACACCCTGTCCTTTCTCCTGCTTTGCAGACACAGCTGAGTGCCCCCTTGATTGCCAAGTATCAAAGATTTTCCAAAGATCACAGGGCACAAGTGTCTTTCTTCCTCTACTTGAAACAGTCTTGGTGTCGCTGTCTGTGTGGAGCTGCTTTTATGTCTCTTCAGAGCAGACTGTCACCTACATGGGGGTTTGAGGCATTGGGAGGAAGCTCTGCTCTTCAATACTGGCTGAGTGTCAGACTGGATGGGCTGGGTGATGCTGCAGTAACATAAAGTCCCGGAGACTTCAGACAGCAAAGTTTGGTTTCTTGCTCATGTCTGATGTCTCCCTGGGCTCTCTGAGGCTGGCTCCTTGCCAGCATCAAGCCAGAACCTTGACTGGTGGTACAGCCACTCACTGGAATGTTGAGGGATTCCAGGGCACAAGGAAGTGGGCTCTGGCTGGTCTTGAAGGTGGAGAGCCAGGGACATTTACTGAGCATCCCTAAAGCTTCTCCGAGTTCCACAGGATGCCCCAGTCTCACAGTCCATTTCATCTAACAGTATTGTTGAAGTACCTGCTAACTTAGAATGGCCTCTGTGTGCTCTACCTCTGAGGTGGGCAGCTTGCTGGTGACTCATCAGCATTACCTGGAAGCCTTGTTTCCTAGCAGACTGAATACTTGAACCTCTGACAAGCTCCCTGCTGCTGCTGCAGCTGCTACAGCTGCTCTTGGAAACCTCCCGTGGAGAACCCCTGGGCGCCATTCTGAGAAGGGGTGGGTTCTCCATGCTCCTGCCCCAGCACCTACACCTTCAGTGTGGGTTGCCAAGAGGCCCAGCAGGTGTCTCTCAGATGCCTCTCTTTGGCAACAGGCCTTCTCCCAAAAAGCAGGAGGGAAAAAACCGGGGCCACAGGAGTGGCCCAGTCAGCTACTGCTGGCCCAGTCCCCTGGCCTCCCATTTCCCCTGCCTCAGTTTTCTTTCAGGGGGAGCTAACTCCCTTAAATATCCAGGTGTGCACAGAGGGAATGTGTGTTAGGGGGACTAAGATTGTGATCCGGTGAACTTTTTGCCCTAGAATTGTGACTTGGGTACTTGTGACTTGGGTACTTGTGACTTGGGTACTGTCACTTCACTACTGTGCTGCTAGCCCTTGTTGGTTGTTGGCGCTAAGGACTGAACCCAGTGTATGCCGGGTAAGGGCTCTACCACTGAGCAGCACCCGTACTGCGGGTGTGTCGTGCAATCAGTGATCGCATACATGTAGCACATAACGTTCTCCAAGCACCTTGCTTGTCATCTGGTGTCTTGTTCTCTTTCCAGGTTCCATCTCCTTTTTCCTGAAGGATCTGAGTATAGGATGCAGGTGGCACCAACCATGCCCATCCCTGTGGTGCAGGAGTGGGGCAGGGGTTGAACCCAGGTCCTCTATCTCCTTTTTCCTGAAGGATCTGAGTATAGGATGCAGGTGGTACCAACCATGCCCATCCCTGCAGGAGAGGGGCGGGGTTGAACCCAGGTCCTCCTGCCTGCTCTTTGAGCTCTCTACCCGTGTGGTATATTCTCAGACTTCTCCAAGGATCTTTAGTAGTTCTTTCTGGGAGCGCACACGCATGCGCATGGTGTGTATGTGTGTGTGTGTGTGTGTGTGTGTGTGTGTGTGTGTGTGTGTGTGTGTGTGTCTGTCTGTCTGTCTGTCTGTCTGTCTTAGTTTTTTTCTTCTGGAAACCTGAGTCTACCCTCACTTGGGTGGTGGCATAGCAGTTGTGATACTTGAGTTTCAGACCAAGGATTATGGTTCACTGCCTTCTGGATTTATTATTGTAAGGCTCTGAAGTGAGGATGTGTCTGTGTTTGGGGCTATTTTTTTTTTTTAAATAATCATTTCATTTTGTCATTGTACACAAGTGCATGTGCCCTTGGAGGCCAGGAGAGGGCAGACAATCCCCTGGAGCTACAGAGACAGGTGGTGGTGATCTACCCAACATGGTGATGGGAATGAACTCAGGTTCTTTGAAAAAGCGGTATGTTCTGAGCCATCTCTCCAGTCCTGGAGTTATTTTTATTTGTACCCTTTACTCCTCAGAAGCACACATCTTCAAGGTAAGGATCCATGCCCTTCAGCAGTCTGGAATGTTCTCAACCATGGCTCCTCATCAGTCTCCTTCCTCTATCCCCTCATCCCCTCCCGTTACAGTGCCAGTGTGTCAGGCCCTTTCACCCCACCCTCTCTGCCTCCTAAATCTTCATTTTTCACCCCTTATCTCTAGTGTCTGGTCTTGAGTGAGCACCTCCGATCCATTGTTTAGATCCCGCAGCTCTGCTAATGAACCTGTCTGCTGAGGTCTGAATTCCAGTCGCTCACGGTTCATTTCTAGGGGTTTATCGGAGCTGTTTCAGAAACACATGCTCCTTTTTCGGCAGCGTCTCACCTCATGACCAGTTCTGTTCCTGCTTTTAGTATTTTAAACATAGTTCTTTTATAGCTTTTTCTAGATACTTCTGTCTTGAGCTTTTCATTATATTAGCTCAGGTCTTTGGAACAACCATTCTCCTGTTTGTGATACCTGCTGAGTGGCCAAGAGAGCGGGGTGACTTCTCTTAACGGGTATCGCTTTTTAGTTTTCAAGTGTGGGCGCGCTCACACACATGTGCATGTACATATTTGTGAGTATATGCGGATGTGCATGTGTGTACATATGAGATGTAAGTGGAGATCAGAGGTCAGTGTTGGGTGTCTTTTTCAACTACTCTCCACCTTATTTTTTGAGACAGAGTCTCTCACTGAGCCTGGAGCTCACCCATTTGGCTAGTGACCACGGCCAGTGGACTCCTCCTGTCTGTCTCCCCCAGAGAGGCTTGCGGGTGTGCGTGCTGTGCCTGACTTTTACGTGGGTGCTGGAGATCTGAACTCAAGCACTCACGCTTGTGTAGCAAGCACGTCAGCAACGGAGCCACCTCCTCCACCTTGGCTGTTAGCCCTCTCTCCCCCTGTCCTGGGTTGTACAGGGGCCCTATCCATCGCTTTTGTATTTTCTCAAGAACGCACTAATGGTTTTACTGCCCTGAGCCCACCCTCTGGCTGATGCCTTGGACTAGGATTCCTATGTGTAGTGAAGGTGTGGGTTGCTGGGGTTGTTTTGTTGTGTGTGTGTGTGTGTGTGTGTATGTGTGTGTGTTTCTTGTTTTTTTTCCCCTTTCTGTTTAATTGGTGTGAAATTCATGTAACAGGAAATCCATCATTTCAAAGCACACGGTTTGGTGGTGTTTAACACAGTGTGGTATTATAGATACCATCCCTGGCTAGTCCCAGTCCATTGTTAGCCCTCCTGAAAGAGACTGCCCTCCAGGAAGCAGTTGCTCCCAGCCCCTCCCCTGGCTCTTTTGCGTGGAAGACTCCACCCCCTTCAAGCCCAGGCCAGATTGCCTTGTTTTATCCCCAGGTTGGTAGGCAGTATGTCCAAGCTTCCCTGAGTGGAGCTGGCAGCTCCTGACGCCAGCCCTGCCCCGTGTGGGCGTTAAATCCTTGGCTCCCGGCATCTGCTGGAGTCTAGGAGGTGGGTTGATGGCTGAGTCTGATGGTCCCTGGACTGACTTGTCGCCAATTCCCGACCTGGTGCTTTTCCCATAAAGTCCTCCTTGCTCCCACACTTGGAATTTCCCTTTCTCTCAGAGCTCAGCTGTGTGTCAATAAATGTTTTACTGTATTTTGGGGAGACTTTAGTAGCATGATGGGCCTCCATCAGTCCTTGCCCCCTGCCACTTGGGACTGGGTCTGTTTTATCATGAGTGGGGAAGTAGGGGCCTTGTACAGGCTGCGTGATATTTAGTTCAGTACTGTCTTTTACCAGTCACCAACTTGCAGCAGTAATAATGACCAGTTGCTCACATATAGTCTAGTCTGTGCCAGACTGCAGAAGCAAGCTGCATCATTGTCCTACAGAAGATGAACTGGAGGTTCACAGAGGCTATGTGGCATGCGTAAGTGGGTCACATAGGAGATCAGGTAGCTGCAGAATTAAATCCTGCATTTTCCCTTTTGGATGGGTTTTCTGTGGTCAGAAAGGATGGATGGATAGAAGAGAGATGTGGGGTTGTCTGGGAGGGCAGGGAAGGAGGTAACAAAGAGGGAGCCCAAGTCATACTGGGGTGATCTTTAAAAATGTGTCTGAGGGCTGGGCAGATGACTCAGGGGGTAAGAGGACTGCTGGGCAAGCATGAGGACCTGAGTTCGAATCCCCAGCACCCACCTAAAAACCCAGGGATTGTTGTCCCTGTCTGTGTCCCCAGTGCTGGGGAGATGGTGAGGACAAAAGAATTGTTGAGGTTTGCTGGCCACCAGCCTAGCCCCAGATTCTGAGAGACTGAATTTATGCAAGAAGAAAAGAAACAAGTTGGAGAGCTGTAGAGCCAGACCCCGCCCCGCCCCCCCCCCCCCCCCCCCCCCCACAGCCTCCTCTGGCCTCTGGATGTACACACCTGCACACATATATACCTGCATACATACACATTACATATATGTATCACTGCAGCCACATAAATAAATACATACAAATAAAGCTTTAGAATTTTGTCGAGGTGGGTCCCAGTAGACACCAGGGTAGGGTAGCAGAGCTGGAGGAGTCAGGTGTGTGCGCATCAGCAGAGTTTTAGGGGCCTGCCTGAGACTCAGTCTTGCCATGGACTGCTGGGTGAAGCTCTGCCTGCTGTCCCTGGTTCCTGGTTCCTTGGGGACTGGTGCCTGCTGATGTCACCCTCTTTGGTCACCAACACCTGGTGCTGAGCTTTGCTGCCTAGGGCCACATCCATCCATCTCCCCGTGTGTCCATCTGTCTGGTTGTCACATTCTTTTACGTCTTGCAGGCACTGCTGCATCCTGGGGACATAGGGTACTGGGAGAGATGCCTTCACAGTATGGGGAGCACAGTTTCAGTGGACAGGCCAGGATGTCACCAGGCTGATGGTAGGGAAGGAGGCTTCCCATCCCTGCTGAGTGATCTGGGGTGGGAACCAACCGTGATGGTTCTCAGCCTTTGAACTGTGTAAGGAGGAGCAGACAGCTGAGTGGCTGGGTCCCTGGAGGCATTTCACGTTACCAAACACCTAAGAACCGATGCGTAGACCTGGCGGTCAGCTCATCTAAAGATGTGTCAAAACTACCCAAGATGCGTTCTTGAACCCTTGCTCGTGCTGGTCAGGTTTTAGTAAATTGTTGAGCGAGTAAACTCATGTGTGGCACTTACAGTGCCCACTGGTCACTCCGGATTCCCCTTGTGTGAGCACCCTTGTGAGATGCCACTCTGGGCATTAACTGTCTGGAAGCCATGAGGCAGTGGATGTCATGAGCTCTTTATTTACCTTGCCCGTCTTCTGGCCCCACAATCTCTGGGTCCCTCTGTCACTCTTATCCCAGTGTCTCTGATGCTGTCCTGTCTGTCTGTCTCTGTCTGCCTGTCAGTCTGCCTGCCTGCCTGTCTAGCTCAGGAGCGAGTTCCCAAGCATAGGGATCGAGTCTTCTGCATGGCTTGTCACCAGGACTGAGTGTCTGGTGCTGGCAAGTGTTGAATGAGTGTATCATGAAACAGACCACTCCAAATGCTGAGGCTGTCTTAGGGAGAGACAGCTAGAACCTGGGAAGGAAGGGAGGCCCAGGTAACCCAGACCTCTTGGAGAAGACCATTTGACTGCAGTCTGAAGAAAGATCAGAGCTGAGCAGTGGTTTAGGCAATTTGAGAGCTGTGTGTCTGGATCTCACCGAGGGACCCTGCTCTGCTTGCACACAGGAGGCCTTGGTACTCCTGTTCCCCTGCCCTGTGGGCTCTTCCAGGAGAGTCTTGGAGACACACATGCCTCTCTCTCTTGCTTGGCCTGGTCCGCTCTCCTGCTGCAGAGCCTTCCTGTCTGGAATAGGCACCCCTCCTGACATCATTCTCTGCCCCTCGGCTGTTTCTATTTTCTCAACAGTGGTACTACTTGACTTGGAATATATATGTGTGTATTTCATTTCCTGTCTTAGACTCAGTAGGGATGGGAGCTTTGATTTGTCACAGCTAATATGCCTACCCCTAACATGGGGCCTGTGAGAAAGGAGATGACCAATACTCTGTGAATGAGTGAACGGGTAACCTGTAAGCTTCCGTGGGCAGGAACATGGTTTAAAATATCTCCTTGGGGCCGGTGATATAGCTGAGTTGCTGGAATGCTTGCCTAGTGTGCACGAAGCTCTGAGTTGGAACCTAAGAAACAGATAAACTGGGTGTGATGACACGGGCCTGTAGTGGAGGCAGGGGGATCAGAAGCTCAAGGTCATCTTCAGCTATATAACAGGTGTGAGGCTAGCCTGGGGTACACGAGATCCTGTCACAGAAACAAACAACAAAACCCTAAACTTAGCAGAAGTCTCGTAGTCACAGTTCCAGACATGAGCAGCTCCCAGCAGCCTGAGTATCCACCCACTGCCCGCTCATTCTTGCCTGGCCTTCTCCTTTGGTTTCTGACAATCCTTCTACAAACCCCTAGGGCTGCCCACCAAATGCAGAGCAGAGTCCTCCACTCGGAAGCCTGTGCCCTATATTACACTTCCTCAGGGTCCCACTGTCCACTGCAGTCTCCTTAGGCCACCCAGGTACCTGAACCACCCACGGTCTGTTGTTCTCTGCCTCCCCGGGCTGGCCACTAGGAAGATGGAAAGAGGGAACTCCCTATGCCGGCTAGCCGGCCAAGTGTTCCCCCGCCTCCCCCTCCCCCCGGGGGGGGGGCCTCAGGAGAGTGGCCATTACCAGAGTTTTGCAGTGGATGGACACGTTGGTCCCTAAATCTCCTCTAATGCTTGCTCTTTGATTAAGGGAGGCTGAGTGGCTTCCGGGAGGGTTGACAATGACAGCTCAGAGCCTCCCTCTGCCTCCTGATGGCCACTTCAGTGTCTTTGAAGACCTGCCTCTGAAGGACCTTGATCCGCTGCATCATGGGAATGTGAGAGGACTGGCCGGAGGAGCCAGGCACCCTCCGACCATGCTCGCATGCTCACACCCAAGGAGAGCCTGAGAGGGAGGTCCCTTGTTGCAGCCCGCATGCCACTGTGCCCACTTTATCTGTATCTGGGACTGAGAGTGAGAATGTGTAACCTGGCAGTCTTCTCAGTAAGTAAGAGGGAGGAGTCTAGGAAGTCCCTGGAGTGCAGGGTGGGTAACTCCATAATGGCTGGATTCTGAGGAGAGGACAGGGGAAGCAATTGCTTTTGATCAGACTGAAGATTTTATTTTATTTTACGTGTGTGGGTATTTGCCTGCATGTATGTCTGTGCACCATGGGTGTGCCTGGCACCTGTGGACACCGGGAGAAGAAATCAGGTCACCAGGACTGAAGTTACAGACTGTTGTGGGTCTCCACATATGTGCTGGGAACTGAACCAGGATCCTCTGAAAGTACAGTAAAGTTCTGTTAAGTGCTGGCCCATCTCTCTAGCCCCCTCCCCCAACAGGAGGATTTCCACGTTTTAGCAACCGACACCCTCTTCTCCATTGCAAGCCTTAGCCTGAACCTGAGCCCCTGGAATGCTTTGACCTTGGAGATGTCTGGACTTCTGAGGACGGACGGACAGTCTCACGCCCCGTCTGGCTGTGGGTGCCTGTGTGTATAGGTAGGAATAGGAGTCTGCTTATCTAGAGGGGTGTCTGCAGGCAAGCTGAGCCAGGCTGTTTCCTACTGCCTGTGTGACTTTGGGCAGTTGTGTAACTTCTCTGGGTCTCCACTTGCTCAGCTGTAAAACTGCGAACCGGTGGTACTTCCCTGGGGGTGATGGTGTGTGAGGCTTGAGGAGGGTTCATGGACCGCACCGAAGTTGGGCCCTGGCATATGGTACCCAGAGTTAGTCTTCATTTTCACAGACACAGGTATGTCCGTGGGTGCTGGGGTTCGTAGGACACAGGTGTGGGTGTGTCCTGTGCATTGCTTGCTGTATGTGTGAACTGTGTCTGCCCCTGGGGAAGCCCTCCATGTTGGAGTACTACCTGCACACTCCTGTGTTTTGAGCCCGTGTTTACTGCTCCCTGGATTGTACCGAGAGTCACCTTCCCCGTTGTTGTCCGTTCCCACTCGGCTCTGCCTTCCCTTTTGCCAGCAGCCATCGGCACTTCCAAATAACCACCGAGGGAGCAAGAGTGACTCTTTTACTCCTGCTGGAGGGGGCAGAGAAGCCACAGACCCCATCTGTCTCATTTCCCAGGCTGGAGGTAGCCCTGGTACCACCGGCAAAAGTCTCCTTCCTCCCCCGGCCAGACCAAGGACTCACCCTCTGGCCACCTTTCCCCTATGTCCAGTTGGAAAGAAAGGGCCACCTGGATATGGGAGCAGTGTGGCCTCAATGTCAAGTCAGCCTTGGAGCTGGTGGCTCGGTTGGTAAAGTACTTCCCACATGAACATGGGGACCTAAGTTTAGGTCCCCAGTACTCAAGTTTAAAAAACAAAAAACCAGACTGTGCCAAATGCACCTGAAATTACAGCAACGAGGAGGATTCTGGGAGCGTGCAGGCTAGCCCATCTAGCTGAATCAGTAAACTCAACAAGAGACCTCAAAAACTAAGATGGAGGGGCTAATAAGATGCGCAGCAGATGAAGGTGTTCATGGCCAAGCTTGATGACTTAAGTTCTATCCCTGGGACCTACCTAGTGGAAGGAGTGTGCTGACAAGTTGTCCTCTGACCTCTACCCATGTACTGTGGCATTCACCTCTAAACCCCGCCAACATATACAAAACAAAACAAAAAAAATGTAATTAATTTTTTTAAAGGTGGAGAGCAATTTTGGAAGATGCCTAATGTCATGTGCACAGGGACACAGGTGGACACACACACGCACACACGCACACACACACACGTGACACACAGCACACAGATCGCCTCCTCTCATTGGCATGGCCAGGTGGAGGGACCTAGGCCTTGGTCTCTGTTTATCCACAAACTCCCCTCCACCAAACAAACTGCGGAGGCCTGATAGTAAATCAGGAGCCCCGTGATTTACAGGGCTCTGTTTGTTTGCTCAGCTAAGCTTTTGGCAAGGTAAATGCAGAAGCTGCAGAAATCTCTTTGAAGCAGCCGCAGGGCTCAAACGCCCTTCAGTCCTCCATAAAGGATTCACAAAATTATATGGACTTGATTAGTATCTGTCTTACATAAAACCACTTCAGTGCCTGCTCTGGGCTTGAGAATAAAGTCACTGGTGGAACCTTTTGTTGCTCCGGCCCACGGGCACCTGGTAATTGAAGATTTCCCTTTAAAAGTGTGTCAGACAGAAAGAGCTTCTAATTTACTAAGTGGAGAAGCCTTTGTTAGGGCGGCGAGTCTGCTTATCTGCACAATGGACTTCCAGAGAGCATTTCGAGTGGACGGACGCGGATGGGATGGGATGGGATGGATGCTGGGGAGAGAGCTCAGGCGGGGCCAGGGCTGGCCAGAGGAAGCAGTGGACCTTGGTCTCTCTCCCATCCGCTTCTCCTTCATCTGTTGGCAGCTCTCTTTCCTGTCCCAGCTCCTTTTTCTCTGGACTTGAAACTGTGTGGCAGGTGTAGGCCCTGGGGCAAACTCCATTAATTTTGTGGAGGAGCTCCCCCCCCCCCATTTAGTTCTAATCAGAGCATGGCCCCTCCTTTGAAACCACATCGCATCTGTGCGTGGAAGCCCGGAAGCCAGGCCTGGTTCAGAAGACATTCCCTACTGGTTCTCAGGTTCAAATCTTCTGCTCTAACACAAATGCCATCTGATGCTTGGCAGGGTGGTTTTGGTCCAAGGGGCACCCACTGCTCTCACACACACCGAGTGGCGTCTGCCATCAGCGTTCTCCCCTTGGCTGACTTTACACTCCAAGGAAGAGGAGGGCATTGTATTCTTCCAAGCTGTCCGCCTTGTGAATCAAAAGACCTGTTGACTCACAAGGTCTGTTACACGTGAGTTGAAAGCATGGCAGAACAGAGCGTCTTCTCATGGAGTCAGGGGCCGAGTTAACAGGGGAACCAAGACCACCGGACAGTTCAGAATGGAAAGTGTGCTTGCAGTGCTTAAGGGCTACACCAGAGCAGGGCCTAAGACAGACCAAGTGGTAAAGAAAAATAGGAAATAGGTGTGACAGCCCTTGGAAAAGCCGTGAGGCTTGTTTGCATATGGCAGGTATGCATAGCCAGGATCTGTGTCCACCACACCATTGGCCTCCCTAGGGCCAGCCACTACTTCCTGCATCAGGAACAGCCGCCTCAGGCCTTCACGGACTCACAAAAGTCTGCTCCCTTTCCGGAGGGGTAGGCTGAGAGGCTGTGATGATGTGGACCTGCACAGCTGCATCCAAGGTGGGAAGAAGCTTGACTGTATATCGTTAACTTGAGGGACAGAGTCCAGGCGATGGCTCTGTAGGACATTGGTCTCCACAGACACTGGAGCAAGGAAGGACCTCCCATGCTTGTCTCGGGCTTCCACATGTCCTGTTTATCCTCAAAATAACGACACAGGGCTGGGAATGCAGCCTTAAGGGTAGAGTGCCTATCTAGCCTACTCAAGGCCCTGGGGCCAATCTCTGGCATTGCATAAACTGAACGCAGTAGTTCATGCCTGTAATCCTAACACTTAGGAGGTAGAGGCAAGAAGATCTGAAGTTCAAAGTCGTCTTCACCTACAGACTGAGTTTGGGGGCTAGCCTGGGCTATGTGAGACCTTGTCCCAAACAATAACAAAAAGTGTGTAGTGACTTATTTACATCCACACATAAGATGTGTAAAACCTCTCCAGAGGAGCAAAAATGACTTGTCCGAGAGCTGGACAGCTGGAAGGTGCCAAGTGCATTAGCATCATTGTCTGAAAGCCAGGGATGGACCTCAGGTGTAAAGGGGTGTCCTCCAGTCTCCTTGCCAGTCATTCTCATGTTCCAGGTGGTGCAGTACCATGACATCTCACTTGTCATTGCTGGGTGGAAGCCTGGTCTGGGAACCCTGCTTGTAGCAGCTCCGTGCCTCAGTCTCCTCATCTGTGTGAGGAGGTGGGAGTACTACTGTCTATTCAGACTCCCAAATAAGGTTAGGTAAGATGTGGATGATGCTTTGGACAGGGGTGGGATCCTGTACCCTGTCCTCCACTGTGGCTGTGTTCCTGCCAGGCTCCGTGGCAAATGGAATGGCAATTCAGATGTAGGGAGACACAGGGTTGCAAGGTGGGGCCACAGGTTTGATTTCCTATGGTATTGTTTGAAAGGATTGTAAAGAAATCGCATTAGGCTCATTGTCCCAGAAGTGTGTGGCAGCCCCATGCTGTGAACAATGAAGTCTGGTCTTGGCTCCCGGGCCTCGTCAAGGTCCTGGGATTCAGCTTGCAGGTGTCTTGGAGAGATATGATGGTCCTGATCCCAGAGTGTGGATCTGAGGACCTTACCTACTTGGGAAAGGTCTCCTGACTCTTCTGAGGAGGAGTCGGTGAGTCCTGGGAGCAGCTGCTCTTGACTGTAATCATTCTGACTGAAATCATTTTTACAATTCAGAGGATGTAAAAGTGGATGTAAGGTTTTCCCATCTCCATCTGGGAAGAAAGATGCCTATTGTAGATGTCAGGCGACCTTAAGGGGGTTCTGGGGTGTGTCTGGGGTTCTGAGTGACTCCATCCTGGCTTCTATGATAGCGGAAGAAAGCCAAGCTGGTGTACCTCACCACTGTGCAGACATGAATGGAGCTTTAAAAAGTGGCCTCTGCTGTGCGGACAGCCACGCAGGGTGCAGCAACTCAGCTGGAGGTCTTAATTACCTGCTCAGAACAAGAGATGGATCTGAGATGTGCAGAGTTGCGTGTGCGAAGTGTTTTATTTCCCGGGGCGGGCTGCGGAGCAAGGAGAGCCATATGGCCCAGTGGTTGAACAGCTGTCTCTGGAGAAGGAGCAACCGGGAGCTCCCACCATCTGGGCAAATTACAAGACTTGCGATTTTTCCCTGTGTGTGCTGCGGGAACTTAGCATGCAGCAGTCAAGTGGGTCCATGATGGAGAGAGATGGAATTCCCTGCATGCTCTTACCTGGCCAGCTCCACTCTACCCTGGACACCCTGGGCTACCTCCTGGGCCTGTCAGAGCTTATCTCTGAGGTCACCAGCAGCAAATGCCCTTCCAGCTTCAGCCCACAGCCTCTGCCCAGCGGGGAAGCCTTCCACTTCCTCTAGAAAACATAAATGTCATTCCTTTAACCCAGCCCCCTCTTGCTTCTTTGGCAGGCTGCGGAGTCTACTTGAAGAGTGCTTAGTGGTTTGGGGCTGTTATATTTTCTCTGCTCTATGATCCGTGTTAGGTTAAAAGGGCCAGGGCGGCTTTTCCTTCCCATGGAAGATAACTCAACCTGGACAGGCTCCCTTTGGGAGAATTAAAGGTGATGAGGGACTTCTGCTTGGCTGCAACTGTTAATATCTTTCCCCCAAAGAGGCTCTCTCAGTCCCCACCTCCCCAGCTGGCTGCAGGGATAAATTTATTCCAGTGTGTTCTCACGCCAGCACTAACTCCTTTCCTTGAGTTTTTGGTGGCTTTTCAGAGCAAGGGCTGCCCATCCAAGGATACAAGAGGAAAGACACGTGGGGTGGGGGTGGGGGGTGCAGCGTGCCACCGTGGCTGGCTTTTCTCATTTCTTATAGAAGTGCTTGGGGCTATGGATTTAGCTCAGTTGGTAGAGCGCTTGCCTAGTCTCCAGCATTAAGTCTCCAGCAACACATAAGCCGTGGCATGGTGGCACCCGCCTATACCCTCAGCACTGAAGGTGTGGGGCCAGGAGGATCAGACGTTCAAGGTCATCCCTGGCTATGTAGTGAGTTCAAGGCTAGCTGGGATAAAGACTCTGTTTCAGAAAAAGAAAACAAATATAGAGCTAGAAGGAGCTGTCAACCATTTTAGCATCGGCCAGAGAGAGACTATAAGGAAACCAAACTGCCTGCCCTGATACAACTTGTCCCCAAATAGGTGGTGGGTGGATGAGGGCTCACTCACTCAGCCCCAGGAGCAGCAAGACCAATTCTGTCTTCAATGGGCCTGCTGGTTCAAGGTGTAGGTCAGCCACAGTAGCCCCTGACCCTTTGCGTTGGTGACAAGGAGGCGTGGCCTCTGAGCAGTACAGCTGCCCTCACCCTCACTGTCTCCTTCAGGGACTTGACTTTTCCTTGTATGGGAAGTTGTCCCTCATCATCCCCACCAAAAGGGAGGATGGCAAAGGAAGCCGAATCCGTTGATGTTACTTAGAAGCTCAGGGAAGCTGGTGCCATTTTCCAAAATGGCCACCTCCCTTTCCCCTTGTATATTTGTAACTAGATGGGGTTACACCATCACATCTTCCACACCATTCTATACCTTCATCCTCTGTGCAAAGGCCCCTGCATGCCAGGAGAGGACACTTGAGAGATGGCTCTTGAAGAGGTAGCGGTCTAGTACCCCAGGCTGAGTTTGTGGGCTGTGTGGGAGGTTGTGCTCAGCTGGTGAAGGAAGGGAGCTTCCAGGAGGACAGTGGGGAGTAAGGACACCACCTTGGAGATAGAGCTGTGCTCTTCGGACTCGCTGCAGCGCTAAAGCAACATACCCAAGACCAAAGCGAAATGGAAGAGCTAAGGCACAGAGTGGAGGCGAGGTCCTGGTCCAGGTCTCCAGGTCCCATGCACACGCAGCTGGGCAGCAAATCAGGAGACACGAGCTGGGTCCTGGTCCTTCTCTGCACCCCGGTCAAGGAATCCCGCAGTCTCAGAGTGAGGTGGGGCTCTTGGCATTTGTCTCTAGATGTTGACATTTCCCAGAGGCCTCTGGGCCATCATTCACACTCCTGATAGGCAAGTTTGGCCACACAGAGGGTTTCACATCTAGTTTGATCCAATCCAGGCAGACAATAGCAGCCTTGCTTGGATTTCCTTACTTGTGCTGGTATCTGATTATTTGATCAGTACGAGGAAACCACTTGACATCCCTGCAAGTCCACAGGAGCAGGGCTGGGAAGCTCAAAGCTTCAGAGATGACTGTCAGGCCCAGCTTGGTTCCACTGCTTGTGTATATGTGTGTGTGTGTGTGTGTGTGTGTGTGTGTGTGTGTGTGTGTGTGATGTGTGTGTGTGATGTGTGTGTGTGTGTGTGTGATGTGTGTGTGTGTGTGTGTGTGTGTGTGTGTGTGTGTGTGTGTGTATGTGTGTAGACCTGAGGTTAACTTCAGGTGTCTTCCTTGATTGCTCTCTATCTTATTTACTTAGTCAGAATTTCTCACTGGACCTGAGGCTTGCTGATTCTCCAAGTCTAGCTAGCCAGCTTGCCCCAGAGATCCCTGTCTCTGCCTCTCATGTATGACACATGGGCCACTATCTAGCTATATGTGCATTCTGCGGACCTGAACATTGGTCCTCATGGTTGTATGACAAGCACTCCCAAGCCCAACTCTTCAGATATTTAAAGAACTCCCTCTTTTTTCTGACAAAATATTTCCTTTTTCCAGACTAAAATATCATTTATTGACTTAACAATTGATTTTCGAGTACCTCTTATGTACCAGACCCTGGGCTGAGTGCTAGAAAGACAGAAATTCACAAAGCAGACATGTTCTTTTATCCAGGGAGCTCATAATCCAGCATGACATTAGTCCCAGGCCCTCCCTGTCCCTCCCCTTGAATAGAGGGAGGGCTGCAGGTCTGTTTAGCTTGATCGTGGCCGAAAACCGCAGCCTACTTTGATTCCCACACTTTTACTGGTGTTTGTGTGATGCTGGAGAGACCCTTAACCTCCCTGGATGTCCTCTTGGGGATGACTCTTGCCTAGTTACTTCTCAGAGGTAACATATGGGGTCCGGCATGGTTTGGATGTTCCCTTTGTTACACCACATGTATGGTGCTGTGTTCGATCCTGCAGGACCAGAGGGCAGGAAAAGAAAGATGTCTGTTGGCTGGTGTTTGGACACTAATTATTACACCTTTTCATCCACTCAGCAAACGTACTTAAATTGTCAGACAGCTTTCTGTCTGTCTGTCTGACCTGACTGTCGAGGTACAGGAGAATCAAACCCAGGCAAACACTACCACAATGTTGCACCCTACCCCTGACTTAGTTTTATTCTGACAGTATATATTGAGTGGCCGCTGTGCCCTGGCTGGTGGCTGGCTGTGGATATGAGGACTGGAAAAGGGAGTTGGGGTTTAGATCCCATGGATCTGGCAGCTCATTGAGAGGCTTCCGGTAGTTGTCTCCAAATAAATCACAAATGATGTTTTTGACCGGGCGGTGGTGGTGCACGCCTTTAATCCCAGCACTCGGGAGGCAGAGCCAGGCAGGTGGATCTCTGTGAGTTTGAGGCTAGCCTGGGCTACAGAGTGAGTTCCAGGAAAGGCGCAAAGCTACACAGAGAAATCCTGTTTTGATAAACAAAAAAAAAAGAGAGAGAAAGAAAGAAAGAAAGAAAGAAAGAAAGAAAGAAAGAAAGAAAGAAAGAGAAAAAAGATGTTTTTGATCAGTTTCACAAAGGAAAAGAACCTAGGGTTCTGCGAGCCAATGATGAGATCCCCCTCAGATGGGGAGGTGAGGGGGTAAGAGTTAAGAGTTCACAGGTGACCTGGGGAGCAGTTGGCCTTGCAAGCACAAGGATCTGAGTTTGATCCTCAGAACCTGTGGTGGTTTGAATAAAAATGGCCCCCATAGGCTCATATGTTTGAATGCTTAGCCAGCAGGAAATGGAACTTTTGATAGGATTAGAAGGATGAGGAGGTGTGGCCTTGTTGGAGGAAATGTGTCACTGGGATGAACTTTGAGGTTTCAAAAGCCCACGCCAGGCCCAGTGTCTCTTTCTTGGCCTGCAGATCAGGATGTAGCTCTCAGCTACTGTTCCAGTGCCATACTTCCCGCCATGATGATAATGGACTGACCCTTTAAAAGTGTAAGCAAGCCCCCAGTTAAACGCTTTCTTTTATGAGCTGCCATGGTCATGATGTCTCTTCATAGCAATAGAACTAAGACTGAACCCATAAGACTGAACAAATAAGAAAAAGCCAAGTGTGATGGTATACACTTGTCATCTCAGCTCTGGGGAGGAAGAGACAGGCAGATCTCTGGGACTCACCTATCAGCCAACCTCGCTTGGTGAGGTCCAGACCAATGAAACCCTAGCCAAAAAAAAAGAAAAGAAAAGAAAAGAAAGAATACCTGGGTTATCTTCTGATATCTGAGTACACATGCACACTCATGTATACACATGCATACAAAAACCCTGGGAGATCTTGGGGACCAGAGTGAGTGGGTTGATTGAGATGAAGGGGGGCAGATTCCTAGGAGTTTCCACTATAATAGGACCCATGGTCTTGGCATTCTCAGCTGAACCAGCCCAAGCACAGACGAGGCCTCAGAACAGAGGCTGGGGTGTGGAAGAGTTGCGGGTACAGGCAGTGATACTAGCTCTGAGACTGCCAGGTGCAGAGAACCACCACCCACCTTGGGGTCTCCTCTTCCCTGTGTGGGAACGGGATTCATATTGTAGATAATGATGTCAACTCCGTCTGTAGATAAGGGGTCTCCAAGGTAGACTGGCTTCCTGCTATGATACTGCCAGGAACTCTGCTTCCTCTCCTGAGCAGAGATTCCCAGCTGACTACTTCTAGAGGACCCTGTCTGTGAGCAGCAAGTCAAGAGGGAGTGGAGAGGGATGGGAAGTCAGGAACACTCATGGTCGAGAGGGGCCTTGTGACCTCAGTGTTAAGAAGGAGATACATGGATGAGTGAGACCCATGCTCTTCCCTCCCCTCCCTCTGTACTCAAGGCAGCCTTTCTCTGCAAGGCACTGCCAGCTGCTGGTTCTTACACACATGGGGAAAAGCACCCACAGAAAATGAGTCACTCTAGGAATTAACTGATTTCCAAGTTCCTAAGTGGTGAAAACAAAATTTGAGCCCAGCCACCCAACTCTCCTACAGTACTTTACAATTTGTGTGTGTGTGTGTGTGTGTGTGTGTGTGTGTGTGTGTGTGTGTGTGTGCGCGCGTGTGCCTATTCACATGTGTTTGGTGCACATGTATGTACTCCACATATGCATATGGAGGTCCAAAGTTGGTGTTGCATGTCTCTCTCGACTACTCTCTCTTTTATTGAGCAGGGTCTCTCACTGAACACGGAACTGGCCGATTTCAGAAAGTCTAGCTAGCTAGCTTGTTTGAAGGACCCTGTTTCTGCCTCCCAAGTGCCAGGATTATAGGAGCTGACATGCCTGCCTAGCTTTTAGGCAGGTCCAGGGAATCCAAATTCCAGTCCTCACGCTTTCACAGCAATTGACTTATCCATTGGGCCAGCTCCCCAGCTCCCATACTTTATGATTTCTAAAAAACACCCACCTCTCTGTTAGACTATGAGTATGCAAGTGGCGAGAAATGACTCACCACTTTGATTTTGGCTTCTGGGAAGCCAAGTGTATCCAAGGCCACTCAGGCAGATCCTTGCTGTGGTCCTGGAGAAATGTGGAGCAGGGCTCTGGGCACTGAATGTCTCCCAAAGTATAAAAGCATGAAGCTCAAGGCTGAGGCCTGACGTCTGGCTTCCAGGATGCTTGGGCTCCATGGTAACCCTCAGATGCACTCTGGGCATCAGACTATTTCTGTTGCTCTGGTGAAATGTTCTGTTGAGTGCTTATATGTGTGCCCCTGGGGGCACAGGGTGGCAGAGGCAACATTATTTATGTGTTTAAGGGTTGAGTTACTCGTCACCTTTCCTTTATTGTTTGATCCCCCTGGGAGAAAATGAATCCTGCCCTTCTCAGGCTTCTGGCTCACGGCAGCGGTGTTCTCCATTGTCAGACACACTCCGAGTACAAGCAGTTTGTAAGGCCAGGCTTCCGTCCCCATCCCATCACAGCTGCCTGTTATGGCTCTGTGTCCCCTTCCTCAGTAACCAGCCAGTATCCACCTGGCATCGGCTCTGCCCGACCTGAGGGTTAGAAGGAACAGCAGACAGGGGTCTTTGTCCTCTGGTGGCAGAAGATTGTCCAGGTTGCTGGATGAGCCCCACCCCCATATGCAAGGTGATGGCTGGCAACACAAGTTGCTGTGAGTGGCATCCGTGAGAACACTGCAGGTGTTGTGTGCCACAGCGAGAAGTTGCCAGGGGTACCCTTGTGACTTTGAGACTCAGTGTCATCATCTGGAAAGTGGGGACAACAGGTCTGTTTTGCCTGTTTAAGGAAGCTGAGGAAACAAAGAAAGAGTCAAACATGCACCTGAGAAGCCAGAAAGTGGGTGGGGATGTAGCTCAGTTGGAAGATGGTCACCTAAAATCCGTGAAGCTCTGGGTTCAAGACCCATCACCACATAAACAGGGCTTGGTGGCTTGGGCTTGCAATCCCAGCACTTGATGTAGAGATGGAGGGTCATAAGTTTAAGGTCATCCTCAACTACATAGCAAGTTCACGATCAGCATTGGAGACAGGTGACCCTGTCACAAAAAAAAAAAAAAAGAAAGAAAGAAAAGGAAAAGAAACAAAAACAAAACCAGCTCAAGATCACCTTGGTCTACAGAGCCAGTTTGAAGCCAGCCTGAACGACGTTATACTCTGTCTCAAATAAATGAACCCAAACTTAGATATTACAAAGGGGTCCAGATGACTAGTATCTAAATATTCCAAAAATAGAAACTGGGATCTGCTTGCCTCTTGTCCTAGGGTTTTATTGCTGTGAAGAGACACCATGATCATGGCAATTCTTATAAAAGAAAACATTGAACTGCGGCTTGCAGTTCAGAGGTTTAGTCCATTGTCATCATGGCGGGAAGCATGGCGGCAACACAGGCAGACATGGTGTCAGAAAGGCAGCTGAGAGTTCTACATCTGGATCCGCGGGCAGCAGGAAGGGACTATGTGACACTAAGCCTGGCTTAAGCCTCTGAGATACAGAAGATACTGGGGGTATATCACCACCCCCAGAGACACACTTCCTCCAAGAAGGCCACACCTACTCCAACAAGGCCACACCTCCTGATAGTACCACTCCCCCTCCCTATGGGCCTATGGGGCTCTTTTATTCAAACCACCACACCTTTCTTCTGTCTCTCCCCGCCCCCTTCCTTCGCCTTCTGTCTTCTGTTTGTTTATTTGTTTCTTCCTTTCTGCACACACCTTCAGGATTTCTTCCCTGTGTAAAACCCACGGCCATTGCAGGTCAGAGTGTAACTGAGGAGCTGAAGAGAGAAGGAATGGGAAGAGGGAGGAGGCAGATGTCTCAGAAGATCACTTTGAGAAAAGCTGGGATGAGCTTGGCTCGTATGGGAGTAAATCAGTGCCCCTCTCAGTGTGACACCGGCGGAAAGGTCATCCCAGGAGTCTGTGAAGTTCCGTTTTATTGGGTGTTGGGTGAGACCAGTGGGGTGGGGTGTGGATGCTGCTAACCTTTGCTGCTGCCTTACCCCCCCCCCCCCCCAGGCACTGTGGAGCCCCTGGAGAACCTGCTGATGTCCAGGGTTCTGTGTAACAGGACACAGTCACTGCTGGGAGGTGACTTCCAGGGTCTCAGCTTAGCAGCAGGCAGAGGTCACAGTCCAGCTCCTGGACAGAGATAAATCTTTCTCCAAACTTTCCAGTACCATTCCTTAGGTCACTGTGTGGTCACACATCGTCACTGGGGACTGGCTGGTGTGTGGACGCTGGATGGAGTCCTCCAGCTGAGGCTCCTGTGGGTGGCCACAGAGGCTTTTTGGAGACTCCTCTATCTTTCAGTTTCAGTAGTCTTGGTTTCCTGCACAGATAGCGTGTTCTCCTGGCTCAGAATGTATCAGCTGCAGAAGTGGGTGAACACTCCTCAGCCCCTCTCCTGAAGGAGTTACTGGTTGCACGGTCTTTGCAGAGATGTTTGAGGTATATTTAAGGACATACATATGCATATCCTTGCCCTGTAATTTCTCACGGAGGATGCTGCATGCTAAGCTCTCCGCTCTTTGCCACTCTGGCCCGCTTCTTGGGTTTTATTGCACTGATGCCCTTGGGTGTGTTGCTGTGACTGTATTTTCCTACTGTGGTGTGTGTGTGTGTGTGTGTGTGTGTGTGTGTGTGTCTGTGTGTCTGTGTGTCTGTGTGTGTCTCTGTGTGTGTCTGTATCTGTGTGTGGTGTGTATGTGTGTGTTTATGTCTGTGTGTGTGTATGTCTGTGTGTGTGTGTGTATGGGTGTGTGTGTCTCTGTGTGTGTGTATGTCTGTGTGTGTGTGTCTGTGCGTGTCTATGTGTGTGTGTCTGTGTCTGTGTGGTGTGTGTGTGTGTGTGTCTGTGTGTGTGTCTGTATCTGTGTGTGGTGTGTGTGTGTGTATGTCTGTGTGTGTGTTTCTGCATGTGTATGGGTGTGTGTGTATGTCTGTATGTGTGTATGTGTGTGTGATATGTGTGTGTGTGTGTGTCTGTATCTATGTCTCTGTGTGTGTGTATGGGTGTGTGTGTCTGTGTCTGTGTGTGTGAGATGTGTGTGTGTGTGTGTCTGTATCTATGTCTCTGTGTGTGTGTATGTGTGTGTGTGTGTGCTGATTTACTCTTATTCTTGGATGGACAGTTAGTTTGTGCCCATGTTCCTGCTGCTGTCACCAGTGCTATGGCACGTGACCTTGAATATTTGTCATGTTGAAGCTGAGCTTCTTCTCTAAAAGACACAGATAGGCATGAGGGTCAGATGAGTATGTGAGACAGGGCCCTGACCTTTCACCCCAGTTCCTCTGCCTAGCATCCATGAGTCACTCTGGTGCTTTATACCATCGCATTGGGGTTGCCAGTGTCGCCCCTTTACCCATTGGTCTTGCAAGGTTCTGTCTGTCAGAGAGGCCATGGTGGGGAGAGTCTCCTCACCTTAGTCCGTACAGCCCTGAGTTCGATCCTGTCTTCACCATGTAGAAGCTGTATAACGAGTGGTAGTGGATTTTAAACATTTTAAACAATGTTAAGTGTTTCATGTCCTCACGATTGAGTTGTCAGGAGACAGTAGGCTTCAGCCGAGTCAGGAGTGGTTCAGGTTGAAGGACAGAAATCAACTCCTGGAAGCTTGCTCTTCCCACCCCAATGATGCTTAGGCCAAGTAACCAACCATTTTCTGGAGATCCCTGACTCTCAGGCCAGGGAGGCAAAGGAGGCCAGGGTAGAAGGGATTTTTTTAGTGATATATAACTCCCGTAAAGTGGAACATTCCTGGCAATCCATGCCATGAAAGGCTGCAGTTTGATGAGGACTCATTCATAAAATCACTCCCAGAAAGTGCAGGAACTTACGGCTCTCATGGCTGGGCACAGTTCTGGATGGGAAGGCGGGGGGTGGGGGGGGGGGCGGGGGGGCTGGGATGGGAGTCTCTCCCATCTCCTTTATGTCATTGCTAGAGCTATTAATAAGGGATGCTAAGCAGCTCCTAATTTAGCTCCTCATGGGCATGAGATTTAAAACCAGCAGGACCATGAGCTGTTTGCTACTGGGGATGCAACAGGTACCTAGCTCCTGAACCATGGGGTGGCCTTCACAGCAGACAGGGTGACGGCCTCAGAGTGGACCCAAGACAAAGACAAAGTGGAGCCACCAAAGGGAGGGTGATGGCACAGGGTGGGCACCATGCGTCCTAGACATACCTACTGGGAGCTGTGCTTCCTACTACTTTGTCTCGGGTCTACTTCAGATCCTGAAGCCTCCGGAAGGCTGGTCAGGTGGAATCAGAAGGGACCTGGAGCCAGAGGCGGGGAGGGGCAAGCTTGGCAGTACTGCACCCGAGCTCTGAGAAGGCAGATTTCAGCTCCTCAGTGAAGCGTAGAACTTTCTAGTAATCGGAGCTGTCCAGAGGATCGGGACGATGTGGATTCATTCCATCGAATATCCAACAGCTGTTTACGAAGCTGCTGAGTGCTTATACTGTGCTGAACCCCAGGACGTGACAGTGAGAATAAACAGTATCATTCTTCCAGCCAAGCGGTGTCACGTGACCAGGATGGGGCAGGGAAGGTGCTAGAGAGCTGTCTCAGGATCACTTAACTTACTGAGGTTGTTCAGGGACCACTTCCTAAGGTGGGTGACCTTGAAGTGAGACCTCCGTCAGTCAGGTAAGGAAGGAAGGCCAGTCAGTGCACAGGCCTAGGAGCTGGAGAGAGCCATTTTCACTTGAAGTTACGCTGCAACGGATGGAGGCTGGAGCAGAGCAGACGTTAGCTGCTGACAAGAGCTGGTGGATGGAATTCGGCATGAGATGTTAGACAAGGAGCTACAGATGCTAATGTCTAGCTGAAGTGGAGACAGACGGTGTTATTACTTGGCCCTTTCTGCAAAGATACCGTGGTTCTGAGTGTCAGCGGAAGTCTCTGAGCTCAGCATGTTTATCTTTTTCCTTGTATGTACGAATGTGTTCATGCACATGTGTCTACATATGTGGGGGGGGGGGGGGTCGTGCATGTGGAGGCCAGAGGTCAACCTCAGTTGACTTCCTCAATCTGTCTCTACCATGTTTTTGAGACAGTCTTTCATTGAACTTGACGCTCACCAATTCAGCTGGGCTGGCTTGGCTACTGGGCTCCAGAGATCTGCCTGTCGGCTTCTCTAGATAGATCCAGGGCTTCAGACGCATGCCTCTGTACCTGGCTTTTTATATAGGTGCTGAGAATCGGACTCAGGTCTTCCTGATTACATAGCAAACACTTCCCTGACTGAGCCAGCTCCTAGGCCCTGACCTCAGCATGTCTGAGGTCAAGTTCATGCCGCTGCTTCAAAAACCAGTGGTAATGTCTTGAGCCAGGATTTCTGAGCCCTTGCTGGGACCTACTCTGCCCAACCCTTTGTAGGCTTCATCTTGTTCTGCCTCCTGACCCAGATAGACCTGTAGGTTTTCTAACACTCTGTCATTTTAACTGGCTCAGGGTCACACAGCTTGCCGGGGAGAGGCACTGAGACTCCCACCCAAGTCTGTCCAGCTGACAGCCACATGCTGACCCGCTCTGATCTACTTGGGGTCTGTCTGATGGAAGACAGGCACTGGGCACTGGTCCATCTGTCCACCCTCCATCACCACCTCTTTGGTGGCCCTGTCACACAAGCCACAAGAAGAGGCCAACTCCTTTGGGGAAGGCAAATTTTAAGAGAGAGGCAGAACTTTTTTTTTTTAAAGTCAGTGTTGAAAAAGAAAAGAAAGAAAGAGAAGGAAAAAAGAACACTTGACGAGCTTCATGTTTTGCTTGCCTCGTAGGTGGCGAGGATCAATTTCCTAAGGAAAAAAAAATCAATCAGTTGGAATGTGTCTTTCTGGAGAAAGTCTGGCATCTGTCAAACGGGGGAAAAAAACGTAGAAAAAACTCTCCTTGGGTCGTGTGCTGAGGGTTGCTGACTCAGGCCGTATGTTCCAACGTCATTAACAAGTTGAAAGCTGTTGCTCCTTGAGGGACACAGGCTGGGGGTTGGAGCAGCTCACTGGGAAAATCCTCTATAAAGCAGGGAAGGCTGGGCTGCCAGGAGCAGACCCTGGGCCTTCTGCACCCTGGAGGTTGCTGACTGCCAGGCCAGGGCTTTTATCAGGCCGCGTGGTTGGCAGGCTTGCCGCATGCGGGGACCCGATAGCAGCGTTCTGACAGGTGGCAATTCTAATTGGTAAACCATTATTCGAAGTTCAGCCATGTTTGAAGCAAGTCAGCCTAATATCTTAGGATGACTGGTAGCGATGTGAGGGAGGTCCCCTGATGTGGGTGGGGTGGGGAGAGGTGTTATTAGCTGACATTGGTGCTTGATGACAGATGGCTCCCTGGGGGCCCTAGAACGGGATGGGAGGCTGCAGTCTTCTCCGCCGGGTTTGGCTGTGACAAGTCGTTGGGAGCTACAGTCACCGGGCATTTTTCTAAAAAGCATTTTGTCAGGGCTGAGATGGAGCTAAGTTGGTAGAGTGCTTGCCTAGCATTCTGGAAGTCCTGGATCTCATCCATCCTCAGGATTGCAAGGACTGGATGTAGTGGCACAAGCCTGTAATCACAGCACCCAGGAGGTAGAGGCAGGAGGACCAGAGGTTCACAATCATCTTCAGTGACATAGTAAGTGGAGGCCAGCTTGGACTACGAGACTCTGTCTCAAAAACAAAAAAAATAAGCACAACTCCTTGGCTGAACCCAATGGAGTGTTGGGGCTTAGCATAGCCAGGTCTTTTAGCTGCGTTATATAGCCATTCACCCTCAAGCAGACCGGCATGGGACACACAGGAGATGGAGGGTCCTGGATGGGGAAGGACAGAAGTCTAGCTCCTGTTGACTATGCTTCTGTCATGTCTGGTTCCATGCTGGAACACTGAGATATTAGATAGAGACCTCCTTCTTGCCTTTGTTGGCGGGAGCTCAGTGAGCAGAATAGAGACGTCAGTGCCGTGGCCTATGGGGTCAGCCGGGTGCTAGATAGCAGGGAGGGGTCCTGGCCCAGCTTGGGGCAGGGTTGGATTATGCAGTCACGAGGAGCTTCCTGGAGGAGGTGGCCTGAAAGTGAACATGACAGGTAGACACATTTACACACACACACACTCACTCCCTACACATACAGCACAGCTCTTGGGTCTCCATGAGAGAGAAGTTTTGGGGGCTGAGTCATGGTCTTTTTTCCATTTCAGAGAAAGGAGCTGTGCATGATGTTGTCCTTGGTGGGTGATTGTCCATGGGTGAGCTGACCTGGACTGTGGCTTCTCCCATCCCCTGTCCTCATACCCCTAATGCTCCCAGTCAACGCTGTCTCTCCCTCCCTGCCTCCACTAACAAGGGATTCTTCCTGGTCCTAACTCAGGCCTTCAGATCATCCTTTGAAAATGCCATACCGAGACCTTGATGTCCTGGGTTCTCTACCCAGCCCCGAGAAGAGGAATATGAATAACAGTAGCAAGGGGGGGGAATGGGCACAGCTGGAAGCTCCTGTTGTAGGTGCTTTGCAGGCTTTCACTTACTTGGTGTTTGCAGGACATTGAGGTTGAGAAGGCTGCCCAAAGACATGCAGCTAATGAATGGCCGAGCAGGAACCCAGTACATAACAACACAGCACCACAGGGTAGCAGTCAACTAGAGTGCCCTGAAGGAAGATGAAGTGCTAGGGCCTGCTCAGAGGGTGGAAGTGAGGTGGGGTGGAACTTGCAGGCCTGGTTCCCCAGACCAGGGAGATGTTGTGTCCTTTATATCCTCCCAGCTCTGCAGGGGAACAGCTGCCTTCCTAAACGTGACTGTTCATGTCCTGAAGTCAAACATGGCCGTAGCCACTCAAAGCCAAGTCCAGATGTGCGGAGAAGAGGAGCCAGCTGACTTGGCTCTTCCTGGCTGAGGATGGTGATTACAGAGATTACTGGGGGAAACTCATCTCTAGATAGTTTTAGAGCTCCCTGGAGATTCCTAAGTCCCCCTCCACAGACACAGACACATACATACATGTCATATAGGGATTGTGACCTTGGCCATGGCAGAATTGTTCATGCTAAGCATGTCACCTCAGAATTGGCACTTGGGCCCATTTGGATGGAGGTTATTTTGTTTCTAAGCAGAATCCAATGACAACCTGGTCGGTGACTCCTGCCAGGAATGCTAATGTTGGGCTGATCAATGTGCCTTGGGGCACAGGGGGAAAGGGGGGTCATGGGAAGCTCCAGAAGCCATATGCCATGGAATTCTCGAGGCTACCCTGTGTCTGGACCCTAGGCCTTCTCTAGTCCTCACTTGGTATGGGGCCAGGAAGCATGTCTTTATTTGTCTTGACCTTTTCATGTGAAGGAATTTTATAGTTCCATTAACTAGTGAGACCATTTGCAAGCAGCCAGGCAAAATATATTACCATGAGCACCTTGGGGACTCATGGGTCGTCTTGGGTGGAATGCTAATAGAATGGAGAATTGATTCAAGGGACTCTCTACCATGAGGGGCAGCCAGTGGTCAGGAAGGCCAGTGTTGTCTCCATAGTTTGCTCCTCAGAACACATTGTCCCTGCACCAAGCTGATTTTGTGTGTGTGTGTATACATGTTTGTACGTGTTTCAGGTCTGTCTCTTTCCCTCTCTCTCCCCCTGCCGTGTGTGTGTGTGTGTGTGTGTGTGTGTGTGTGTGGTGTTTGAATGTTGTTCCCCAAGCATTGTCCACCGTGTCTTTTCTTTGACATCATCTCTCACTGGCCTGGAACTCACCAAGTAGGCTAGGCCGGCCGGCCAGGGAGCCTCAGGGATCTGCTTCTCTGCCTCCCTGTACTGGGATTACATGTGTGCCTCACCATACATGGCTTTTTAAACCTGGGGTCTTGGGTTCAAAAGCAGGTCCTCTACTGACTAAGCCATCTCTTTAGCTCCTCCCAAGCTTCATTCGAAATGAATGAACCAACCCAAAAGCTGCTGCACTGTAGCCCCCCCCCCCCCCAGAACTAGAGTGACAGCGGGTCATGCCACTAACCCCTTCGTTTCAGACATGGAAATGGAGGTCTGAGGGAGGGAGGAGCTCAGCTACGTTCTCACAGCGAGTCAGCACCAAGTCTGGGACTGCCGCTTGCTTGTCTCCACCTGAGGTCCAGGTGGCAAGGCAGCATATGGATGAGAGCAGCCCGTGGGTGACCTCAGACCCCAGCATGGCTCTGGACCAGTTAGGCTTCCAGAAAGAGATGGAGGGTGTGGTGGGGAGGGTCCCTGGGGAGAGTTTAATGATAAAGTGATGGTTTTTATGAAGGTGGGAACGGGCTGCAGAAGTAGCTCAGTGGGTAAGGTGCTTGCCTACCATACAGAGCATCCTGGACTGTATCCCTGGCTCCACGCAAACTGGGTGATGGTGTGCACTGTAACCCTAGCATTTGGGAGGTGGAAGCCGAAGGGTGAATTTAAAGGCAATCCTCTGGTACATAGTGAGTTTGAGGTCAGCCTGGAGTATGTAAGACCTCATCTGGAAACAAAAATCCAACAAAGGCAGGAGGAGGGTTAGTGGAAACCGCTGAGAACCGGTATAGCATCTATCTATCTGAGGCGCTGCCATCCCTCAGACCTGAGAACCATTCCCTAGGACCTTAGGCTCGCACGGTACAACCTCCCTTCCTGTTGTCTGCTGGTTGCTCCCACCGGCTGGACTTACCCAGGAGCCAGAGGATGAGGAGGCCTGGGACACGGGCCCTGGAGGTCAGCCCTGGGCACAGGGAAGGTGAGGGGGTCAGGAGAAGGGGTGAAGGCATTCTCTGGGGGTCAACACTGGCTTGTAGTCTGATTTTCGGGAAGGCACAGGGTCATCCTGATTGGCAGGTGAGGGGCTCCTGTCACTGACAGGTCGTGATATAGATGCAGGTGGAGGAGGAGAAAATATTCTGAGGTTGAGCTCCCTACACGTACAACACTGCGCTCACACCGCGCTCTGCTCAAGTGGAGGAGTGTGGGACCCATAAATACAGAGCACCTACTGTGTGGGGGCTCACCAAAACTGAGGAGGAAGCAGCCTGTGTCCCCCAGGGGCTGGAGACCTCAGCGGGGATCTCCCTGAGGTTAACATTTGAGGAAGTTATGAAAGTGAACTCTCCCAAGCATGCTGGGATGGCCTTAGGTTGAGATTTGTCTTAGTCAAGGGTTCCTATTGCTGTGATAAAACACCAGGACCAAAAGCAAGTTGGGGAGGAAAGGGTTTGTTCTGTTTACACTTCCACACCACTGTTCAGCGAAGGAAGTCAGGACAGGAGCTGAAACGGCAGGAACCTGGAGGCAGGAGCTGATGCAGAGGCCAAGGAGGGGTCCTGCTTACCAGCTTGCCCTCATGGCTTGCTCAGCCTGCTTTCTTATAGAATCCAGGACCACCAGCCCAGAGATGGCACCACTCGCAATGGGCAGGGCCCTCCCCTATCAATCACTAATTAAGAAAATGCCCTGCAGGCTTGCCTACAGCCTGATTTTTATGGAGGCTTTTTCTTAATTGAAGTTCCCTCCTCTCAGATGACTTTAGCTTGTGTCAAGTTGACATAAAACTATGGAGTACAAGGTTGAGATCACTCACGTGAAATCTCCAGGCCCAGCATAGAGTGGGTACTCAGAAAATGTACAAACAAAAGCGGGGCAAGAATTAGTGGAGACCCTTCCACAGGAAGTGGCAACAAATGAAAGCAGTTGTCACCTTCTTAGACCTCAGCCCAGACCCCAGACAATACACCCCACAGGCCTGTGTGACGATCCTGTGTGTGACATGATCATGGGAATGGGAGGGGTTCAGATCGTATGGTGTACGTGCACGGACATATGGGATAATCCTGTGAGTGTGGTGTGTGTGTGTGTGTGTGTGTGTGTGTGTGTGTGTGTGTGTGTGTGTGTGTGTAGATGAGAGGGGGGAGAGAGAGAGAGAGAGTGTTGTGGGGGTGTGAAGAGATTTCAGCAGCTCTTGTTTTTTGGACACTTAATATTTTCTGGGTATTCGTCTAAGTGTTTATGCATTTATTTATTTAATGGAGTGTGGTGGGGAAGAGGCATGTATGTGCCACAGTGCATTTATGGAGGCCGGAACTCGATTTATGGGAGTTGGTTTTCTCCTTCCACCATACAGGTTCCAGGAATTAAACTTACGTTGTCAGGCTTGATGGCGAGTGCCTTTATCCACTGACCCATCTCGTCAGCCCCATAACATTTCATTCAATCTTTGCAACAACTCTGAGGTGGATAACGTGGTTCTCAAGACATGGAAGGGGGTCATTAGCTTATGGTACTGGTGGAGCAGTAGTAGTTGATAAATCTCAGATTTAAACTTAGGTTATGACATTCTTTCCCACCAGGGATCTGCCAGCAGACCCCTGCAGACCACCCACCATGAACCACAATAAAGGATGGGAATGAGGGTAACTGTGTGTGTGTTGTGTGTGTGTGTGTGTCTGTGTGTGTGTGTCTGTGTGTGTGTGGTGTGTGTGTCTGTGTGTGTGTGTCTGTGTGTGTCTGTGTGTGTGGTGTGTGTGTGTATGTGTGTGTAGTGTGTGTAGTGTGTGTATGTGTGTGATGTGTGTGTATGCGTGTCTGTGTGTGTGTATATGTGTGTCTGTGTCTGTGTGTATGTGTGTGTGTCTGTGTGTGTGTAGTGTGTGTGTCTGTGTGTCCGTGTGTGGTGTGTGTGTGTGTGTGTGTGTGTGTGTGTGTGTGTATGATGAAAAAGGCTCAAGTGTCACAGGATGACGTCATGAGGCCCAAGGAAACCCTGCTAGTAGTGACAGCAAGGCTTCTCTAGCACTTGCTATGCCCTGATACTACCTTTTATCAATTCACTTGGTCCCCACAGCCTGTGAGGTCTAGCCTGCCACCATCCCCCACCGAATTGGGAGCTAACCCAGGGATAGAGGTGAGCAGAGTCACCGAATAAGACCCATGGTCAACCCCTGTGCTGCTCTGGATGCCATGTGTCCTAGCTCCAGCAACCTGCTTCTCAGCAGCAGCGTTCCCAGCATGCCAGGAGGTTGGAAGATGCTAGAAGCAAGATTGGATGTGGGGCAACAAGAGGAGGCTGAGAGAGAAGTTCAGGTTTCTTAGTAGGGCTGGAGAGGAGGAGGGCTGCCTACTCCCCTTGACTTGAGGCTGGTCCCATTGAGTCTGCATTGGGGTCCCTGCTCGTGAGCACATGGACATGGACTGGAGAGAAAGACTTGTCTAAAAGTCTCCTGTCAAGCTGCAGGCGCCAGAGAGGGAGTCAGGGATGGCAGGGTCCTAACCTGGTCCCTCCACAGGGTCAGCTATGTGGCATCTGGGGTAAAAAAAAGGGACAGTTGCTGTGCGAGTCCCAGGTTTCTATGGAGGGGCTGCTTAGTGTTGGCTCCCTTGGGACCTGGGGGTTGGAGTTCGGCTGCCATGGTATCTTAACTTCGTTAACCTTCAGGTGACTCTCCTCTCTTCCCCCAGGTGTTCAAACAGTGCCCCAAATGCCAGCTCTAGCAATCTCAGCCTCGAGTGTTTGTCATCAATATTTCAGGATTCAAACATCTGTCTAAACAACACCTATGAAATATGAACAGATTGAGGTTTTAAGAAGCAGACAGTGTGGTCTCAGTAGAAGGACAAGGAAGAGAGGGGACAGTGAGGCCTAGAGGGAACATAGGGAACTCACCCACATCCCTGGAAGTGGGTCTGGAGCTTGTTGAGTGGTTGCTTGGCATGTGTGGGTTGGGGGGGTCAGTGTTCTGAACACAGGTCTAAGCTGGGGTTTGTGGCTACAGCATGTGGGATGGTGCTTGCTGGTACTCTGGGTCTCTAGGACCCTGGAAGGGACCAAGGGAGAAGGCTGTGCACTCTTTAGCTTGCTCAGAATACACAAAGGCCATTCCTGCTGGCCAAGGAGAGGACGCAAGAGGCTAGGCAAGTGTCCCGGGTCTCTGGGATCCCAGAGATGCTGCCTGAGGCCTTGCTCTTCCCTCTTCCCTCCTTCCAGGTGGTCACAGCCCAGGTCCTCTCCCCCCTGCAGGGTGCTCAGTGTGTGGAAGCTGGCTCTGGCCTGTCTCCAGCTCTCACTAAGCCTCCCAGGGCCAGCTGTTGCACTCTGTGCTGGACCTTAAGTTCTCGCTCCTTAGCCAGAATTGGGGAGATGGTGTATCTGAGTAAAACAGGAAGTCTTACAGTCTGAGTATCCTCACCTCCCTCCACCTTCAATGGCCTCCAGGAAGCTCATGCCCGAGTTCCCTCCTGGCTGACTGATAGGTCATATCTGTCTGAGAAAATGGGTCCTTGAGCCTCAGTTTCTCCGTGCATACAATGAAGGGGCTGGATATGATTTTCTCTTTTCTCTGAGGTTTCTTCTACCCCCAACACTCTGCATGTTGAGAATTCATGGAAGGCTCCCACCACCTTGGCAGAGACCCCAGGGTCAAAGTTTGGGTTTTCTGCACTCAGGAAGCAAACAGCTGGAGGTATCCTCACTGAGCTGAGCTGACAAGCTGTGATCTAAGCAGGCCCAACTGTGCATCTCACAAGGTCCTCAGCCTGCTGGGATGGTGACAGAGGAGAAAGAGCAGCAAGGCCATCACTGGGAGCTGGCAGAGCCCAACAGGCTGACATGAGATGGGGAGCAAAAGATGGGCACCTGCTTTCCTGTGTGTTCCGGGGACACAGACCCATTTGAACCTGTTCAGAATGTCATTGGCTAGGATGACTGGCTAGGATCTTGTTAACACCCAGTGAGCAGGTCACTGTGGTTCTAAATAGAGTTGGTCCCCAGATCCAGGCTCAGCCTGGTTCCCTAGTCAGGGAACTGGGGAAGCCATATCTAGGGATCTCCAGTACTGGGGCTATGCAGGTCCTTAGCACAAACCAGGGCCTTCTCAAAAGCTGCTTGTGTAGATTACGCAGGGACAGGCTGATTAACAGACCTCTAACCTCTGGGCCACCTGAAGTGGCTCTCCCGTGTCTTCCCTGCCTGGGGGCCTAGACAGAGCTAGGGCAGTAACTATAGGAGCAGTAGCTCCAGGGCCAGCATATGCATTAGGGGAGGGCTAGAAGACCCCACACCAACTGTCACAAGGCCCATTGGCACACAAGTTAGCATCTAGGCCAAGCAGCAGGTCAGTGGCAGCCCTCCAGACTCACCCGAGGAGGCTACCTGCTCCTCAGCCCAGGCCAGAAACAGACAGCAAGATAAATTCTCTCTGCTTTCAGAGTAAAAGCCCTTTATCTCAAGCCCACCCGGGAGATTGACAGGGTTGATGATAGCTGCTGATTTCCCGAGCCTGCAAAATTAGTGGGGGTAGCATGTGGGGGTTTCTGTAATTCTTGGCTGATGGATTAGGTGGTGGGGCAGATCTCTGGGGGAGCAAAGGGTGACCTTGGAAAATGTGGATTCTATCGAAAGGAGAGAGCCATAATCTCCCTTCCTCACACTGGCTGTCAATAGACTGCTCAGTGCCGGTGCGGTGGACGGAAACTGCTCATTGCCTAGCCTGGCGGCTCCGGGGCTGTAGCATTTGACTGCGTGATAAGAAATTGCCAGGCACTTTCTAATTACAATTATCATCATCGTGGATGTCTCTCTTAATTACTTTCTTATAATTAGCTGTTGCTTTTTCCCCTCAGCATTTGTATACTTTGCAGATTTGCTGACATTTGAGAACCCCAAAATAGGGATGTTTGAGGAGGGGGCAGGAAGGTGGGGGGGCAAGAAGGTGGGGGTACAGTGTCTGCACTTGCCAGGCAGCCTGCTACATGAGGGGCTTTAGTGAGGAGAACCTGGGGCCGGCAAAAGATGGAGGGGGCAGATTTGCTGAGCAGGTGTGGCAAGAGTTTAGGAGTGTCATGGAGGGCTCTGGCCTGTGTATGAGCTCCACAAATCCAACACTGGAGCTTTTATAGTTTTAGATTTATTTTACTTCTAGTCATGTGTGCATGTGTGTATGTGAGCATATGCCTCATGGATGTGAATGCCAGTGGAGGCCAGAGGGCCTTGGGTCCCCTGGAACTAGAGTTACAATGTAGTTGTGAGTTGCCAGATGTGGATGCTGGGAATTGAACCCGGGTCCTCTGGAAGAGCAGCAAGTGCTCTTAACCTCTGAGCCATCTCTCCAGCCACCCCCTCCCCACCATCCCACTGCAGTTTTCCCTTTTTCTTTCTCCTCTCTGTTTCTCTGTCTTTGTCTCTCTCTCTCTCTCTCTCTGTCTCTGTTTCTGTCTGTCTCTGTTTCTCTCTCTCTCTGAGACAGGGTTTATCTAGGCAGCCTAGACTGGCCTCAAATTCATCTTGATCCTCTAACTTCACACTCCTGAGTCTCACAGGCATGTATCACCACATCAGCCTGTAGGAGATTATCTTTTTAAGGTAATCAGACTAGCTTCCAACTCACACTGTAGCTGAGGATGACCCTAAGCTCTTGTTCTTCCTTCCTTTACCTCCTTAGTGCTGGGATTAGTGTGTGACACCACACATGATTTATGAGGTACTGGGGATTCTGTCAGCTGAGTTACATCTCTAGCCCCTGAAGGCGATATTACCAAAATGCCAAGGCTGCCCTGTCTCAGGCTAGAGTTTAGTTTTAGGAAGTGAGGCTGAGATAGACCCTCTTGTCAGACACATTTCAAGTTAAACAACTCTAGTCTTATTAAGTTTGATTTTTATCCCCCAAGCCAAAGATACGTTTGGAGCATCCTTGGGACCAGGGACCCATGATGAAGTGGCTTCTGCTTTGTGTCCAGATGGTTGGTTCTCACTGTCTCTTTTCCTTCCCTCTCATGCCCGCAGCCCTGTGCACCGAGGAGTGTATGCATGGCCGCTGTGTTTCCCCGGATACCTGCCACTGTGAGCCTGGATGGGGAGGCCCTGACTGCTCCAGCGGTGAGTCCGGGGGCTTTGGGTACCAGTGGCCCACGGTTCTGACATAGGAAGGGGTGGTGGCATATGCAAGTTCATTCCTGTGTCTCGTGGAGATGACTTTGGATGTCAGGAAGATGCCAGATACAGTTCATGTGTGACAGCGTTTGTTGGGGTCACGGGCTCCAGCGGGATGGGGAGATGGCTCACTGGGGTCTTGAGGACTGTAAATGTAGAGAGTTGTGGGGTCATTTGTGCAGTTTTCTTTTGATGACCCACGTCTATATATGGTCTTTGAGGATTGAGATGAACTTGAGATGATGTGTGTGCCTGTGTACATACCCAGGTGGTCATTAGGCCTGGTCCTTGGCTTGGTTGGTTCAGAGATTGTTTCACAGGTGCCCATGGGTGTACAAGGGGCTGGTATGTGAGGTTGTCAGCTACCAGGATATTTCTGTGTCCCCAGTAGTAGGAGAAGGGGATAGTCCTAGGGGCAGGACACTGGTCCTATATCTCCATGCATAGAGAATGCCCATTTCTCAGACAAACCTGACTAGTAAGGAGTCAGGTACACCTGTGGATGACCCAGTGACCCACAGCAACATGAGACATTATCTTTATTGTGGCACTCGTCCCCTAGAGGAGGGATCTATCAGGCAAAGCTTAAGAAATTCACTGCCGCCAGGCGGTGGTGGCGCACGCCTTTAATCCCAGCACTCGGGAGGCAGAGCCAGGCGGATCTCTGTGAGTTCGAGGCCAGCCTGGTCTACAGAGTGAGATCCAGGAAAGGCACAAAGCTACACAGAGAAACCCTGTCTCGAAAAACCAAAAAAAAAACCCCAAAAAAAAACAAAAAAAAAAAAAGAAAGAAAGAAATTCGCTGCCAGGAGTACAGCTGGAGAGGAATCCTCCTCCACCCCTCTCCCTCTGATAGTCTCAGATGACCCCCTTCCACAGGTGCGTTCTGTAACCCGTCAATACCTGTTTAATGCTGCGGTCCTGTTGGCTTTTTCAGAGGCTTTGACTAGCCCTGGAACCCCATTTTCTCCCTGCTTTGAGCTGGGGTAGACCTTTTTATGGTGACTTGAGTGAAACCATACCTAGGCCAACCCATTAGAGGCCTAAGTCCCACTGTTTTCAAGCCTTGGGGAGCCACCCCTGTGTCCTCTGTCCCATAGGGGCTGGGATGTTGTAACACCTTCGGGTGAAACTTGCTGGGTTTTGACACACATTAGCCTCACAGTGTGTATGCCCTCTCCAGCTCTCTGCTGGGTCGGGCAAACCTCGCTGTGGTCTTTTGATAGGCAGATTTGATACATGGTACCTATGTCTTTGTCTAGCCAGGGCATGAGAAAATGCCAGCCAAAGGAAGGCATGGGATGTGTGGTTTTTGTCTAAAGTCTCGGGGACTCTCCTGGCTTGGTGGAGGGGTCCATATCTGCTTGGAGCTTCCAAGAGCCCCTCTGTGATGTGTGGGGAACCTCTAAATGACTTCACAGCCTCCTTTTCTACCCACTCCACTGCCTTAAAGAAAGGCTGTGGCTGAGAAGGAAGGCCAGACAAGGAAGAGTGACCCTGAAGGATGTGTGTGTTCGTGTTAAAACAGTTTTCTGTGGACCCGAAGTCCAGGAAGCACAATGGGAGAAATGTCCGAGGGCATGACCCCTGGCCACGTTTGGTTCAGTGTAATTTTTCTGACAGTGGGTCTTCGGGGAAGAAACATCTGACTGGAGTGGGTGACCCTTCTGGGTGACCTTGCTAGCTGCTGCTGCCACCTCTTCCCAAGAATGGGGGTGGCCCGTGAAGGAGGGGATGAGGCCTCAGTCTCTCTCAGGCTGTACGCTTAGCACAGCTGGCTCAGTGCTGCGTAGACAGGCGGGTCCTTTCGGACACTGTCTTTGTCTTGTCTGATCTGCCCTCTGGTGGCCTTTGAGGAATGGAATTCGACAGTGTGTTGAGCAGGTCTTGCACCACAGTGGGTTTACCAAACACCAGGGTTACTTCATAGAATAACACGAGGCTGATTCAACCTCCGTCTCATCACACTTGGGGGCTGGTCAAACCTAGAGCTTGCCCCCCATCCCCTAAATCCTCCTGCTAAGCTGAGAGCCACCGTCTCTGGTTCAAAGGACCTTGCTCTCTGGGACCTACTCAAAGGCATATACTACTGGAGCAAAAGAAAGTCCTAGAAGACTGGTTCTGTATGAGTCAGTTTTATTATCGCCGTGACCAAACCTGAGAGAAACAATCTGAGAGGGGATGGATTTATTTTAGCTCACTGTTCCAGAGAGTTCAACCCATGGTTGCTTGGCTAAGCATCATGGTGACTGGAGTGTGTGGAAGAGATTCTTTACCTCATGACTGACAAATAGGGAGGAAGGAAAGAGGGAGTTGGGAGGAAGAGACCAAGGACAACAGGCCTGCCATGGACTCACTCCCTGTCACTACTTCCTCCAACTAGTCCCCACTTCCTAAAGTTTCCACCAACTCTCAAAATAATGCCACTAGCTGGGAGAAGAGCCTCTCAACACATGATACTGTGGGCCACTAGCTGGGAGAAGAGCATCTCAACACATGACGCTGTGGGCTATGTTCTATGCAGTCCTCCATAGGCTTCATTTTGAGGGAAAACAGCGTTAGATAAAGAGAATTCATAGATTCTCACTTCAGAGCATTGGAAGTCTAAATGCCTGGCTGAGAGCTTTCCCATCTTTCAATCCTTCTAGAGATAGGACACTCACTACTTCCTGTGGAAGCTCATTTTGGCTGCTGGGAAATCTTCCCTTCTCCCCAGTGGAAATATTTCTCTGGTTCCTACTGGTTGGTTCTTGCTCACAGTGAAGACAAAGCAGGCTGATGGATTGCCGTGATCTTTTTCTTGGCATGTCTGGAATTTCTCCCAAGGAACCCATTGGACAAGGCCACAGGCTGTGCATGTGGAGTGAGCCGCCCCAGATCAGAGGCGCCCCATTGAGGCTGCATGGAAGAAACAGGGGCTCCTCCCACAGCTCAGCCCTTCGGGTATTACAGGACAGCCGCTGATCTCCTCCCCTTTTCTTCTTTGAGATGTGTCGTGTCTTCTGGGACATCATTTGGGCTGCCTCCCCATCTGTCTTTTTCCTATAGCCTGCGGCCTTTATTTCCCTTAAATTATCATGCCTACATCCAAGCACATGACGGCATGCTCACTCTGACCAGCGTTGAGAGAGAACAGTGTTGTTGTTTTTTTTTTTTTTTTTTTTGTTTTTTTTTTTTTTTTTTTGTTTTTTTGGTTTTTTCGAGACAGGGTTTCTCTGTGTAGCTTTGCGCCTTTCCTGGAACTCGCTTTGGAGACCAGGCTGGCCTCGAACTCACAGAGATCCGCCTGGCTCTGCCTCCCGAGTGCTGGGATTAAAGGCCTGCGCCACCACTGCCCGGCAAGAACAGTGTTGTTCTTATCACTGCTGCCATCGATTGAACTTGACCATGCATTGGACACTGTCTTGATCTTATTTCGTCTTCACAGCATCCCTGTGCTGAGGAATGATTAGGCTTGTTTTACAGATGGAAAAGACAGCACAGAGAGCCGTGTGGAGAAATGCTCATAGACACAGCTCACCGGTAAATGGTGAGACCAGGACGGAGCCAAAACCTCGGGTTCCAAATCTGAACTCTGCAGGTGCATTTACCCATATGGGCATGCGTAGGGGCCAGAGGTCAGCAGAGTGTCTCTTCATCTATCACTACCTCTTATTTTTTGAGGCAGGGTCTCTCACTGAACCTGGAGCTCACTAAGTAGGCTGGGCTGCCTGGCCAGTGAGCCCCAGGGAGTCCTTCTCTCTCTGCCCCATCCCTACCAGTGCTGGGGCTAAATGTGTGCTTGGCCACACCTATTTTTTTTAAAGATTTATTTACTTACTATGTATACAGTGTTCTGTCTGCATGCATGCCTGCATGCCAGGAGAAGGCATCAGATTTCATTATTCATGGTTGTAAACCACCATGTAGTTAGTGGGAATTGAACGCAGGACCTCTCAAGAACAGCCAGTGCTCTTGACCTCTGAGTCATCTCTCCAGCCCCCGCCCCTTTTCATGTGGGTGCTGGAACTCAAAACTCGATAGAGTCTCGGGCTTGCTCAGCAAGCTCTTTTGCCTCGTGACCCATCTTCCCAGCCATAAACCTGAACTCTTAATGATTGTAGTCTTCCTTTCGGGTGTTCAATCCTTGTTAATACAGCCTGGGGCTGAAATAAGTTTTCCTTTTTTAAATTATGTGTATGTGGGGGTGAGGAGTATGTGCATGTGACTGCAGGTGTTGATGGAGCCCAGAGGCACTGGGTTTCCTGGAGCTGGAGTTACAGGCAGCTGTGAGCTGCACAAGGTGGGTGTGAGGAACTGAGCTCAGATCCTCGGGAAGAGCAGCGAATGTTCATAACCAATGAGCTGTCTTTCTAGCCTCTGAAACAGGATTTCAATATGAGAACATAGTTGCTCTCAGGAGAAGGAAGAATGTGTTTATAAGCTTTGATTCTGAGACACCATTGTAGGAAAACACAACTTAGGGTCAGATGTGATCTAAGCATCAGGCCTGCTTGTGTTGCTGGACACCCACCCCCCTGCTCTGCATGGCCCGGGGAGGAGTGTCTCTCCAACTACAGTATGTATCCCTAGAGATCCCAGGTTGGGTCTGTACATAGGATGGGAAAGCCTCAGATTGGCTTCAGGAGGAAACAGCAGGTTTACTTGGTTTGGATTTTTTCCCCACTGATTTTTAAATTATACCTGTTCACATTAAAAAGAAAAAGTTTAGGCCTTTAATCCCAGCACTCGGGAGGCAGAGCCAGGCAGATCTCTGTGAGTTCGAGGCCAGCCTGGGCTACCAAGTGAGATCCGGAACAGGTATCAAAACTACACAGAGGAACCCTGTCTCAAAAAAAGAAAAAAAAAGAAAGAAAAGAAAAGAAAAAGTCTACCAACAGCATAGATTCCAGGTCACAGCCCACGTCACCTCTAGCCTTTGGATGGTAGGAACCCTGGCATTTCTCTGACCTTTGTGTGCAGCGCTGGACCTGGATCCCACATGTGAGTGCTAGCCAGAAACACACTCTTTTAATTCAACCCTAAGTTGTACACTCATGTCCTTGTCAATAAGCATTAATCTCCTTTAAATTTTTAATGGCCGTCTAGACTTTCATTCTGTGGTTTATTGTGTGTATTTCACCAGGCCTGGCGGGTGGACATTTAGGTTGTTTCTGATCCTTTCCTTTCACCGGATCCTTTGGGCCTGTTCACCTTAGAGCTTGGAGTTTTTCGCAGTTTAGGAAGTACAAGATGGGGCTGGGCTTGGGGCTCAGTCGGCAGGGTGCTTGCCTGGCACTTACTACTGTGTGTTCATCCCCGGCACTGTGTGAACTGGGTATGTTGGTGAAAGACCGTGACCCCAGCACTCCAGAGACAGAGACGAGAGGATCCAGAGTTCAACATCATACTTGGCCGCATAGTGAGTTTGAGGCCAGCCTGCGACACATGAGACTATCTCAAAAAAAAAAAAAAAAAAAAATCAATAACAACTAAAGGCCCTTTTGATTTGGGATTGGTTGACTCTTTAACACCACAGATACGGAGGGCTGGATGTACCCCAAAGCCAACATATGCCCTAAGACTCCTTTGGCCTGTAGTTGATGAAAACTCTAGAATTCAGAGCACGGGCAGAGGAACCTGACCACCACAGGGGGAATGTTGCACTGAGCCCGAGCTTGACTCTCTGGCCTCCCACGCCCAGTGTGTACTGTGTGTTCTTTGAAGCCTACCTGAGGCAGCTGAGTTGCACACAGACACTTCTCTGTTCTACAGTGTGTGTGTGTGTGTGTGTGTGTGTGTGTGTGTGTGTGTGTGTGTAACTGATGAGATGGTTCAGTGGGTAAGGGTGTTCACTGCAAGTTTGATAACCTGAGTCTGATGCCCAGAATCCACACGGTGGAAGGAGAGAACCACCCCCGACATGTTATCTTCTGACTACTATATGCCTGCATGTGTGCATGTACACCACACACACACACACACACACACACACACACACACACACACATTGAATAAAATATAAAATTTAAGTGTATATGTAAACTACGTGAGGCAGTGCATGCCTTAAATACTGGCACTGGGGTGGTGGAGGCAGAAGGATCAGGAATTCAAGGCCATCCTAAATACCTGGTGAGTTCAAAGGCCGCCTGGGCTACCTGAGACTTGGAAGGAAGGAAGAAAGGAAGGAAGGAAGGAAGGAAGGAAGGAAGGAAGGAAGGAAGGAAGGAAGGAAGGAAGGAAGGAAGGAAGCACTTGGCAACTCCATCATGTGCGATGTAATCCCCCTGGGTCTGGGCAGCCCCCCTGGATGAAACATCACTGTTCCTAAAGTGACCAATGATTGATCACATCCAGTGACATAAAGACAGTCATGACCACAAGTCACTGCCCTGCAGATTTCCCCTCTATGTGAATTTTGGCACAGACCTTCCAAGAATATTTTGGAGACTTTTTTCCAAAATCATGGGATTATATATATGTGAAGAAGAGCCTGGGGTCCTGGAGGAAAATGTCGGAACAATTCTTCTTGTACCTGTCTCTCCCTCCTCCCCGTAGCAGCCCAATTTCTTCTAGGGATAAATTCCCGGAAGTGGCAGGGAAGGATGTAAATATCCGTCATCTGGTACCTGCCCCTGCCCTGCCTTTTGCAGCTGCCAAGGGATTGAAGGATTAATCATTCTGACAGCCCTCCAGGAGACAAATTTGGCTCTAAGGTGGGGATGGGGACTCTCTATGCTTTTACAGACTTAGACCCCCACCGACTAATTTCTCTAAGGGCCATCACTAATTTCTTTCTGCTCTGTAAAGGAAGGAGGTAGACAGCCCAGCTCTATGGATTGTCTGAGCTCTTCAACCAAGCAATGTGGGGAAATGGAGTGACCATGTGCTTGGCCATAAACCTGCGTCCCATATAATAATGAAGCGTGAGCGGATGGGACGTCAGTTTACACTGGATGAGGACGACAGAGTGGCCCTTATTAAATTGCACAAGGCTCACAAGTGGAGATAAAAGGGGAAAGAAGTTTTCCTATATTGAATATCTTGCTTTTTAAAGTAATTAGGAATATTAAAGCGCTGACAATGATTGAGATAGAAACATTATTCATAACTTTTATTTCCGTGCTGGGCAATGATCCAGTATATTTCATTTATGAGGTTTGAGCTGTAAGGAGAAGGACGTGAGCCAATTCCTAAATTAAATATGCCCTGTTAACTTTTATAAATGATGCCCAAGAATTAACTTGGAAGTTTAAGCTTTCATTGTATTATTTAATTATTGTCTTTCCGAGGCCCCATGTCTCTGTTCCCATGGTGCTTTGCAGTTTGGGTTGTTAGACAATAGAATGGGATTTGGGGATTGGTCTTAGGGATCCCCAGAAGAGGTGGGTGGGGTCAGTGTGAAAGAGGCTGTCATCCTGGAGTGGTCCCGGCATCTTAACTTGCCCCGAGCTCCCCTTCTGTTTGCATGGAAAACCTGTGGCAATAACTGCTTAGCAGTGGCCCACTGCCTCGCAATCTCCTCCCGGCTCTGGGATCCTGGGCTCTCGGTGGGACTACCCAGCAGCCCTGAGGAGTGATTGTAGCAGGGCCCAACTTCTGCCAAGTCCAGTGTGTTGCCTTGAATGATGATGGGGGCCAACGTGGCTCTAGGTTAGTTTTGCAAATGGAAATAAAATACTGAGCGGGGGGTGTAGTTCAGTTGGTAGGATGCATGCCTAGCATGGATGGGATTCTGGGTTTATCCCCAGCACTGCATTAAACCAGGTTGGTGGTACGTGTCTGTTATCCTAGCACTCAGGTGGTACAGGCAGGAGGATCAGGAGTTCAAAGTCCCCCTCAAACATAATGGGTTCCGTGTGGGATATACAAGACGCTATTTCAAACATAATTGTAATTAAAATTATAAAAGGAAAGAAAAGAAAACCCCTACCAGCTCCAACCTATGCCCATGCTCCTGAGCTAGCTGGGGGCCTGCCTGGCCACACAGCTTCTCAAACTGTCCTTGAACAAATTGTGGTTAAAATATGCATGGCATAAGATTTACTGTGGTAACCAGTTTTGTAGACACAGTTTTGTGACATCAGTTCAGTCACGTGGTTGTACAGTTATCAACACTACCCACCTCCACGACTTCTCCTCTTCCTCAACTGAAACTCTGAAGCCATCAAACACCAACTCCCTGTCTCCCCTCCCCAAACCCTGGCAGCACCCATTCTCCATTTTCTTTTTTGGGGGGTTGGCGGGGTGGGTGGGTGGGGATTGAGACAGGGTCTCACTATGTGAACCAGGTTGGTCTTCAGCTCTGCCTCCTGAGGGCTGGGATTAAAAGTGTGTGCCACCACACCCAACTCCATCCTCTTTTCTATCTGACTCTGACTACCCTGTCCTTCATTTTAGTGGGGATACATAGTATTGAACTTTTTGCAACTGGCACATTTCGTGGCACCATAAAAATACGCGTGTCAAAGGTCACTATAGACAGAGTAAAGTGGAACCATCTGGATGGCGGACAATGCTTTCAAACCTAGTCAGTGACTAGTGTCAGAATATATAAAGAATTCCTATGGGACAGAAAAGTCTAATCTAGCTGGCTTTAAAGTAGGCAAAGGTTGGGGACGGAGCACAGTGGTAGAGTACTTGCCTAGCATGTATGAGGTCCTAGGTTCAAATTCCAGCATGGCGAAAGAGAGGAGAAAAACACAACAGGCAAGGGTCTTGAACAGACATCTAGACATCGCTCCAAGGAAGGAGAGACGTGGCTAACAGGTACGTTAGTGCGTGGAAGAGCACACTACCCACCATTAAAAATGCATAGCAAAGCTCAACGTGATGTCGTCTAACCCACTGGAATAGCCCGTTGTCCAAATACAAAACAAAAACCACCCCCAGGAGGGCTGGGGCGGGAGCTCAGCTGGTAGTGTGCTTGCCTAGTCTGCCAAGCCCTGGGTTTGACCCTCAGCATGCGTAAGCTGGGCACAGCGGCACACCGCTGTAATTCCATGACACAGGATGTGGAGGCAGCAGGATCAGGAGTTCAAGGTCCTCTTTTGGTGGTATAGTGAGTTTGAGGCTAGCCATCAGGCATCCAGAGCGTGGGATGACTCTAAGAGGTTAGTGGAGAAGCTGGAGAAAGTGAAGAAACCTCAAGAGCGGACTTAGATCTCCCAGGCTGATGACTATTAGCAAGGATGCTTCAGCTGTGCGTTAGGGCTTGATGCCCCTTCTGACCCTGAATCTGGGGGATTCTTGTCGGCCTTCAGCAAGTCTCTGCTTTCACTGTGTCCCTGCAGCACCCTGGCACAGGCAAGGGGAGCGATGGTAAGCATCGTGGCCCCTGGAATAGGCCCTGCACTGTCATGAGCAAGAGAACTCCTTTCTGGCTCCACCTCTGCCTGGGTGGTCCTGGCCAAGTCCTTCCCCCTCTAGAGGGTGAGGCATGGGGTGCCTCAGTGTTTTCATCTGTAAATGAGACAGTTAGCCTGGAGACTCTAGAGTTCTGTGATGCTGCTTCTGAGGAATCAAATCCCAGCACCAGCTGGATGGCCATGGTGGTAGGGAGGAGGGGGCCTTCCTGCTGACCGTTGCGGGAGTCTCCTTGGCCTTGTCCATGAAGACATAGCCCTCCTGTGCTTCTCACTTCTCTCTTCATTCTCAACCTAGACAGGAGTAGGGAGGCGTGGGGACCCTGGAGGTCTCCTCTTGACACTTTCTAGCCCCTCTCCGGCAAGGCTGAGCTCTTGATGGCCCAGGTATTGGCTGGTTCTCCCCACAAACCCAAGCAGGGTCCAGAGGGTCCAGGGCCACTGGGAGGCCAAGGCTCTCTCCTGGACTGTTTCTCGCTACACTGAGCTGCTGTGTTCTCAAGGTTAGAGCAACTCTAGATGAATGTGTTTCAGAGCAGTCACCCCCTGCGGTTGCTCACTTGGCTCTGCCTCACTTATAGCCCCTTGTGGATCCAGCCTGGGTTGTCTTCTGCCAGCATCTGCTGGGCCCGGGGGCTTCCCCAGGATGGTGGGTCCTGTGTCAGCCCTCCACACTGAGGCAGCCACTGTGACAGGAACAGAAGGGAGCTGTGGATGGCAGCAAGTGCTTTGTCAAGGTCTGTGAGCAGGAGGAGCTGAGGGCCCCCCAGAATTATAACATGGAACAGCAACACCACAGCCTGGCCACAACTCAGCAGCTCCACGAGCTCCCTCTCACAGTTTCATCCATGTGATGCATAATTGCTGAGCTCCTGCCAGTGGCCAGTGGGGCCAGGGGGTTCAGGGATGGGTATCACTATTGAGGAGGAGGGTGTGGCTCCTCAGAGAACCTGAGTGGAAGCCCAAACTACCAGCATAAAGCCAATGACAACACGAAAGACAGGGGAAGGAAAACTCTGGCTCTGTGTGTGTGTGTGTGTGTGTGTGTGCGCGCGCGCGCATGCATGTGTGTGCGTTCACAGGGATGTATGTACACGTGTATGCACTTGCCTGTGTGAGCACGTGTGTGGAGGCTAGAAGCATCTTCCTTGATCTTTCTCTGCCTTATATATTGATGCAAGGTCTCACACTTGAACCCAGACCTTACCTGTTTGTCTAGTCTAGGTAGCCGGCTTGCCTAAGGTTCCCACCTCTGACTCCTGAGCACTAACGCTTATGTGGGTGCTGCAGATCTGGCTCTGGTCTTTGCATTTGTTCAGTAAGGCATTTTACCCACTGAGCGATCTCCCCAGCCCAGACTCTGGCTTTTATGGGAAGGGAGCCCCCATGTTTGAGAAAGCCGTCATGAGAAGCCGTGGAAGGCAGAAGCCAGGTGTACACCCTGCTCCCCATTTTAGAAGCAGACTCTTCTTTAGAAGCATGTCCAGAGGAGATAAGCAGTGGCCTGGAGTCCCCCAGCCAAGGGTTGTCAGAGCTCTGAATCTGTTTCTGGGGTTTTTGCAATAGGGTATCACTATGTAGCCCAGGCTGGCCTCAAACTCACAATCCTGCAGCCTCAGCCTCTAGCTGTTATCACAGGGTGCTGTGATCGCCATATTTCTGATACTTTGCACACAGATGTTGGTGAAAAGGATGGGAAGGCTGGTATTGGAGAGGAGGCTGAAGAAGCCCCCAAGGGTGCTAAGAGCTGACCCAGCCCCATCCTGAGTCCCTGGTGACAGGAGCGCCAGAGGAAGGGCAGCAAAGAGGTGGGTCTTTTGGCCTCTCTGCCCATCTCCCCTCCTGGATGAGCCTTCCCGCAGTCCCAACCTCTCTCTTTTGGGGATACCCAGGCCCCGTGGCAGTGCTCAGGAAGCCCTTGAGGACATGCGATTGGTTCCTTGCGCAGTCACCTTCCCCTGTGGGTGGCTCTCTGGAGACGTGAGAAGTAAGAGGAAGAAGATGACAGTTGCCCTGTTTTCTGTCAGATGATGGGGCAGGTAGGGACAGCTCATAGACCTCAGGATGCAGGACTGAAGACTCCCATCCCTCCTCTGTCTCGGGACCAGGTTGTGGTACTGGGATGATGCATACCAGGAAGGAAGGGCGCCCTTCCCAGAGCCCACTGCTACCCACGAAGAACTACCAGGCTTCGCCTGTGCCAGCCCCACCAGGTCCTGAGAAGGCAGACTGTAGGCGGAGGGTTGTGCCAGGCCACCATCCCCTCTCACCAGGAGAAGTTTCTTAGGTTTCCCTCACACCTGGTGTCTGCTTCCTCTCAAATCAGAAAGATGTGGGATCGGTCATGTCATGGGTCATATCCTGAAAGCTGGCTTTACGGACCTGATTGCACCAGAAACTGGGCCTCCCAGAGTTCATCCACGTGAGTTGCCTGTTGGCGGGAGTGTTGGTGATAAAAAGAGGGGGGTGTATTCCACTCGACTCAGCTCTGGCCATCTGCTCCCTGAGAACAAAATTAATAAATGACACACAGGGAGCCTTGAGAACTGGGAGGGGGAGGGGGAGGTGAGTCTGCCTCAGATGTGACAAACGCAGAGCAGAGTGGCAGGAGCCGAGCTGGCGTAGTCATGAGGGGCTGGCAGCCCGTGCCCACGTCCCTCCTGGGCTCCTCGGGAGTTCGTAAAGGACACAGTTCTCCCCCGTACACATGAATACACGGCCGTGCTTCCAGAGTGGTGTGGGAAGTGAGGTACTCAGGGGAAGGAATCACGAAGCAATTGAGCTGGGTGCCTGCCAGGTGGGTCCACCAGGGAGGGAACAGAGACGCGCAGCCTCTCCGCCAAGAGGGCTGTGGTGGAGGGTGGCGCTGTGACGGAGTAAATGCAGCCCCAGGAAGTCCCGAGTTTGTGCGGCTGGAGCTGGGTATGAACACAGCCCACCTCCACAGCTAGTGAGTGCGGACCAGGACTTGCGCTCTGTGGGGAAGGATGCTGAGGTCCAGGGCTCTCAGCTGCTCTGCAGGGGTGAGGTGTGTTTCTGCTGCAGGGTCAGGCTTTGCACGGGGCCAAGATTGCACCAGGTTCCTCTCCTGTGTAGCCTGCCTTCCTAACTCGTACTCAAAACTTACTCCCTGTAAGTCTCATAACCACTCACCACTGCCCTCCCCATCATTCTAAGAAGGAAACTGAGACCTCTAGGCACATGGCTGGCTAGTGGCAGAGCAGGGTTAGAGCTAATCTCTGTATATCATACTCAAAATCCAAGATGGTACTTCTTTCCAGGCTCTCTCATCTCTCTCTAGTCCCTCCTACACTTGGGAAATGAGGAGTCTGTGAAAATATGACAGGGGCCATGTCACTTCCTGCTCCCTATGGCCTGTTACAAGTGCACAGCTCTTCCACAGGGCTCCAGGCTCCCTCAGGACTCCCACCTGGTTACCACTGTGTTTCCCCTTATTCTCACCGATATTGGCTTCTTTGTTGCTATGATAAAATACCAGCAAAAGCAACTTAAGAAAGGAAGCGCCGGGTGGTGGTGGCACATACCTTTAATCTCAGCACTCTGGAGGCAGAGCTGAGGGGATCTCTGTGAGTCCGAGGCCAGCCTGGTCTACAGAGTGAGTTCCAGGACAGCCAGGGCTATGGAGAAAGACCCTATCTAAAACACAAACAAACAAGCAAAAAGAATAATAAGGAGAAAGGAAGTATTTATTCTGACTCATAATTTATCATGGTAGGGAAGGCATGATGGGAAATGATGGAGATGGCTGCTCACACGGCATCCACAGTCAGGAAGCAGAGAGTGATGAATGCTGGTACTCAGCTTGCTTTCTCCTTTCCATTCATTCTGGGGCTCTTGTCCATGGAGTGGTTCCACCACAGTTAGGGTAGGACCCCCCTCAATGAACCTACTCTAGAAATAGAAAGTTATCTCCTAGGTGTCTCCATTAATGGATCCTGTCAACTTAATGATTAATATTTGCCGTCATACACACTGTCTCATTACTCCTCTCTTTCTCATCTCCCCTTGATCCATTGGCCTGTGGCCAGTTCTGAAGCCAGAGCAGCATCCACCTTGCCCGTAGCCGGCCTGGTCCTCAGTATCTTGATGCTCACTGTTGAATTGTATGTTCATTCTCCCTCACCTGCTGCCTTGAGACCTCCTCCACAGCAGGGCTGACATCTAACTTGTCCCCATAACACCGAGTTACCCATGCTGCCTGGCACAAACAGACCCTCTGTGAAGTGAGATCCAGTGGGCTTGCTCTTCCATCTGATCCCATCCTCTACCCCTCTCAGATAACACTGTGGTGGTGATGCTAGGGCTGGGGGAGAGGGTCTGGCTCTGTAGGAGGCTTCAATAAGGAAACAAGCAAGCAAGCAAGCAAGCAAGCCCAAGCTTGTTACTTGATCTTCCAGAGTTTTCCCGCCAAGTTTAAGGGCTATGCCATGGGGCTGGACTCACGTGGGTCCTTCAGAGGAAGCTGGTCTAACTAGTAGCTAAAGAGAAAGGAAAGACACCAGGAAGGAGAGACCCAGAGCCACAGGAAAGATACAATCTGAGGTTTCAATGCTCAAGATGGGACAGAGTGCCAAGGCACTAGGGAGGACTGGGAACCGGGCCAATGTGCCAGGCCAGGCCAGACGGTGTGGTGCTCTCACACCAAGGCCTAAGAGCTTGAATGTGCCTCAGCGGGCAGGGGCAGCTCCCGAGGGTGCATTTTGCATCAGTTGAGTCTGCCTTGCTTCCTGGGGGGACACCTCCAACTCTTTCTTCTTCCAAGGCACCTGGGTATGGGGAAGAAGAGAGGCTGCTGAATGCCGCAGCCCTGGCCAGTCCTTCCAGGCCAGCTGGGCCATGTCCTCTCCCCCCTGTGCCTGACTAGAGGTGACCAAGGAACATATGGTAGCTCTCTTGGCATTAGGTAGGTAGCAGATTGGATGGGGGAGCCACCATGATTAAGAGTTGATGAGTGGATCTGGGTAGAGAAGGACCTGGAAAGGTCCAGTGGGCACATGTTAACCTGATACCTCCTGCCTCCCTGCCGGGCCAGGGAAGGAGCCTGGATGGTAGTGATTGACAGACACCTGGGGACAGCCCTACTGCCCCCCCCCCCCGCCCCAGCGTCTCTTGCCCCCAGCTGACCTCTTGTCCTCAGCCCTGCTTCCACCTCCTAATACCTTGTGAGAACCCTAAGCAGACAGCCACTACCTAACAGTGCTGTACTAGTGGAGGCTAGGCAGAACTGGAGAATCTGTCACCCCCTAATAAGGGAAGCCCATTCTGAGAGTCTGGGTAATAGGCCTCAAATTGAATAATTAATAAAGTTATAAAAATATGTCTACTTTATGGCCAGAATAACTCAGCCTCAATCAGAAGCAATTATTTCTTATAGTTATACCACTTGGAATTTTTCACAAACGTCTTCATGAACAGAGCTATAGCAGCAAGACAGGATTCCAGGTTTGATTGCCTGCTTGAGAAGTCTGCTGAGACCAGCTCTAGGCAACTATGGCTTTTTTCAGTTGAGAAGCATCCATCTTTCTATCCATCTACCCATCACCTCATTTACCAGTTCAGCTAAACATCTCCCTGTTCACTATGTATCAGAGTATCCATCCATCTGTCCATTATTTTATCTATTTACTCATCTGTCAATCCCTTCATTCATTTTTCCTTGTATGTGAACATCTTTCTGTCTACCCATCCATCCACCAATCCATCCCTCCACCTACCCACCCATTCTTCCACTCATTCACTCATCCATCTACCCATTCATCCACCTACCTACCCACCTACCCATCCATCCACTCAACCATCCATCCATCCAACCATCCATCCATCCATCCATCATCCATCCACCAACCCACCCACCCAACCATTCATCCATCCATCCGTCATCCATCCACCCACCCATCCATCCATCATCCATCATCCATCCATCATCCATTATCCATCCATCCATCCATCCATCCATCCATCCATCCATCCATCCATCCACATTCAGTAGACATCTCTTGAGTACCTTCTATATGTGAGACATTGTGCTATGTTCTGGGTATAAGAACCCCACTCAAAACTGTCAGGGGTATATATCTGGTTCCACCCTGAGCCCAACTTTCATGAGGACCCAAGATGAGACACTCTTTTGATCATCAGTAAAACATGAAAAGTCAGTGTGACACTGAGCTCCCAAGGATGATCAGGGTCAAGAGGCTCAGGGCTACTTGCTGGGGACTCGTGCTTGCTTTTTAGGAAACTGGACCTAAGTGATTCTGAGCCAAAGCTTCTCATACTTTCTAAAAGTCCTGTAGGCAATCCTTATCCTTCCTTAAACCCATTGTTCTTTCTGCAAGGAAAATACCTCCTTTCTGGTTTCCCTGCCCAAATGGGGTATCTTTTCCTCTTCTTTAAGTTTTATTGCATTTATTTGTCTGTGCATGTGTGTGAGTATAAGCATGTGGGCACATGTGCCACAGCACAGCCGTGGAGGTTAGGAGACAACTTGTGGGCGTTGAGTCTTTGCTTCTGCCGTATGGTGGTTAGGGAATCTTCCTTAGTAAGGTAGGTACCAACTCCTGGGAGTTGTCTTCTGACCTTCACGTGCACACCATGGCAAGTTCTCTCTCTCTGCCTCTCTCTCTTTCTCTGCCCCTCTCTCTCTCTCTCTCTCTCTCTCTCTCTCTCTCTCTCTCTCTCTCTCTCTCTCTCTCATACACACACGCAAATAAATAAGTAAAGTGAAGTTCTAGAAAGGATGAAGCGGTGAGGGTGTGAATCTGGCAATATAATTTAGGGAGCAATTGGTAATTTTAAGCAAAGATAGCAAAAAATACCCACCCCACAGTACCAGATATTGCAAACCCTTTCCTACCACAGTCTAGATTAATAAACAATTCCATAGTGTGTCCCAGCACACACATATACACCCACTGATATTTTTAAATCTCTTCTAATTAATTTTTTAAAGTGATAGCTTTGACCTATTGTATTGATTTCATGACTTTCCTCTGGGTTCCCACCCACAGTTTGCTCCAGGGACCGTCTCTGGCATGCAGAGCCCTGAATCATCATTGGTAATGGGGAAAAGGCGCTCACAACACAGAGGTCCCTTAAGAGGGAAATGGATAAATTGTAATATATTCCCACAAAGGAATCTCCACAGCAGTTAAAATGAATGAAGTTGTGCTCTGTCTGTCTGCCTGGATGAATCTCAAATACATCACAGTGGGTAGAGAAAGAGCCAGGTGCAGAGGGCTACATACATAACATCCAGTATCACTTATGCAAGTTTAAAAGCATACAAAATAATGAACGTGTTATTTATGGGCATATGCATGTGTTGTGAGTGTGTAAAAAGAGACGTGGAAATAATGAACAATAAGTCAGGCTTGGGTTCCCTGGGAAGGGAGCGGACCGATAGGGAGAGACCCAGAGTGAGCACATCCAGCTGTGTGATGTTTTACATCTGAAATAACAGTAGTAGCAGAAAGGGGAATGTTCAGATTTGTTGGGTGGACACAATGTTCCATTTATTTTCTCTAAACTTCATCAAAGCATTCTTATGCAAAAAGGGGGTCATTGCCACCTCTTTTGGGGGCACCCAAGCACATATGGACCAGTGGGGTGGGGAGAAATGTGTTAATTTTTGCTCAGCCTCAGGTGTTTATTTGGTTTAGTTCAGCAAGAACTGATTGAGTACCTGTTACGGGTTGATTGGCAGGAAGGCGGGGGCACTGTTACAACTTTGGGACTCAAAAAGGGCGCAGCTGCCCACCCATCAGTACCATCAAAAGCAGATGGACGGGCTGGGGAGCCGGCTGTCAGTCCAGTGCTTCCCACGCAAGCCTGAGGACCCGAGTTCAGCTTCCCAGTACCCACATGACAAGCTGGACGTGGTGGGGCGTAGTTCTAATCCCAGCCCCAGTGGGCTAGAGACAGGAGGATTCCTGGGACTCACTGGCCAGGCAGCCTAGCCTAATGGTGAGCCCTAGGTCCCAGTGAGAGACTCTATCTGAAAAACAAGGTGGGCAACTTCTAAGGATGCCTCCTGAAGTTAACCTCTGACCTCCACATGCTCACCTGCACATGTGTACACACATACCCCTCACACAAATACCCCCTCCCACATGCATGTGCACACTCAAGCACACAAGTCAACATTCATGTTACAAAGAAAAAGCCAAGATTCAGAATGTATGTCTCACTGGAGAACTCTCTAGAGGAGGTGGGCCTTGAAGGATAGCGAGACTTCCCTGAAGATTCTGGAAAGGAGATGAACCTGGAGTTCCAGAGAGCCTTGGTTTGAATGGAGGAAAATGAAGTAGGCGTCCTGCCTCTCTAACCTGAACGCTGAGGCTGGAAGAGTTCAAAACTCCCTGGACAGCAGCACCCAGGGTGAGATAATGGAGTGGAGAGGGGGTCTCATTAATCATGGGCACTAAGAAGAGCTGCCTCCTCCAGGATGCAGGAAAGTGGAGATAACTTGCCTGCCCAGGAAAGGCACAGCCTCTCGGGGCCAGCCCATTCCACCGTCCATCCTCAGGCAGGAAGGAAGGGGGGCAAAGGCCTGCTCAAATCCCAGGCTGCAAATTTATTTGACCAGCTCCCAATAAATTCCTCATGCCAGAGGCCTGGCCATCCATCTCAGGTGGCAGGGCGGAGACAGCGGTGGAGGTGGATAGCAGGGGAAGTGTCGGTCTTAGATTGCTCGGGGACACGGCCACATGTCTTGCTAGGAGGCAAGCCCCTAAATCCTCCTCTGACTTGCTCCCCCCCTAGTAAATCTGAATAGTTTAAAATAACTCCTTCCGACCTTGAGGCTGGTGCCAGCTTTTTGCCATCCATCAGCCCTGGCCGGTTTCTTATTAAGGTTCTGCTGTTCCTTTGGAAAAGTCGCCACCTTAAATCAAGGGGCCGATAGGGCAAGGGAGAGACACAGGACCTGGAGACAGTGGGGGTGACAGAAAGTCAGGAAGATGAGGTGCCAGTACGCTGCTGAGGTGAGCCAGTCCACCTCTCAGGCCTCAGGGCTGGTACTCCAAAGTGAGCTGCCTCCAAGGTCTTCCACGTGGCTGCAGGGAGCAGGTTGAGGCTGAGTTACCTGCAGCCACAAAGCACCATCCCTTCAGTCGTCCAGCACTCACTACTTGGGACCATAGCTGCTAATTTGCAGACTGTGACCCAGACCTTTTTGTCTGTGTGTGTGCACATGTGAGTATAGGCACAGTTTGCATGTGTGCACATGTACATGCAGAGGCCAGAAGTCCATCTTGTTTATTTTTTTAGATTAAAAAATTATACTTGTGTATGTATGTGTCTGTGTATATGAGTGAATGTGTGTGTGTGTGTGTGTGTGTGTGTGTGTGTGTGTGTGTGTGTATGCCGAGTTTGGGCAGGTGCCTGTGGAGGTCTGTCTCAGCTACTGTTCTATTGCTATGATAAGATACCATGACCAGGGCAACTTATAAAAGGAAGCATTGAATTTGGGGCTCATGGGTCCAGTGGGTCATAGAGTCCATGATCATCATGGTAGGCTGCATGGCAGCAGAGAGACAGGCAGACATGGTGCTGGAGCAGTAGCTGAGAGCTTACATCTATGTGATCCACAAACATGAAGCAGAGAGAGAGAGGAAACAGGGAATGGTGTGGGCTTTTGAAACCCAGGAGCCTACTCCAAGTGACACACCTCCTCCAGCAAGGCCACACCCACCTCCGAATCCTTCCCAAACAATTCACCAACTGGGAACCAAGCCTTCAAACTTATTTATCAGTGGGGGCCAGTATCATTCAAATCATCTCAAGGCCAGAAGAGGGCGTCGGATCACCTGAAACTGGAGTCACAGGTGGTTGGTTGTAAGTTACCTGACATGGGTGCTGGGAACTGAACCTGGATCCTACGGAAGAGCAGCATGTACTTTTAACCATGGAGCTATCTCCGAATCCTCCACCTCATTTTTGTTTTTGTTTTTTTAAAAGACAGGATCTCTCATTGGCTTAAAGCCTACCAAAAGGCTAGTTGGACTGGCCAGTGAGCCTCAGGGATCCACCTGTCTCCACCTCCCTAGCACTGCAATTACAAACATGAGCCATGTATCCAGCTTTCTACGTGTACACTGGGAATTGAGCTCAGACTCTCGTGCTTGCATGGTGAGCACTGTACAGACTCAGCCTCCCAGCCCCGACACTCACTTATTTTTGAGTCTGTGTCCCATTCTGTGTGCCCATGCTTTGTTACAGCAGTGAACAGACCAAGGCAGTGTGTGTTTTCATGGCTATTCCTTTCCGTTAGGAAAACGGGCGACTCTCTGCATGCTTATATACCAAAAGATGATAACTTTAGACAGTGAGCGTTGAGGGGACACTAACAGAGTGATGGGGTGGAGTGACTGAAGTGGGTGCAGAGTCTCCATGGGGAGGGGACACTTGAGTTGAGACTTGAAAGCCAAGAAGGAACCAGCCATGTGAAACCCTGGGGTGTCTGTATTGGATTCAACCTTAATTCTTGGTCCCTTTTTGATTCAACAGAACAAAATTTATTTTACACATGGGACAGGTGCCAAGTTAGGCTCCATGAGGACCCCTGAATAAACAAACACAGGCCTGCTCACCCAGGACACACAGTAGACGTCATCACGCCCTGTGAGTTAGTGACTGAGGCATCTTGCTAAAAGCTCAGAGAAGACACAGCTTCCTGCTCCCACAACCCAGAGCCTGGGGAAGCAGGGGCCTCAGGAGAACAGAGGACCAGATCTGGTTTGAGCTGTGTGTTCTGCGGCCAGCACCAGCCTGGGCCCTATGGGGCTCATTTATTCTGGCAGCTGCCAGTCCTGGGTGACTGCATGCATTCCATTAATTACCAAGAAGACAAACCATGTTGTTTCTTGGAGTGCAGGAGCACAGATGACACACACTGCCTTGTCAGCAAAAGGAATCTGGGCCCAGCAAAGTGCGGTGGCACCAGCTTTCTGCTAACAATCAACTACTGAACGTGTGGCGTGGGCTCCTTCCACGTGGCGGTTGCCGCTGCCAAGAAAATCACCACGGTGTTTCCTCTCTTCCACATTGTGTGTGTTTCAGCCCTGGGTAACAGAGCCTTGCAAGGCGTGGATCTCAGGAGCGACAGTTCCCCCAATGCAACCTCTCTCTAGGGAGGGCACCCAGGGAGAGCTACAAAGGAGTGGGGGGGGGGCGCCCTCCTCACACACAAGTGCAATTTGATTAACAAAGACTAGCAGGGTAGACCACTCTGTGCTTTGGTCCAAACTTCTGGTATCTGCTATTGTTTGTTGTTTTCACTTTTCTGAGGGCCTGCCACCCAGCTCCCAAATAAATCACACATGGAGGCTCATTCTTAATTATAAATGCCTGACCTTAGCTTGGCTTGTTTCTTGCTGGCTTTTCTTAACTTTAAATGAACCTGTCTGTCTTTTGCCTCTGGGCTTTTACCTTTCTCTATTTTTGTATGCTTTTTTTTTTTTTAAAGCTACATCTGTAACCCTTTTTTTCTTTAAATTTTTTATTTATTTATAATGTATACAGTGTTCTGCCTGTGTGCCAGAAGAGGGCGCCAGATCTCATTACAGATGGTTGCGAGCCACCATGTGGTTGCTGGGGATTGAACTCAGGACCTCTGGAAGAGCAGCCAGTGCTCTTAACCTCTGAGCCATCTCTCCAGCCCTTGTATATCTTTCTTTACTTCTTACTGCATTGCTGGTTGTGTAGCTGGGTGGCTCGTCCCTGATGGCCTCCTCCTCCTTCTCTCACTCCTAGAGCTCTCCTTTCCCAGAGTTCTCCTTCTGTTTATTCTCTCTGCCTGCCAGCCCCACCCGTCCTTTCTCCTGCCTCACTGTTGGCTGCTCAGCTCTTTATTAGACCATCAGGTGTTTTAGACAGGCACAGTAACACAGCCTCACAGAACTAAACAAAAGCAACATAAACAAAAATAACACACCTTAAAATAATACTCCCCAACAATCTACCACAGCCAAAGGGACCAGGGGACAGTCCAGAAGTGACTTACAAGCAGATTGCTGCCTTCCCAGGCTGGTCCTGTGTCCTGCTGAAGAGGTAACTTGCCCCAGGGAGACAGCAACAGTTCCTGCCCTCAGAGGGCATAGGACTAGATAGAAAAAAAACAGGCAAACAAGGCCTGAAGATGTGGCATGTGTTGTCCCATACCTGTGGGGCTAAGTGGCAGGGGACAGAGGGACAATTCCCTAGGGTGGCCCTAGGATGGAGTTCCTATCTCTTCCCATACAGTGCTTAATGAGTAGCATGAGGTATATGGGGGCTAAGTGGTCAGTAGGCTATATCAGCCAAGGCTACAGATGAACGGGAGGAGGAGGAGGGTGTGGGGAGGTGAAGCCAATGCACGGCTTTCCCTCAGCTCTGCTTTTTGTCCCCAATCCCATTACTTTTGCTTTCGGCTCCTCCTCGACTACACCGACCTAGGGAGGGGATAGGTGTTATTAAGCATTTATGCTGTGGCAGGTTCTGGGCTGGGCTCTTACACACATTGATTTTGCTTAATCCTCCTGACAGCCTTGCAAATCCCCCTGATTGGACAGATGAGGGCACCGAGAGGTGACGCCGCTGTCAGAATGTCACAGCTGCTAGCAGGAGCCGGCTTTAGCTTGCAAGAACGTTTGCCTAACCCATGAGTGTTTGCATTGAACTCTAGAGAAAGGTCGTACTTGGTGTGGTGTGGTGGTGCACACCTGGGACTCTGGCACTGAGCGAAGCTAAAGCAGGAGGATTGCCGTGAGTGTGAGAGCCACCTGGGCAACATATTGTGACATAGATAATAGATATTTATTCAAAATAAAATAACAAAAACAAATAAAAATTAAATGCTACCCTATAGATACCCCCAGAGGTAGCATCTTAAAGTGGCCTCGTTATAAACTCTGTGACATGTGCCTCACAGGGCTCTAGTAAGTGCTCCCTCTCTCTCTGGCACTGGGATTTTGACAGGTGCCACACACCCTGCTTTTCCATGGGTGCTGGGAATCAGGTCCCTGTGACGGCAGCAAGCCTGCTCCCCACTGACTGAGACAGCTCCCCAGCCCCAGTGCTCCTCATCCTCAGGCAAAGTACCCCCCACCACCCCACACCCCCACACCCCGTCTCTCGACAGGTTTTCTCTGTGTAGCCCTGGCTGTCCTAGAATTCACTCTGTAGACCAGGCTGGCCTCAAACTCAGAGATCCACCTGCCTCTGTCTCCCGAGTGCTGGGATTAAAGGTGTGTGCCACCATGGCCGGCTTAATTTACCTCTTACGTCACAGCTATTGCTGCCTGTCGAGACTCTTGCAATCCAAATTCAGAACCTGGAAACAATCAAAGTTTGGGGTCTGTCCTTGCTGACACCCCTTCGTTGCTGGCTTCTTTCCAAATGTGGGACCAAACAGACACGGGTGACGAGGGACATTCGTTCGTATTTACGCTCTTTAAGCAGTTGTCATTAACCTTGCGTTTTACAAGTTTGGGAGCTGCGGATGAGAGGAGCTGGACCCGAGAGAAGCAGGACTGAGCTCTTGACCCCAGCACCCACTCACCAGGCAGACTCGCTTCCCGCTCCCACTGGCAGAGCCCCTGGCTCAGCCCCTGCCCATGCTTGAGCCGCTGTGCACGAGCACACCTCGTCAGCAGGCCAGACTATTCTTAGCCGGGGATGGCTTCAGAGGTGTATGACTACATTGTCACCAGAGTAGGGACTTTCACAAATGGCTTCCCAGAGTCCCAAGCCCGCTGATGAACGGAACAGCAACCGGCCTCCTTTGTGCGGAGCCCTAACTGCAGCAGTATAGGAGTTCTGACCATGAGCCGTCCAACACAGGACGCCTGAGGAAGGAGTGCTAGCCACAGTCGGGACATGGAGCTGCAACCCCAGCGGTGTGGTTTTGGGCAAGCCCCTTCTCCTCTGTACCTCAAATGAGCATATTAGAGTTCAACAGATTTCATGATCTTTTTATGGAAAAAATACCAGCCCCCCTTCCCCAATCCCCGCCTTCCAGGGATCATTTGACAAGGTCTAAGGTCGTTTTTGCTTGTCCTGTCACAGTTGTGGAGACAGCAGAAGCTAGGCATGCTGCTCCTTAGAGTGGAGTGATCCCTCCCCAGTGGCAAGAGGGCCTCTGCAGACGGCCCTACAGCTCCAAAACCTCTTCTTACCTTTATTCATGCACATGTATGACAGGTGCCTACTGTGTGCCAGGCACTAAGTAGGGCAGAGTCCCTGCCCCCTCAAGGTTCATGGCTTATAAAGAGAGTGGGAACATTAAGAGTTAATGTTGGAGACTTGTGGGGTGGAGACAACTGCTACCAGGCCCAGGACCCCTGGTCCTGCTCAATCCCCAGGACTCACATGATTGAAAGGGAAAACTGACTCCTGCAAGCTGTTCTTTCACACACACACACACACACACACACACAGTCAGTCTTGATGTGGGCTGGGCTGGGGCTCAGCTGTACAGGTTGTTTATCCAGCACACACGAAGCCCTGGGTTTGAGTGTCTTTGTCACACAAAGCCAGCACAATGGTACATGGCTGCAACCCCAGGACTCAGAAGCCAGGAGGATTAGAAGCTCAAGATCTCGTTCAGCAAAGTAGCGAGTTTGAGGCCAGATTAGACCATGTGAGACCCTGTCTGAGAGAGAGAAAGAGAGAGAGACAGAGACATTGACGAACTACTAACCACATTCCATATTCTCTCTATGAACTGCCACACCTGATCCTCAAAAACCCTTAAACACTAGTACAATTACTCTGGGTTTATAGGGTAGGGAATCGAAATCCGCCAAGACAGAGTGCCTCCCTTAGTCTCCAGCCTGTGAGTCGTAAGTAGTGGTGTTGGTGGTTTTTTTAATAGCAAAGTCTCTCCTCTAACTATGCTCACCCCCCACCACCTTAAGACTAGTCCCCAGCAGCCCACCAGCTACACCTGAAGAGATGCCATTTAGAAGCTGAGGCTCTTTGGTCTCTTTATCATGCGAACTGTTTAGTGAATTGGAAAGGGACCTCATGACTATAAACCAACCGGTAATGACCTGACAGGCAAAGGGGGCCAGAGAAGTGTTAGGGCCACGGAGACATTAATCTGCTTCCAGCTACGGCTGCTAGAAGGACATTTGTTAGAGCGGTTATGGGAGCCATAAAAGGCCATTTGATGGCGGCCCTCCCCACTTAGCCCTGCTGGTCAGCAGGAAGGGACTGCTGGGCGTGGGGGCAGCTACCAACCAGAGGCACAGGCATGCTTCTACCCCCTCAGGGAACATGCTGCCCGCCGGCTGAGGTTTGGGAGAGAAGGGGCCACACAGGAGAGCTGGAGTCTAGTCTCTACTATGAGCCAAGGACAGCCTGCAGCCTCCAGCTGATTTTGTGAGTACTCTGGGTCTCAGTTTGCCCATCTGTGAAGTGGAGAATGGATGTTTACTCGAGAGGGCTCTTGGAGACTCTGTCAGTGGCTTTGGTGAGAGGGACTGCCACAGTAGGCACGGACAGGGATTTGATTGAACATTAGGTCCAGGAGAAGAGTAATCAATCCATGTAGCCTGGCTCCCACGGCTTACGGGCATCTGTTCTTCACACACTCCCGTGTCAAATGCACTGTTCTGAGCACTCTATTTGTACGGACTCATTTAGTCCTTATGGACATCCTGTGAGTCAGAGGGGAACATTACTATCTCTTTGCAGGTGAGGAGTCCACAGAGGCGCCATGGCGGCCTAGCTGGCCACAGACCGTCTGTCTTTACCTGTGACTGTGACTGTGACTGCCCCCTTAGGCCCAGAGGAGACCTGGAGTGGGGTAAATGCTGCTTCCACCACTGCCTGAGTGCTAGGGCATGGAGCGTCTGCTGACCTCACCCTCCTCGGGCGAAGGTGGTACACAGCAGTTACTGTAGGGCGGATCTTGGCTTAGGATGGTGACTCCAGGCCTCAGTTCAAGGTCAGTTCTGACCTGGGGGGATGCATTTGGAAGGCCTTGGGAGGTAACATCCCAGCACCACAGCGGCATGGCAAGAGCGTCTTCCTTTGGCGCTGAGCGTGAGCTCAGTGTGCCAGGCTTGCCTGGGATGCAGAGGCAGAGTGGATGTAGCTCCGAAAGGCAGCAAAGGAGGCCCCACCTCAGAGAGGGCGAGACACCAGGGCCACAGCTCTGAATATCACGGGTGCAGTTCACTCACAATGCACTGATTTTCTTAAATTGTCTTGTATGTATTTTATGTAGGCATATATGTCTGTGCACCAACTGTGTGCCTGGTGCAGGTGGAGGCCAGAAGAGAGTTTCATAGCCTCTAGAACTAGAGTTACAGACAGCTATGAGCTGCCTTTTGGGTGCTGGGAATTGAACCTGGATCCTCTAGAAGAGTAGCCTGTGCTCTTAACCACTGACCCATCTCTCCAACCCTGATGTTTGAGTTTTGAAATTATCACTGGGTGGGGCATGGCATGGGTGGTAAACAACATCTTTAATGTCAGCTTTCAGAGAGGCAGAGGCTAGCCTGGTCTACCTAGCAGTTCCATACCAGCCAAGGCTACATAGTGAGACTCTGTCTCAAACAAACAAACAAACAAACAAACAAATAAGTAAATAAAAATTATCTCAGATTCTAGGCCTGTAACCCCAGCACTCAGGAGGGGGAGGAAAGGATTAGGGGATTCATGATTCTCCCTCATGATGAGATAAGCTGAGGTAAGATAGTTGCTGAAATGAGGTTCAAGGCTAGCCTGAGACCCTACTTCAAAAAAAGATTTATCATTGAGATAGACACATGACAATTGAAATCCTTGTATTTTAGATTCTTCTTAGATGTCTTAGATAAACCTCAGCATGTGGGTGATGAGTCACAGGGAGAGGGGGCAGGCCATGATGTCATTGCTGGGGCCCTAAGAGTCATGTCTCAGTTCAAGGCCCTGTAGCTCACTGCCTCGTCTCCCTTCTCTTGTTTCTGCTCCTAGGGATCTGTCCTCAGACTCCTCTCAGTTTTGATCCTGAGTGTAAGAGGCCCCACTGACAGGCTTCCCTTTCTAGCAGTTGACAAGTTCTTAGGCCAAGGGCAAGCCCACAGGGCTGCCCAATGCCGTCCACTCCGGTTTAGACCCCTGCGCAGAACGGAGCTAGGAAAGGAGATGTGTGATATGGCTCTTTCCACACGAAAATCCTGTGAACTTGGGGTGACTCTGCAGGATGTAGTGAAGCTCTGCTCATCCCTTCTCTGGGGCACAGTCCTGACCCCCAGGACCTGGCCCCTCTGAGCAGGATACCATGGAAGATAAGAGGAGCCCCCCACTCACTGTGTACCCTCCACAGTGGGAAGTCAGTGGAGATTTGGGTGTTTGTCTAGTGGAAGGGAAAGTCAATAGGAGGTGGGGGGTGGAATCTCATTCCCAGCTTCTAAGCAGGTTCTGCAATCAATAATGCAAAGAGCACTGGAGACCACTAAGCCGCACTCGCCAGGGTCCTCTGGGTCCTGGCCAGTGTTTGCAGAGGGGCCTCGGCACCTACCCCATCAGCCTAAGAATCCCCTGTGGGGACTGAACCTCTTAAGAGAGCCAGTCTGACTCTCCATAGGGAAGACACTCCTAGGGAAGTGAATTAACAAGTCTCTAACCCCAACACTGCCCTCAGGACAGTGGGCTCTAGAATCCAGAAACACAGGATGTGGATGGTCAAAATCAGGAGAGGGAATTCGGTGGACCTTGCCTTGCTGTCTCTTCTGGCATTTCCCCTTTCCATTCCAGAGACAAACATGACTCTGCGTCCCCATCCCCCACCTCACCCACCACATCACGGAATAAATAGACTCGTGGTTTATATTCCACAATTTCATTGCTTATTTTGTACACTGTGAAGTTTCGTTTGCAGTCCTACCGCTGACTGTTGCCAAGGCCTGTCACACTAGGTGGTGAGAAGGATGGAGGGACACATTGGGGGGCGGGGATGGGGCCCTCACCCACCTTGCCTCTGGCAATGTTTACTTCTGTTCTCACCTCTATTTAGAGGCCTGTGATCCAGCCCTTAAAACCTGCATCTTAAACCCAGGGTCTCTATAGACACTGGGGTCCAGTGGGCAGTAGCTTGTAGGCAGGCCCTGGGAGTGAGCAGGGTGGGGTGGGACTTCATAGGGAAACTCAGTCCCCGCAGAAGCCCGCTAGTTGGTGCTGGAGACTCAGGCTGAGTGACAGATCTTGGTCTGATGGAAAAGTCTAGATCCTGTTTACAGACAATGGAATCACGACACTTAAAATACGTAAGGAGGAAAAAGCTCTGTGAAGCAGGGGCTCCCGGGCACGAGAAGCTGTCAGTGGCACCTCAACTTCGCCATGCTTTCGGGTGGAAGAGTTTGCAGTGGCAGTAGAGTGCATAGACTCCATGTTCTGACTTCCAGGTGGAAACTAGCCCTGAGTGTGGTTCTGGAAGGCATGTGGAGGGGTCCGTGTCATCTCATCAGAAGGAACGTGTTCAAAGGTTGCCGTTCAACTCCGAGGGGACAATCCCTAGTCTGGAAGTGTGAAGGGAATGTGGTGGGTGTGTCCTTAGTCCTCACTTGTCTTAGCATCATTTGCCAGCACAGCTGCACAGGAAGGCTCTTGAGAAGGTCTGGAAACGAACTGAGTCTCTAGAGTCGAACTCCGCTCTGTTATTGAATCCCTGTAGCTGCGTTTCTCTGTGTCGTTCTGGGTCTCACAGACTGAATCTCAGACAAGAGAAAGCGCTGTGAACTAATTTGCACTCCTGGGTTTTTTTGTTTTTTTGTTTTGGAGCCTTGTGGTAGCAGCTCCCTTCCCTGGCTTCCTCTTTCAGATTATTAACAAAGGGGCCGGAGAGATGGCTCGACAGTTACCGAGTACGTACTGCTCTTGCAGAGGACCCTAGCTGCATTCTCAATACCTGTAGTAAAGGCTCAAAACTGCTTGTGAGTCCAGCTCCATGGGATCCAGTGCCCTCTTCTGGAACCTAAGGGCACCATGCATGCAAAATGCTTGTTTCCCAACATACATACTTAATTTAAAATAAAATCTTTAAGTATATATAATAGTTATATGTATTTAATATATATAATCTATAACATACACATATATATTTACACACACACACACACACACACACACACACACACACACACCTCCAGCAGGATGGCTTACCTGGCTAAGGCACTTGCTCCCAAGTCTGACAACGTGAGTTCAATTCCCTGGATACATATGGTATAAGAAGAGAACTGGCTCCCACAGACTGTCCTCTAACCTCTGCATGTGTGCACCCCCTCACCACACACACACACACACACACACACACACACACACACACACAAATAAATAAATAACGAGTACCTATATAAACAGAAGTTGAGGAGATGGCTCACTTGGCAAAGTGTTTGCTCTGGAAGCATGATAACCTGAGTCCCAGCACCAGAATCCATGTAAAAAAAAAAAAAAAAAAAAAAAAAAAAGCCGGATGTGGTGGCATGTGCTTTAAATTCAGAGCTTGGGAGGCAGATGTTGCTCTTGCTGGCCACCCAGCCTAGCTTAGTCATCAAACTCCAGACTAAGCAGGGACCCTGTTTCATTAAACAAGGTAGGTGGCTAATGAAGAATGGTATCTGGGCTTAACCTCTGGTTTCCAGATACGTATATGCGTGCACATATGAACACGCATTATATATATGTAATTTCACCAACTTCCACCCTCCCAAAATGCTGTTGTACCGAGCATTTCTGGGGACAAGTTATGTCCTGAGTTTGTTTGTATGGGATTTTCTTTTCTATAACAATTTCCCATCGTTGGGAAGGGGGCAGGTGGGGTGGGTTCTGAACACAGACTTTGGCGTCAGACTGGTTCAGACCCCAGCTACAGGATAGATGGGTTCAGTACAGCCTTGAGCCGGTTGGCTGCTTGGCTTTTCTAAGTCTGTTCCTCACTAGAAAACAGTGAGTCGAGTCGGGTACTGTGACCTGTTCCAGGGTGCCTGCCAGTGTCCCCCTGTATCTGTTTCCTTTCTGCATTTTGGTCCTGGCTAACGTAGATTTAAAGGAGCACCCCCATGTTTGAAGGTTGAGAGAGACTCCTGACTTGGGGGCTAATCAAGAAAGACACCCTAAAAACTTCAGTGTCTTCCACCAAGCCCCGCCCAGGCAGAAATGGCTGAAAGAGAGGAACCCTGGCCCGGGCCTGGCATGTAGTCAGTAGGTGCCTAAGTAATGCTAAGGGCTCACAGACCAGTTTCATGCTGAAGCTGTGGCCTGGGATCTCTGCTGCTTGCAGTTGAGGACCAGGCTGTGACACAGGCTGGCTGATGGGAAGGGCACCGGTAACAATGTGTCACGTGACCCACCAAGAGTCCCACAGCTGGCTCTTAGCTGCTCCCTGCCAGCAGCTGATTCCCCTGTAGCTCCTTCTGCCCAGCAGCCAGCAGGGACTCTGACATGTGAGTCAGAGCAGGTCTGTCTTCTGCTTCAAGCCTCTAGAGGCCACTTAGAAATGACATTTAAAGCTTCAAGCAGGTCCTGGAGTGCTTCCAAATAAAAATATCAATTTGTCTAGGAACAAAGCAATGGGCTTTGAGATTATGCAACCTGCAAGTGTTTATATCAAAGTGGAATTCTGAGGCAGTAGATGTGTGCCCCTTTTCCTACTTCGGCTGGAGTTCGGGACACAGCTGCATTGTTTGGAATTCATTCATCTGACCTCACTGTTCTGATATTTTATAAATTCATATCTGAAAATACTTGTTTCCATAATCAGAAAGGGCTAATGTATTAGCGCTTTTCTCGTTGCCGTGATGCTATTCTTGTGAAGAAACAGCTTGGGAGGAAGGGTTGATTCTGGCTGGAAGCTGGAGGGGACTGTCCGTCGTGGCAGGGGAGGCCTGGAGGCAGGAGGGCAAAGCAGCTGGTCACCTGGAGTCCAGTCAGGCAGCAGAGAGAGGGGAATGCTGGGGTTCGGCTCTCTTTCTCCTTCTTTTTTTTTTTTTTTTTTTTTTTTTTTGGTTTTTCGAGACAGGGTTTCTCTGTGTAGCTTTGCGCCTTTCCTGGAACTCACTTGGTAGTCCAGGCTGGCCTCGAACTCACAGAGATCCGCCTGGCTCTGCCTCCCGAGTGCTGGGATTAAAGGCGTGCGCCACCACCGCCCGGCCTCTTTCTCCTTCTTATGCAGTCCAGGACCTCAGCCCCTCGAATGGTGCCTCCTGCATTTAGGGTGGGTCCTTCCCACCTCAACTGACCTAATCTAGAAACCTCTTCACAGACACGCCCCAAGTTTGTCTCCTGGTGAGCTCCTGTCAAGTCACAGTCAATATTAACCATCACAGGTGGTTTTAAAAAAATGTCTCTCACTCTCAGAAACAAAAACCTCCTTGGCCACATCCTTCAACCTCATCTGCTGTGGGTCCTTCCTGGTACCTCTGCCAGACCTGTTCTGGTCTCCTGAGGTTCCTTTTCCACCTCAGGGTCTTCGCACTGGCCCTGCCTGTCATTCTTCCCTCAAAATATCTATCACAGTCCATGCTTTCATGCTGTTAATTTTCTATTCTTGGGCTACAAATTTGTAATGTAATGCCATAAGATATTACCAATTTGTTATATCCTAGGGTCGGAGCTTGGGTACTGCTTACCTGGGCCCTCTGCTCCAGCTCCCACAAGGTTGTAATCAAGGTAGCCGTGGACCATAGTCTCGTGAGAGGACCGACTAGAGAAGACTCACTTGCAAGAACCCTCCAGTCATTGATAGGCCTGTCTCTGTGGCCTTGTCTTTGGCGTGCCCTGCAGGCTGTCAGCTGGGGCTGCTGTCAGTCTCTGGGGGCTACGACAGTGTTTGTGACCCTGCCTGGAAACCTTCTCAGGCCACAGAGCTTGTTTCCTAACGCCAGCAAAGGACATGTCTTATTAGAGCAGGCTGGAGATGTGGAACCGCATATATCATATGACCTGGGAGGGACACCCTACCTATCCGTGCTTGCTTAGCAGTAAGCAAGTCCCAAGGCCACGGGAAGTCTGCAGGCTGTGAATATGGGGTATTCCTAAGCTGTCGACTGCCCAGGGAGCTGTCACCTTCCCTGGGTCAAACCTGTCTAATATGCAGTCCACGGGCAGCTATGAGTGTAGCCTAGCACAACATGGTAACCTTCCTTAAAACATGAGATTGTGTGTGTGTGTGTGTGTGTGTGTGTGTGTGTGTGTGTGTGTGTGTGTGGCTTATTCTTTTTTTGTGACCTAACTGCACAGCCTTCAGGTGTGAACTGGTTATATGACAACATTATGTCATAATGTCAAAGGGTTGGGTATGCCTGCCTGGGATCACTGGGAAGTTCCAGCCTGACTCCTGTCCCTCAGCCCCCAGAGTTTTTGGTCCCTGTGCCCCGTCCTGTTTTGTGTGAAAGCACACACCTTCTTCCGTGACATAAAATGCACTCATTTCATGCCAGACGGTGGTGGCGCACACCTTTAATCCCAGCACTCGGGAGGCAGAGGCAGGCGGATCTTTGTGAGTTTGAGGCCAGCCTGGTCTACAGAGCGAGATCCAGGAAAGGCTCAAAGCTACACAGAGAAACCCTGTCTCGAAAAAAAAAATGCACTCATTTGTTACATTATTCTCTGTCTCCTGCTACTAGAAGGGACGCTCCAGGAAGACGAGGATTCCTGCCTGCCTGGTTCTCTCAGGAGTCCCTGGGGCCTCCTGCTATGACTGAAAGATGGTTTGAATGTGTGTGAATTCCTTAGTTGTTGTGACCAATGACCTCTGTCTTAGGTTTCCTATTGCTGTGAGGAGACACCATGACCACGGCAACTCTTACAAAGAAAACATTTAATTGTGGTGGCTTACAGTTCAGAGGCTCAGTCCATTATCATCATGATGGGGAGCTTGGCGGTGTACAAGCAGCAGGAAGTCAACTGACTGTCACATTGAGGGAAGCTTGAAAAAGAGAGACCTCAAAGCCCGCCCCCACAGTGACACACTTCCTCCAGCAAGGCCACACCTCCTGATAGTGCCACTCCCTTTGGGGGCCATTTTCTTTCAAACCACCACAGATCTGAGAAGAAGCAATGTAGGGGGTGGCTATTTGGGCTCACAGTTTAAAGGGATACAGTCCATCATGGTGGCAGAGGCATGGTGAGGACAACTGTGCTTCTGTCTCAGCGGGCTGTAGGATGGCTGCCTGTTCACACCTCAGCCGACCAGGAGGAGAAAGAGACCAGGAAGTGGTGCTGGCCCATGAAGCCTCTAGATGACCTACTTCCTCCAATGGAACCCCACTTCCCAAAGTTTATACAATACCAGCACCATACCTTGGAGACCAGGTGTTCAAACACATAAACCCGTGGGTGACATTTTACATCTCGACGACACCAGGATGTGACTGTCTTTTCCTGACACCATGCGGCACTCCTCTCTTCTGCCGCTTTCTTGGGTAGCATTTGTCCTGTGTCTCTGTCCTTCACCTTTCTGGCTTCTGGGCTCCCTTTGTCCCCCATCCCTCTGACTCTTTGGCCTCAACCCTTCTTTGCGTCTCTTGTCCTATTTCCTTGCCTCAACTTCCCTGTCTCCACCGCCGTGTCCCCAGCCCCTCCTGGTCTCTCATCTCTGTCTCCCTGTTGCTGGTCCCTGATCCTTCTGTCCATCTCTCCACCCCCTGCCTTCAGGCCAGGCTCCCAGATTCCTGCGTTCCTCACTTGTCTCTTCTCCCCGCAGCTCTGCCTCCTTCCTTCCCTGTCACCCGGCTTCCCTGAGAGCCCTGGGCAGGGAGGCATAGCTGCCTTCTGAACAAGAAGGCAGATTCGCCTCCTTTCCGGCTTGTTTATTTTACTGTAATTAGATAAATAAATCAGCATATTAGCCCCTTGCCTGGAAGCTCAGCTTTGTCTGGAAGGAAGAGCTCCAAGGCAGAGACGAGTGCAGGGGGAGTCTCTGAGGGTCTGGGACCTGCTGGTCCTCTCCTGGGCCTGATGGATGGGTGTGGCTGACCGTGTCCCTTCCTCCCTCTCCATGCTGCACCTCTACAGAACCAAGTGGCTTGTTGGGGACAGTCTGGGACGGGCGGGACAGAGGCAAGGTGTGTTCTGCTAAGTCAGCAGCAGGCTGGTAATGAGGGCCAGGTGTGATTCATTAAGCCAAGCTCCCCACTTCTCCTGGTATCCACAGCAAGACTTTAGGACAAATATGGTGGCCGGCCGATGAGCCCCCGTCCCCCCCCCATCCCCTCTGCCTAGGAGCATTAAAACCCAATTATCAAAATAAGGAGTGCTTAGCAGAGCAGACCTTCCTCCACAGGAATGCTGGGCCTGAAGAAGGGACAGAAGGACCTAATGAGGCTGGCAACACGGAGCCCAAGAAAGCAGAGCCTGAGGGCAGCACAGGCCTGGCTTAGAGCTGAGTGAGAAGGGTGTCTTTTGAGGGGGTGTGGGGGACAGCACAAGCCTGGGTTCATCATGCTTACGCTATCACGCCACACCTTCCCATTGGCCTTCCATACAACGCAAGGGCCCTAAGAAAGTTCTCAGTTGAGCCAGGGAAGCAGCAGGCCCCTCTAAAGTAGCCAGGGGTGACAGATGCCATATTTATCAATCACTGGTCTAGGAGGAAGGGAGTAACACACCCATTCCAAACTCTCAGCTAAGGCGGGCGTTGGCCCTGTGACTGATGGATGGCTTGGAGTCCTGGAGGGAGGTCCTGGTGAAAGGACTGAGGTAGCAGGATGGTACGGTAGGGACATGACTCTAAGGGACTCAGGAATGTGGCTCAGACTGTAATATCTACAACAGGCTTACTCATGACCGCTCCCAGCACCCCAGTAGCTGGAGGGGGCTTCACCAGAATGAAGGTGCACTGGAGTAGGACCACCCACAGTGAGCGTGGAGTGACCACCATCACTTCCTCCTTTCCAGAGAGGGTGCGTTTGGGCACCCAGAAGTGCTTAGATCTCTTCGCTGGGGCCTCTTGACCCAGAAGGAGGTCTCAGAAGGACTTACCTAATGGCATGCCATAGCTTAGGCTTGTTATCCACAGCTACTGCCTCAGTGTCCTGGGGAGCTCAGGAGTCCCACCCACATCCCTGGCCCCTTCAGAGGGATGCTCCCCACCCTTTCCCCCCAAACCCCAGCTCCTGAAACTGCTTTGTCAGCTTCCTGCTTGTCTTCTCCCTGCTTGTCTTAGCCTAAGTAGGCCTTTCAGATTTATTAGTTCTGGGCGGAAGGAAAACAGCTTCTCAGAGAAGTATGTTTAGTGCCACATTTCAAACCTGCAGCCTTGATTGAAGCGCTAGTTAAAACATTTTAAGGCTCTTAGGTAAAGTTGCATTTGCCTTCCGCCGAGCCTAGATTCTGATATCATCCATTTATGACAGGGCCCCTGCGATGGTGGAGAGAAGTAATGCCTTATTGAGGGCCTGTTCATCTTGCAGGAATGTGCTCCCTGCTTCCATTTGGAAGGTTATAGCATCCAAGCCACCAAGAAGGAAGAAATGTGGTCGAATGAACATGCGTTTTAATTAAGCCTCAGTGTGCACCAGATTGGGAAGATACACATATTAAAGAATTCTTTCCACTTTGCAGGAAGCCGGGAAATTTGTTCCCTGTGTCACTTTTATATTCCTTTTGTGTGGCAATTAATATTTAACTCTTGGGAAATAAAGCTGTCACCTGATATGCTGTTTATGGCCTGGAATTAAAATAACTTCCTGATAAGCTGTTATAATATAGTGTTGGGAAGACCCCATTAGAAGGGGTTCATTTGGTTATTAATTCTGCTCAAGAACCTGGCCCTGCGCAAGTATATTTAAAAACTTGTAAATTAGCATATATTAATTATGCATAATGGGTTTCATTATGACGTTTTCATATAAACTGATGACATGATATGGTTAAAGGGAAGGCTTTTATTGTAGGTATTAGAGAGAGAATAGCCAGAGGCATTTGGAAGAGTCCAGGGCAGAGAGAAAAAGAAGTAGACTGAATATGGTCAGCAGACTGGACCTGGCCAGAGAGGCGCAGGAGCAGAGCAGAGAGAGAGGAACGTAGAGAGAGGGAGAGCAGGAAACAGAAAGAGAGAGAGGAAGAGAGTGGGAGAGCAGAGAGGAAGACGAACTGAGAGAACATATTGGAAATAGCAGGATTACAGGGAGAATGAGGAGCTGGGGGGAGGGAAGCCCTGAGCTGGAGGGAGTTTGGGGTGAGAAGGGCCGGGATGCTAGCATGGTCTTTGAAATGTGTACCAGGTACTTGTGATACTGAGGGAGCCTGGGGGCCAGCATTTGCTTTGGTATGCTGATAGACACCACAGGTAGCTACTTACCCCTTCTGCCTTTTGGAATTTGGGGAGATGGAGTTTCCTTTGGACCTGGTAGTTCGCATGTATGTATATAATGTATTTTGATCATGTTCACCCTCTTGTTATCCTCTCTTGTCCCCCTCCCACTCCTACAGATCCTCTTTCCAGCTGGTCCCTCTTCTACGTGTGTGTGTGTGTGTGTGTGTGTGTGTGTGTGTGTGTGTGTGTGTGCATGTGAGTCAGTGAGTTAATTAGGGTTGCTTACAGGAGAATGAGTAAGAGGTTCATTAGGCTGAGCACCTTACCAGTGCCTACATCACTGATAAAAGTGTCTATCTTTCTCCCAGCAAGCATTAACGGCGTAGGGGGTCATCAGGGATGGGTGGGAATGTTGATGGACCCCATCTCCTGCACAAGCCTCTTCGCCCTATCTATCTTGTTTTCATGATGGTGTGTCAATGAGCCCAAAGGTCATTGTCTGTCTTCACTAAGAGAATGCCTGGGTATTTGAGGGCAAGGGGAGGCTTTTCTGTTCTTACCATAAGGAGCCTCCAATTACCAGAGTTCCTCTGCCATTGTGGCCTTCACCTATACCACCTCTAGCCAGAGTGTGTCCTTGATGGAGAAGAAAGGGTAGTGGGCACGTTTGCAGTCACCTACCTGTACCTGTGAGGTTTCACTAGGCCTCGTTCAAGTTTACAGGTGATTAAAAGCTGTCCTCTGGTACTCTGCCTACCGATGAATTCTCAAATAACTTGCAAAACAGAGACAAATTAACCTGTTATGCTGTCAAAATCAATTACTGCCAACGACAGCTTAACTTCCCCAGCCTTTTTCTCAGGGTCACAGAGCCAGCCAGGCTGTCCTCTGTCCCAGGAGAGCTGGTCAAGGGGACTTGCTGGCTCCAGCCACCTACCAGCCTCACTCTCTCCTCCCTTAGCTTTGCTAAAGCCTCTGCCTTGGATATGGGGACAGGGACTCTCAGAAGCAGGAGACAGAGAACAGAGGGGAGAGTCACCCCTGAAGTGACGGGAAGGTTGGGAAAGATGGATCCTTGAGATGGCTTTAAGTAAGATGAACATCTGGATCCCTAGAACCTTTATTTTGCAGCATTGACTACAAGGGGCAATTTATAAATGTTCCCTTAATATTCCTGAAACAGATTGGCCAGTAATTTATAGACTGCAACACGGAAGACTGAATTAATTTCCAGCGAGAGAAGTCTGCATGCGGCTTGCGGGAGTGCTGTTTCTGGCATCTCAGTGCAGTCAGAAATGGCAGAGCCCAGAGAGAACATGGAAAGGAAGATTTCACACCTTCCATGTTATGAATAGGGAAACTGAGGCCCAAAGTCACATGGTCAGCTCCCAATTGAGCCTGGTCTAGGGCTAGCCTCCTGCATTCCTTGTGCTCCTCTGTTGGCAGGTTGCCATGGGCCTATGTTACTACAACCTTGCGCTCCCTGGGGCAGGGGGCGCCTTTCTTCTTAGGAGAATGAGGGGAACTCTTAGTCTGACCCAGGAGTTGGAAGCTTAAGGCTCAAGGTGCAGCTTACTCAAGGCACGGTTCTGTTTCATGACTGCCCTTCCGGGAATGTTTGGTTCATGTGGGCAAGGACTAACATGTACTGAGTACCTGATGTGTGTAAGGCACAGGGCAGGGCTTTGTGTTTACATTACCTTTTTATAATAGGTATAATGTGCATTTTATGCATTTGTGTGTATTTATGAGTATGCATGTGGGGGCATGCATGCAGGTATGTGTTTGGGGGTCAGCAGATAACCTTGAGTGTCATCCTCAAGAATACTGTCCATCTCCTTTGAAATAAGGTCTCTCACTGCCTGGAGCTCATCAATTTGGCTCAACTGGCTGACCGGCAAGTCCCAGGGATCCTCCTGTCTCCACCTCCTCAACTCTAGGATCATAAGTGCATCACACCATACCTGGTATTGTTGTATGAGTTCTGGAGCTCAAACTCAGGTCATTGTGCAAGGCTTACTTTACCAAGTAAGCTGTCTTTCAGCCCCAGCATAGCATGTATTTTGATGTCCCGTCTTACAGATGGGAAAAATGAGGCTCTGAAGGTTCAACCTTGTTTCTTTTAGCCACCCTGTTACCCTGCCTGATCCTCTGAAGCCCTTTCCCATCTCACCAATCCAGTACAGCAAGCAGTAAGAGGGATCAGAGGTTTCCAGGGCTAGGAGTATTGGATGGGCATTAATAGGCCAGTGGATTTAATAGGATCACACACCACAAGCATCTGGAGAGACCCCGCTAAAATATTCCCTCCCTGGAGAAGGAGGAGCTGGGTTGTATCATTCTGTCAGAGCTGCCATCCTTTGATCCCTGAAGTTCTTCGCCAGTCACACAGCCCAGGAACCACCAACACTCATCCCTCCACCCCTGGGATTCTGAGCTGCTTTTGTCCTGTGATCAACCCCAGGAGAGAGATGGAAATTTCCTACAGAACATTCCAGAGCAAATCAAGGCTGGTGTGTATCCTGGAAAGGCCACATCAGGTCTCACCATTGCGATTTAATAACTAGTCATCAAACAACAAAGCAGTCGCTCCCATTTCCTCGATCCTTGAATCACCGCACAGGCTGCAGGGGCCAGATCGTGACTGCAAAAGCTTGAATGGAGACTTGAATGTTACCAAACATTGCAAGTAGTTCCAGGTTCATTTTCTGAATGTTCCCCGCTTTGCAACAAGAAAGGGACTCACAGAGCATCAGGGCCAGAGGAGGCTGTCTGTCTCCCACACACTCACATACCAGTGCAAATACACACTTCCAAATGAGGCACCTCAAGCCATTATGTTGTGGCTCACGTCTGACTATCTCCTTGTACATGACATTTACGAAGAAAAACACTTGCAAATTAAATGTTTGATTAACATTACATCTTTCGCAGCTTAAAATGGGTGAGCATAATTGAAAGCTGCATTAGCTGAAGAATATGAACTTTAAACGAGCTTTATCCTGGGCCTATGAATTTCCATCGTTTTATTGAATCTTTAGTGCCAGTGGCCCGGGGTATTTATACATCATATTCGTGAAATACTCTGAAGATTCAGCAGTCTGTAGGCATACTGAGGGGAAATTGGTACCATTTGACTGTAAACTGTGTGTGAGGGCACTGGGCAATTCCTTTTGGAATTTTGAGGTTATTTTATCAAGCCTGAGTGAAATTTACTCTTTCTTGTATGGTCAGAGCCCGGAGGATTGTGACCCAGCTACCCAGATCTTAAGTCCGCGTCTACCACTTTTCTGGGTCCTGTGTCTACACTGGAAATATCCCCTCTTTCCTTGCTTGTTTCTAGACTTGCTTTTATAAAATCAAGAGCTATTTATTCCCCGGCTAGGGATGTAGTACAGAGTGTTTGCCTCACATGCGTGAAGCCCTGGGTTCCAGCCCCAGCACTGGATAAACTGGGCATGGTGGTGCACACTTGTGATCTCAGCACTCAAGAGAGGGAGACATAAAGGTCAGAAGTTCAAAGTCAGGTCAGTCACATAGCAAACTCAAGGCCAGCCAGGGCTACGTGATATACCCTATCTCAAAAATCTAAAAATGACCACCAGACTCCAAACGTCACCCTTTTCCCTTTCATATTCCTTTCTCTAGAGACTCTCTGTGTCTCCCTTTCTTCCCTTCACATGCCACCCGTCACCAGGAGTCCTGGCTGTACCCCAGGTTTGAGGGCTGTCATAGCTCTCCAGAAGTGGTTGCTCCTTAGGGTCCTGCCCCTCCATGACACAGAAGATGGAGACAGACTTGGATGACTCTCTGTGTGCTTTTTTACACTGAGACCTCTGAGAGTTCATTTGGAGCATGAGTATTTAGTTGTTTCTCCACATTTTTCAGACCATCCAGTATGCCTGAGACAGTGTGGGGGGGACTCTTCCTCCAGGTGGGGCTGCATGATTTTTATGTAATAAATTGGACTTCGCTCTAAGAAGAGGCTGGGGTGAAGAGGGGTGCTTTTTGCATATGCTAACACCAGGAGTCCAGAAAAGGCTCCCTATTGTTGGTAGTTTCTGCTCTTTTGGGGGGCCCACCACCCAGCTCCCAAATAAATCACACACAGAGGCTTATTCTTAGTTATGAATGCCTGGCCCTAGCTTGGCTTATTTCTAGCCAGCTTTTCTTAACTTGAATTATCTCTTGCCTCTGGGCTTTTCCTTTTCTATTCCTGTATACCTTTCTTTGTTTCTTTCTCCATGGCTGGCTGTGTAGCTAGGTGGCTGGCCCCTGATGTCCTCCTCCTTCTCTGGCTCCTCAATCTCCTTCTCCAAGATTTCTCCTTCTATATATTCTCTCTGCCTGCCAGCCCCGCCTATCCTTTCTCCTGCCTTGCTATTGGCCGTTCAGTTCTTTATTAGACCATCAGGTGTTTTAGACAGGCACAGCAACACAGCTTCACAGAGTTAAACAAATGCAACATAAACGAAAGTAACCCACCTTAAAATAATATTCTACAACAGCTCCCACCCTGTTGAAAGTGTTGGAAAGCCTGTAAGGAGGAGTGCTGGTATGGAGCAGGTAAGGATGGGAGCCAAAGCCAAGGGTACCGACGAGGAGGATCAGCTTTATGAGACTGTCACAGGAGCTGCAGGGAACTGCAAACCAAGAAGAACTTGACCAGCTGTGGGTTTTGAGTCCACATGGGAGATGAGTGCTGGCCTGGTGGGGCTGATGTTGGTGCAGGGGGACGGGTTAGGTGCTACTCTGTCAGCCAGCTCTCAAGTAAGCCAGTGGGGACAGGACACAGCCAAGCCCGCCAGGACAGCTGTTGGGGAGATTTGGGATAGTGGCTATGGCCAAGAGGGAAACTAACATGTGAAAGTCCAAGGCCTCTGGAAGACCCAAGGGGCTGGAGGGGGTGGCTGGGAATGGAGTAGGGGCATGATAGGGTTCAAGGATACCCACAGTGGGGATCTCAGGTCCTGAGTAGCAACCACAACGTCTCCAAAGCTAAGATGGCCAATGACTAGCAGCAGTGGAAGGGAGGCTGGGGACACTGATGTTGACTGGAGGGATGAACAAGTGCAAACCATTCTTCCATGTCTACTGCACTTCACAGTTGACCGGAACCACTTAATCCTGCCATGCTCTTGCCGCGGCTAACACTGTAAGAAATCTAAGGCAGGTTGGTCTGAAGATGCCGCATCTAGCGCCCCTTCTCCTGGTATCATGATTTAACAAGCAAGAGCATTGATACAGCCTTGAGCACCTTGGTCTGGCTCCATGCTAAGCACTGGGAGAAGCAAAAGCCATGTGAAATCCTTGCCCCAAGGCGGCTCACAGTCTAGATAAGAAGACAAGGTTAGCCCAGTGGTTACAGGGAAGCATTAGGTTATCATTCACTCACCCCCTGGGTGGTTTGAATGAGATGTTTGCCGTAATCCAGGCATTGGAATGCTTGGCCCCCAGTTAGTGGAGCTGTTTGAGGAGGCCTGATTGGAGGAAGTGTGTAGATGGAGGCGGGCTTTGAGAGTGTTAAAAACTCCTGCCATTTCTAGCTCGCTCTCTGCTTTGTGCTCGCAGTTGGGGTGGGAGCCCTGTTTCTGCTCCAGCCACTGTGCCTGCTGCCTCCACTCCACCATCATAGACTCTGACCCTCTGGAACCATTCGCCCAAGTCAACTCTTCTATACCAGCAGTTCTCAACCTGTGGGTCACAGCCCTCATAGGGGTCACATATCAGATATTCATATTACAATTCATAACAGTAGCAAAATTATAGTTATGAAATAGCAATGAAATAATTTTGTGGTTGGGGGTCACCACGGCATGAGGAACTGTATTAAAGGGTTGTAGCATTAGAAAGGTTAAAAATAAATGTTTTATAAATTGCCTGGGTCATGGTGTTTTATCACAGCAATAGAAAAGTAACTAATACACCCCCCACACACACACAAACTCAACAACCCACTCATGCATCCACCAAATTACTCATCCAACCCACCCATCTCCTTACCCACACACCCATCTACACATCCCATCCATCCATCCATCCATCTATCCATCCATCCATCCATCCATCCATCCATCCATCATCCATCCACTGAGCATGTTCTGCACTAGTTAGAAATCAGGTCATGCAGATCCTAAGTTGCTCTCCCAACCCCTGGGCAGTAAACATTCCTGACACCAGGCCCCATCCCAGAGATGCTACTTGATTGGGTCAGGAGTGGAGCTAAGCTTTGGTAATTTTTTCCGTAAACTTCCTAGAGGATTCTCCTGTGTAGCCAGAGTTGAGAAGACTCAAAGGTGGCTTATGGTTTGAAGAAGGGAAGCCTGCTGAGAGCTGGGATGCTGAGTGAACTTCAGAGCAGGAAGTCCTGGAAACCTCTAGCAGGCGTGACAGAGTCAGGGTTTGGTACCTTGTCCTCTTCATCCACAAACTCCTTTCTGCTGTCATAGTGTCGGAACAAGGCAGGATTTAAGCAGGGATTAGATAATGGGGCAGGCCTGGGACAGTCAGGTTCGGAGCTCAGGAACGAGCGAGGCTGGTGTGTTTGAAGCTGAGAGCCTTGGTGCACTTTCGGTGCACAGATCAATCAGACATGTTTGCAAACTTTCAGGCATCCGTTCTGCAGGGCACCTTGGCTGTGGCCCCACACCTGTCATTGGGTGCTGTTACAAGGACCAAAGGGCTGCCCTGGGCCGTCTCACGATCATAATTTGCCATTGATCTCGTGGTTTTCCCAAAGCCTCCTGCACAGCCCCACCTGGAGAGCAATGAGGAGTGATGAGCTGTCACAGGGAGGAAGTTTAAACAATTACTTTGCTCTGATTAAGAAGGGTAATGTCTCTCTTGGAGGAGCAGCTCTTAATGCGAAAGTGGGGGTGATGGATGCTGGCCCCCGCCCACATAAATCTCACCTGTGCGTCTTTGTCGCCGCCTCATGATGCGTGTGTGAGATAAATTCTCCAAATCTATTTCTGTGCCGATGCCAGCAGCCTGCTGATGGAGTAAATAAGAGTTATGGCTGCCATAATGGCATCACTTATGAGGAACTGGAAAAAAAAAAAGCAAACATGTCCACACAGCCTTATAAATCTATTATAAATGTGTGAAGTTCCACTAGACAGCTCAACTTGTACTCCCCGGAGTTCGAGTGAGTGAGTGAGTGAGTGGGCAGGTGCCCAAGAGGGCCTCAGATGGCCTGAAATGCCCTGGGATGGCCTCTTGGTTGCCTCTTCCCTCCCCTGCGTTTTAAGTTCTGGTCAGCTGTGAAAGCTCAAGCCACAAGCAGTCGGGGAGCCTGCCTCAAACTCTATCTCTGTTCACCCACTGCCTCCACATCTGCATAGCCTGGCTCCCTCTGCACACCACCTCTCAGCTTTCAGTGGTGCTGAAACCAAATCCTTTGGTGTAAGGAGGATAGTCGTGAGCCTGTGTCTAGAACGGCAGATTTCAGAGTCAACTCCCATAAATCTCAGGTCTTTGCTGGTTTCCCACTTCCCATCCCAGCCTCTGTTATCTACCTACCTACCTGCCTATCTGTCTGTCTGTCTATGTATGTATGTATGTATGTATGTATGTATGTATGTATGTATGTTTCTATCTATCTATCTGTCTGTCTGTCTGTCTGTCTATCATCTAGGGACTCACTATGTAGATGAGGCTGGCCTCAAATTCACCAAGACCTATGTCTGTCTCCTGCAAGCTGGGATGTGTGTCACCATGGCCAGTCCGATTTATTGATTGTGCGTATGTGGCACGTATGTATGCTGGCATATATGCCATGGCACATTTGCCCAAGTTCAGTTCTCTCCTCCCTGATGTGGGTCCTGGAGCTCAAGTCATCAGGTTTGGTCGAAAGTCCCTTGCCTGCTGAGCCGTGTTGACAGCTCATAACTCTCTTTAGATGGAAGGGACTCATCTGGCCGGAACAGAAAGCTCAGGGTTCTTCAAGGACCCAGGCCTCTCCTTGCCCTTCTCAGCTCCTGGTTGGTCTTCTCTGCACTCACTCTTTGCATGGACTTGTCAGCTGCAACTGGAACTGCAATTTAATAATTCAGCAGGTTGCCGTATTCCTAGCAGAGAATGCAGATGGCAGTCCTTTGTTGGGGTGAAAGTACTGTGTGGCTCAAAACTTGGGATTGTTGTTTTGTGGGGCTTTTATCTGGAGTCCTGAACCCAGAACTTGAGCCAGAGGCTCCATGGTTCTCTTGGCAAGCTCTCCTAGCAAATGCAGCATAGGAAGCTAATTACCCTTCCACTCAGGCATCTTCTAGAACTTGTGTTGACGTGCCCCCCCACCTCAGCCTCCTGAGTGTTGTGATTACAGTACGCACCACCACACCCAGCCGCATGCTCTTTCTGCCTGCAATGGAGCTGAGTCTAGATCAGGAATAGTATGAAGGGATGATCTAGCTGCGTCTGGAAACCATGTGGGCAATAATGCCCAGGTACCGGCACTCAGTTTTCCAGAAAGTTCACAAACCTGTTCTAGTGCAGTCAATTTCCCCTTTCTGAAGGGTGAAATCAGTTCACTTGGAGAATTAATCCACAGCCCAGGTCCCTGTTTAAAAAAAAAAATAGGCCTCCCTCATGGGGTATTCAACATGCAGATGCTAAATGTCAATAGTTCCCCCAGCGATGGAGGCAGAAGGCAGAAAGGTTGGCCCTTTCAAGAAGCTAATTGCCATCTGTAAATTAGAACTATAACTGCACGAGCTTTCCTCTCTCCCCACCTCTCTCCTCACCCTGACCCTCTGCCTGGCTCTGGTGCCCCAGAGCTGGAATCAGCCAAGGGGCTTCTCTGCAGTGAGAAGATAATGGGAAATCATCACCTGCTTTCCCCCGACCTGCAGTGGTTTGCAACCATTCAGGAACCTTGGCTAGCCTGGAAATGGACACCTGTGAATTCCAAAGGTGGCAGGTTTGGCGCTCACTCTGAGGTTGTACACAGAATGCGTGGGGGGGGGTGAGGGGGGTGGGGGGGGGTGTTACCATTTGGGTATCTGCTTCCCGTGTTTGAGGGGAAGCTTGTTGAGCTTTCCCTGCAGTGTCTTCTAGGATGAGAGAAGCCAAGGCCCGAGATCATGCACCATAGATCCCTTAACCCCATCTCCCCCAGCTGTGACATGGATGTGCTAAGTGGGTGTCCCCCCCCAACAAAGCTATTTTGAGGTCTGCAAAGACCTTAACAGTGTGGATGGCCCAGAACACTGCCCAGGAGGTCAACAAGGGATGGCAATTATGATCTGTATGCATGTGTTCGTGTGTGTAGGTGTCTGTGAGTGTGCATGTGCATATGACGGTCAGAGAACAACCATGGGGTCGCCCCTCAGGCACACTCCACCTTTTATTTGAGAAAGGGTCTCTCACTGACCTGGAACTTTACCAAGCAGGCTAGACTAGCTGGCCAGAAGGCTTCAGGGATCCTCCTGCCATCTTGCCATCATTGAGACTGCAGGCTTACACCGTCATACCTGGCCTTTTAAAATTTACGTTGCTGGGACTTGAACTCTGGTCCTTGTGCATGCTAGGCAAGTGCTCTACCACTGACCTACTCAGCCCCTATACATGACTTATTTTTTTCCCCTGTGTGAGCTCTGGGGGTTGAACTCATTTGTAAAGTTTATTCAACTGAGTCGTGTTACCAGCCCAGCAGCTGGGATTTTATCTGCTGATGTTGAGGCCTAGAGCTCGTGATATTCCTAGTGAGCCTTGCTTGTCCATCCTGGATCCCCAGGGGCCAAGCCTTCTTCTCCCTGCTCACCACCTGCTGGGTACCCAGCACAAACCAGTCCCTGGGTATCAGCAGACCACAGTGTTGGTCTGTATTTCCTTTGATCATCTGAGTGAACTGAGCCAGGCCCATGAACACAAGACTGCCAGATCCAGCGGCGCCTTTAGGCTGTAGAGAGAAGCCACTTCTTCCATGCAGGTCTTTGAACCACCTCACAGACAGGCACCTTTTAGTCTCCCTTGGGGACATCACACAGTAACTCATGATTGGGAGCCACAGGTTCAGCCTTGGTCCTCTGTCTGGGCTCTGGAGGCTCTGTATGTGAAGGTACAAGAGGAATGCTCTCCCTAGGGCCTATGGAATGAGTCGGTGCCCCTCAGCATCCTCCCAGGCTCAGGTGGTACCCTCTACTTCAGACCTCATTGCTGGCCTACTGGAGGGTGTTTAAGCCAAGAAGAGGGTCTCAGCCTGAAGGCCCACTGTCACATATACAATTTGTCATTGGCCAAAGCACCTTTTTGTGACATACAGACTGTACATACATGCAAACACAAACTCATACACTGGACTCTGCGTGGTCATTATGTAGCTTCAACTGTCAGCCCCTAGCTGCTCCCATCACATCTCCATCCCCACCTTCAACCCATCCCAGACATCGGGGTGCTTTATCTATAAATGTTCCAGCATTTCTGTGAATCTTCCTTCACATCTGAGCTAGTACTGGGGTCTTTGCCATCCTCGAATCCCTGGGGCTCCGTTGACGAGAAGCTGATCAGAATGTGTTTGTTGAGTACATAAATGACTGAGCCTTGTAGGATCATTAGAGGTGCCTGGTGCCTGCTCCTGGCCCCCAGAGCAGCTCCTGTGGTCTGGCTTATCAGCAAGACCAGCCCCGCAGCCAGCCTTTCTGGACGGATGCACCCTGAGCTGCCTGTGTGAGACAACCTTTCCGGTACAGTAATCTGGGACTCTCTGGGTAGCTGATAAGGCCTTAAACATGGCTTCTTTTGTGTCAACATCCCGCGGGCATAATTATGTTAGCTGGGCAAACACACTGACGAAGAGCCGCTGGGCTGCCTGTCCTCTGGCATCAGTGTGGCCTGGCCCAGATGTCCCTCAGAAGCCCTGCCAGGATAGCAGATGGGGCCAGTCTAGAGCTGTCCTGCCCCAGGATAGCCTGGGCATCCCAGCTGACGTGGTAATGTCCCTTTATCTGCATCTGATTCAGCCACTGGGCAGCGACCCCCACAGCACCGAGGCTCAGTGGCCTCACTGCTTAGAGACAAGAGGGGCCTGTCTTTAACGTGACTGTGGGTCGCCTGTCTACTGTGTATGGGTACCTGCTGAAGTAAGGGGGAAGGGGACCCAGGCCCAGCCTCAAAGATCTTCCAACCTACAAAGACACAAAGAAAGTTCTGGAAGAGGTTTGATTAAATTGCCCAAAGCTGAGGCCTGGGAGCTGTGTGCTCTTGACCTTTTTCCCTTGATTTTTTTTTCCTTTCAGAAAACCTCATTTGATTTTTCTAATGAAACCATGCATCACTTAAAAGCAGATATGTGTACCAAGAAACATGTCATTAGGTGAGTTTGTTATGTGAACACTGGCAGGGATTCACACAAACTATGGCAGGTGTCTGAGGCCTCTTTTCCGACTGGTCTCCTGTCAGCTCTCAGGGAAGGTGGGTATGTCCCTCAGTGAGGGACAGTCCCTTCCAGACTGAACTGTGTTCCCTCAGAAAAGATAGGCTGGGGAGATGAGGGTGTCACTCAAGAGGTAGAGCATCTGCCCAGCATGTACAAAGCCCTGGCACCACCCCAGCGCTGCGTACACTGGGAGTGGTGGCATGTGTCATTAATCCCAGCACCTGGGGAGACGGAAGCAGGGGGATCCGAAGTTTGGGCTCTTCCTGGGTGACATGAGACTTGCCTCAATAAATAATGGAACAAAGGAAAGAAAGAGGAAGGGAGGGAGGGAGGGAGGAATGGAGGGAGGGAAATGTTGACATCTTAGCCCACCCCTCCCAATGTGATCTTATTTGGACATGGATTCTTTGTGTGTGCATTCAGAAGCCAGAGGTCTACGTCAGCTAGACTCCTCATTTGCTTTCCACCATGTTTGGTGCTGTGTAATATTCCTTTACACTGTGTGAATATATGTCACATTGATTGGTTTAATAAAGAAGCTGACTGGCCAATAGTGAACAGAATAAGGTTAGGCAGGAGAACCAGACTAGGAGAATGCTGGGAGGAAGAAGGGCGGAGTCTGGAGTTGCCAGCCAGACACAGGAAGCAGGAGATGAATGTGCCGTGTTAATAAAGTTACCACCATGTGGCAGAAAATAAATAAGGAATATGGGTTAACTTAAAATGTAAGAACTAGGGCTGGAGAGATGGCTCAGAGGTTAAGAGCACTGGCTGTTCTTCCAGAGGTCCTGAGTTCAATTCCCAGCAACCACATGGTGGCTCACAACCATCTAGAATGAGATCTGGTGCCCTCTTCTGGCCTGCAGGCACACATGAAAGCAGGACACTGTATATAAATAAATAAATCTTAAAGAAAAAAAAATGTAAGAACTAGTTAGCAATAAGCCTGAGCTATCGACCGAGCATTTACAATTAATATAAGCCTCAGTATGTTTATTTGAGAGCAATTGCAGGACAGGAAAACTCACATACAGTTTGGTTTTTTTTAATACTGCATTTATTTATTTTACGGGGCAGAGAGGGTGCATGTAATTCTGTATCATGCCTATGGAGGTCAGAGGACAACTTGCAGTAGTGTATTCTTTCTCTCGGCCATGTGGGTCCTGGGGATTGAACTCATAAGTCTTGGCATCAAGGGCTTTAACCTACTGAGCTGGCTCTCCTGCCCCTCCATGCTTGTTTTTTGAGTTGGGGTTTCTCACTGAACCTGGAGCTCGGTAATTGGCTAGACTGTCTGGCCAGTGGAATTCATCTCATCTGGGATTACAGTATGTGCCCCGCATAAAGCTTTGCACCTGAGTGCTGTGACTATAACTCAGGCTCCCACTCCTGCACAGTAAGCATTTTATCCACCGAGCCACCTCCTCAGCCCCCAGAAATAGGGTCTGTGAGGACACAATTAGTTTGATTAAGATGAGGTCATCCTGAAGCAGTGAACACCTCATCCAGCATGGCCGCTGTCTGCCTGAGAAGATGCCGTGGAAGGACAACTGTAGAAGGGACTGAGTTAACAGGTGGAGCCCAGGGATGACAAGGGCCACCAGCCAAGTACCAGGAGCCGGCAGGCAAAGCGGGGAGCTAACAGGTTGTAGAGGGAGCACGGCACTGCTGACCCCTTATTGCAGAGCCTCTCCGCTCTGGCTCCACGAGAAGATGACTCCCTGTTATTTTAAGATACCTATTTTGGGGACAGCTGTCCCAGCAGCCTGAGAAAACTGGGCCCCCTACTCCTCCTCAGTGCTAAGCTCTGTAGAAAACAATCTGCTCCCAAGGCTTCATGTGAACCTTCCTGAATGTAGCCCCTATCCCTGTCCACACCTTACCATGAGTGACGAAGTCTATGCATCTGTCCCTTACTAACTGCTGTCGCCAGAAAAGCGTCTCCGAGGCAAAGGGACAGTTTGATTTTGGAGAGCATGGACCCCTCCCACCCTGGTTTGGATTCCATCCCTGCCACTTCCCTGCTGTGTGACCTTGGGCATGGAACTTAAGTGCTCTATGGGAAAGGGTAGGGGAATATTAGTTCTTAACTCAACGAGTGGTTAGAAGCCTGCAGTAAGTGAGTGGGGGTGGAATGTTGGCACTTTGTTTTCTCCAGTAAATGACCAGCTAGCCAGCATTTTAGGCTTCATGGAGCCCTGCATGAGGTTTCCATGGAAATTACTGCACCCTCCCATTGTAGAGTCCAAAGAAAGGGTATGGCTTTGAGCCAAGAACATTTTGTTTGTGGAAACAGGGGGCAGCAGATATGGCTATAGGCTGAGGTCTTCCACTCTCTCGATACTGGAGTCTCACTGAACCTGTGATATGAAGCAGATTTAGCTCAGGCCTATGGCCGTTGGTACCTCCCAGGGACTGCTGGTACCTCCCAGGGGCCAGTGCATTCCTTCCACGTGAATGCATTACTCTCATGGAAGCTCTTAGAGATGAGGGGGGTCCCCTGTATACAGATTAGAAAAGTGAGGTCCACAGGGACTCTTTGCCTCACACTGGAGGGAGCCAGAGGCAAAAAAAAAAGAGGTTGTGTGAGCTCCTTCAGGGTCCTGCTCAAAGAAGGCTTGCCTCTCCTGGTCTCTGTGAGTGCCCAGGATGTAAAACAGTGAGGATAGAGAAGCATGTGGACCCACACAAAAAACTGGGTGTCCCAGGATTAGCCTCTTCTCCAGAAGCGGGAGTAACAGAGCTGATCTTCTCAAAGCCTGGCTCTTCGTCCCACACAGTCCCTCGTGGAGTCTTGTTTGTTGGCATGGACTTCCTGACACCACACACAAGATGGGGACAAAGGTACAATCGCAGGCAGGGCTGCCCCTAGCCTAAAGGCTCCCATGACGAAGACTATAGAAAGTGGCCCTTCCTCCATGCAGACAGCACTCCGTGCTAGGGTGTCCAGCGTCAAGCTGAAGGCCTGCTGGGTTTCAGTTGTTTTCCCTTTGGCCAGGTACCTTGAGCAGAGCACAGCTGAGACAACCCTCTGTGGTATTCCTGTGCCTTGGAACTTAAGTCTAGACCAGATTTCAGGCACGGGAATGATAAGGGTCCCAAAAGAAAATCCAATAGAATGTTCTAGAACACGCTCAACTCCTCCTCTATACCTGTCAGCTTCAGACTTTCCACTTGGAGCTGCTGCCTCTGCCCACGTAATCAGCCCCTGGCCTGGACCCTTATCCCCACTCCCACTACAGAGCACCCCCCCTGCTCCTAGGGCTTGGAGAAGCCCCACCTGGCGCACGAGGGCATACTTCTTTGTGAAGTACACTTCCTGCTGAATTTGCATTAATGAGTGTCATTAAGAGATAATTAGTGTGTGTGGAGGGGAAAGGGCCTGAATGCATCAGAGAAACATCTGGAATGGTTTAGAGTCCTGACGAAGAGCTGCTTTGAAATGTCTCACTTTCTGCAGTCACCCCCACACATACCACTGATCTGAACCCCAATGACCCACCTGTAACCTGCACCTCATGGAGGAAACCCTCCCCAGCTGTCCCGGCCTGCCGCTCTGCATTGCTGAATCCCTGGCTTTGGCGTTTATCCACCCCCTCCAAGCTTTAGTCTGGCTGACTCTCAGCCATCTCCCCTGTCACCACCCCCATCCCCTATTTTCATTGTCCTTTGGAGAGGGCAGCTGACCCTGGCTCCACCTGGCCCAGCCCAGAGGGACTCTACAGGTGTCCCAGCCTGTCCCTGATAACAGCACCAGGCACTGGGACAATGCTGGCTCCCTAGATGCTGTAGTTTCACAGAGAACAAGGCTGGTGACTTTGAACATGGAGACTGTGGCTAAAGTTGGGGAGCCCACATCCCCTCTGTAGAACGGGGAAAGCTGACCCGCCTTTCTTCCTTAAGAAGTAAGTGGAATGATGACAGTGCCATGTCTCGGAGACTCAGGAGACCCTTCCCCCTTTCTGGTCCTGGAGCTGCCACCCCTGTGGTCCCTTCCTGGAGACACTTGTCCTTGTTAACATTCTCCCTGTGGGATGAATGCCTCTCCCCTGGTCTCATCTACTCAGGGAGACAAGTTTCGGTGGAAATGGCGAATCTGATTCTGTAAAAGGACATGGCAGGGTAATATCCTTACTTGTATAGAGTAGACTAGTCATCGTTCAGTTTGTGCTTAGTAGGTCCGAGGTGTACTGAGTCACAGCCTGGGGACTTTGCTCTCCAACAAGCTCCCAGGAGTGACCCATTCCTGATGGTCCTGTTGATGTCCCACACACACACATTGAGGACCATGCCTCTGTCTTGCCAGCAGGAGTGTGTGCCTTAGGCGGGTTGTTCAGCCCATAGGTTGCCAAAGAGTTAAACCCGGCCTGCCTGGTGCTCCTGCCCTTTCCTTCCTGTTCTGGATCCAGGTGCCACTCAGGGACACGTGCCAGCGAGACCCAGGTGATTGGATTAGCAAGCCTGGCTCTCTTCCTATCATCTGTTCTGAGAATCGGCATCAGATGGTGGGGAGATCTCGGGACTTGGAGGCAGACCAGGTCAGCTTGGCATCTGCCCCTCAGGAGGTGTGACTTTGAGCTGTTCAGAGCTGTAACTGATGCAGAGGTGAGCTGGCTTGCCTGAGCCTCAGCTTCCCAGTCTGTGAAATGGAGACAGTGATCACCCTGGTACATCCCCCACCCCTACAGCTTTGTATTTGTGGTTAGGGTCATGTTCAATCTCCCTGCGTGAAAGAGGAGGAAAGAGTGGGAAATTGAGGCAAACAGCACAAAGGTGGCTGGCTGAGCCCCAGTGAGGATTGGGGAGGTCATTTGATTTCATTATGTTTATTTGTTATCTATATACTACAGTTCCGGGGGGCGGGGAAACCTGGGCCTCATGCCTGCTAGGCAAGTGCTCTACCACTGAGCTCTTCCAGTAGCCTGAACATCCCTCCATTATACAAAGGAAAAAACCAGAGCTCAGAGGCTTGGAAGCGTCATTTACTGTCTACACCTCTCCAGCCCGGCTCAGAACTCTCAGCTCCTCCTACCTCTCTGTCACCCCATCATTAATAAAAAGCCAGGTGTGCCCCCCAGTGTATCATCCCTGACCTCTCTCAGGAAGCTTCCATTATGAATCTTGTTAATTACTCCTCCTTCTGCTCCCTGGTTTTGAGCTTGTCTCCTTTCCTGCCTCTCCCAGCCAAGACTGAAATAATAAAAAAGTTTTATTAGGCCTAAAACTGCTTTGCTAAGTGCCGCCATTAGCTGATAATAAAGCGGGTTCTCTGGGTGTTGCAACCTGTTTTTATGTTTCCTGTTAGTCGAGCCTCTGGGTATTCTGTGGCCCTCAGGATGGTAGGCTGGGACATTGAGGACAGGATCTCTCTATCCTTATCCCCAAACCTGCCCTGCTAGGGAGGATGTGGATCTGGGGATGGGCTCTCAGGCTGGACCCTGGCGAGACCACCAAGGTGCTGGAGATAAGAGGCTCCTACCTCAGAACACACCTTCCATCTGATAGGAAGATGGCTTCCCTTGGGAGGGCTCCCAGACTGACAGGGGAGACCTTGAAAAAGATAGAAATTGTCTAGGCTCTGTGTGTGTGTGTGTGTGTGTGTGTGTGTGTGTGTGTGTGTGTGTGTGTGTGTGTGTGTGTACATATGACTGAATGCTTGTGGAGGACCGAGGTTGATCAGGTGACGTCCACAGTCACTCTCCACCTTATTTTTTGAGCTCCCTGAACCTGGAGCTCATGATTCAGTTAGCCTGACTGGCAGGGATCTTCTGTCTCTGTCCCTGCAGTTCTGGAATTATCGGCACACACCACCATGCCTGGCTTTTTATTGTGGTTCCTCACACTTGTGTGGCGATCTCTTTGCCAACTGAGCCATGTCCTCAGCCCATGTAATTGCTATGGAACACTGGACCCGCCAAGGGACTGTCTTAGATACTTGTGGGTGACTGTCATTTTACCCTGACATCAACCCAGTAACAAAGTGGCTGTTCTCATCCCTGTGATGCAGCTGGGGAAACTGAGGCATGAAGAGGTGATATTACCTCCTGAGGCCATCAGCAGTGCTCTGATGGAAAACCGAGGGGCTAGCTTTGGCAGATCATGGGTTAATTTATCCCCTGGCTATAGTAGGTGTTCAATAAATTGGTTCACTGTAAGGTTGAGAAATACTAACCTTCTTGGATTTGGTGGCTGGAGAGAGAAGGGAAATCTTCCCAGAGCAAATGGGATTCAACTGGAGGGTCTGCCTCCACCACCCTCCTGGCCCCACATGGCCTGACAAGAACCTGGAGCTGCCTTCCCAGGCCACCTGCACATGGCTTAATAGGCCATGAAATGTCGTTACCAGTGTTGGGTTCAACAAAATAGCTTAGGTTATTGCTGGCCATGGCAGCAGACTGGCCTGGAGGAGGCCCAGGTAGACTGTCCCTGGACTTCCCTCCTGCAGGAGGCCCTGTCGTGGAAGGATGCCCAGAGAGACAGGGTAGAGGAGAAGGAGGAGCGCAGAAGGCAAGAAGGAATTGGAGCGAAGACAGGGAGATTGGTAGGGGCCTGGGGGCCATCTAAGGTGCCTGGTGTGGAACCCCTGACCCTGTGAAAGGATGGGCAAGCATTGGGAGGCAGCACTGAGCATCATGCTTCGGTCAGCTTGTGTGGAAGAGGGGACACTCCCCCCTTCCCGACTTCACTTACTATATCAGTGTCTCTCCCCAACTCTTCCCTAGGGCTTGTCTTTAGTTAGGAGATGTGAGCTTGGAAGATGAAGGAGCATTACAAGAACCCATAGGAAACACCGTGACTGCCAGGAAATGTGGCCGAGAGTGCATTCTGGGGCCAGTGAGAGAGCTGCTCAATGTGTGTGTGTTGGTGGGGGGGGAAGGGGGTGCACGGGCATTTGTCACTAAACATGATGACCTGAGTTTGATCCCTGGGACCTACATGGTGGGAGGAGAGAGGAGAGAATCCACTCCCATAACTTGTCCTCTGCATATCACAACATATGTGTGTGCTTAGGTGTACACACATGAACACACAAAATAGAAAAAAAAATTAATGTGAAAAATAAGAAAGTAGACCAGGTGTGGGGATGCACACCTTTAATCCCAGCTGAGGCAACTGGGCCTTTGTGAGTTTGAGACCATCCTGAGTGAGTTCCAGACCAGCCAGGACGACATAGTGAGGCCCCATGTCAAAAATCAAAACGAAGCAGGTGCCAGCTGTAACTCTGTGTAACAGAACTCCGGCAGTCACGTGTCTGTCCACTGGAGGGGACACATTCAGTGTGTGGAACACTGTGACAGTACAAATGAAGGAAGTGGAGCTAGTAACAGGGATGATTCTCCAGAGCCAAGTGGGAGAGAAGCAGGCCCATCTTTGAACACCTGCACGTGGATGTTCCTTTAGGAGTCATCTTAGAACGGGGGCGGGCAGCAGTTGAGACAGGGCAAGGGAAAGCCAGAGAAGGGACCTTCGTGTCCTGAGTGGCCGGGGCTCAGGCCCACTGGGCTGCTTGTGAGGAACCAGGTAGCACTCATATGAGAGATGGCCTTGAAGAGTATATGGCCTGTATGGCTCTGACTCCTGTTCCAGAAAGGCAGTTGGCCAGGACACCAAGCCTCCCTCTGTAGGACAAGGTGACTGCGGTTCCCAAATCCAGCGGGTGAGCCCACTGTTTGGGTTTGGGGATAGGACAGGCTGGTACTAGCAGGCCTTCGGTCCTACAAACCAGCACATGAGTCCGTTAGCTTTCCATTGAATTTTCAGAATTCAGAGCTTAGGTCAGCCCCTCAGGCCAAGCCTTGGAATTAACCAGGCATGTGATGCTCATTAGCAGTAATGAATATCCCTCGTGGAAGTCCTTGAGCAGCTTGGGGTGTGTGTGTGGCTTCTGTGTTAAGAATCGAACATTTTTCCTAAGCAGCGTGGGGCACTGAGGGAGTGTCCACCTGTCAGGGAGGGACGAGGAGAATAGGGGTATGCCGTACATCCAGGGTGTGTAATGGACGTGTGCTCCGAGGCATGCATACAACACCTATGATGTGTGTCCTGGGGGTTGTTTGCCTAGCGTGAGTTGGTTAGCAGTGGGCATTCCGTGGATGTTTTTGACATACGTGAAGTATGTGTGACGTGGTACTACGGTGTCTTCTGCAGTTCTGCCTGTGGCATGTCCCCAGTATGTGGATCACAGGTGTGCAAAATGTACATGGGAAGGACTCCATCTGTGAATGTACTCAGCCTGAAGGACTTTGTCACTGTCAGAGCAGTAGATTCTGGGCATCCCCATGACACCGGGGAGAATTATGGCCCCGCTTAGCACTACCATAACAGTGGTTGCTGGGAGGACAGGTGAAAAATGTCCCTGGGAATAGAGAAAAGGAATCTGACTGGCTCAGCAGAGGCTGAGCTGAGGCTGGTGTGATACAGAGGAATTCTTGATTAAAACGGAAACTCTCAAAGGTCCTGAGGAGGAAAGGGCAGCTTGCCCTGGAAGGATCTAGAAAGACGAGATGTGGTCCTCAGAAGTAGTAGAAGTTAGTGGAGACGTGGATGAAGACGCAGGCCTGGGAGGAGGAAGGGAGGCACAGGGCTCTCAGAACAGTCAGCCTGTGGGAGCTGGGATGTGGGGCACAGCTGGGCCCGGACCCCCCAAAGAACACTTCTTGTCACCTCCGTGCCTCGGTTCTCAGGTGAACCAAATCCCCTCCCCCTCTCTCCCACTGCTCCTCCCCCACACAGTCTGCTTCCTGTCTGCTTTTCATATGAAGTGACTGTGTCCCAACGGGGACACTTCTGAGACTAAAGAGGGCTATTAATAATTGTGCCAGGACAGCAGGTACAAACTGGGACTGTGTCAGGCCTGGGCGTGTAGAATGTCCCAAGGCTCGCAGGCCAGGAGGGGTCGGCCTGGCAGAGGAAACCTTGACCTCATGACCATGATCTTGAGCCTTGCCTGGCCCAGCTTCTAGGAGAGTCAGAGAAGCCCACCTCCCCCCAAGTATAACAGAGTAATTAAGAAAAACTCTACCCCAAAACAGGGCGATCCAGTTGACATGTCCACCCTTTCCTAAGGCCCAGCTCTACCCACAATCCCACTGTGCGTTCTGACCACAGGGCATCTTGCCAGGATTTTCTGGACAGAGACAGGACTGGATCCAAGTTCTCCAGATATAGCTCTCCTTCCCACCCCTGCCCCTCGTATTTATCTAACGTACATTTATTATTTGGCTTCCTAACTCCTGTGTTGTGCAAGTGGCATTACACCAATATTACAGGAAAAAGCTTAAAAATAAAAATAAATCACCTCGCGTTCGACCGCCCTAGCAATGATAATTAATTTCATTTTTTTTTTTTTGAAGTCCCTTCTGATTCTTGTCGGCACGCCTATGTTTTCACTCCATTGTCGCAATGTGCACATAATTTTACATTCCAGGTCTTTCATTTCACATTTTATCATAAGCATTTTTCCATGAAACATAGTTTTCATCAATATTTTAAATGGCTGCGTAATAGTTTGTTGAGTTCATATGCCGTAATTTACTTGAACAATTCCCCTACGGTTGAACATTTAGGTTGCTCCCCATTTGGGGTTATTACAGAGACTGTTGCAGCCAACATCCCTCCCTGCGCATGTGGAATGCTGGCTTCTCCTGTGAAGGGCTCCATTGGACAGGATGTTATGATGGGGATTACTGGGTCAAAGTAAACGAGTGTTTTTATAACCCTTGCCATACTGCTTTCCCAAACAATCGCTCCAGTTTCCACCATCATTAGTAACAGTGTACAAGCTTCAATGTAACATCCTCAATGGTGCCTCTTATTGTTTTTCCCCTCAATTGCTAATTTAGGAGGTGTGAAATGGAACTGCCATGATGAGTCAATTTACATTTATTGGTCTCCTAGCAAGGACAGATGTTTTTTGTGTTACAAAAGACTCTCTCTCCCTGTTAATGTGTTTATGTGCATGTGTGCAATGTGAGCATGTATTCGCATATGCAGGCAGACATCTGCACACATATGTATGTGTACAGGAAGAGCCCAAATGCAACATTGGTAGTTTTACTCAGTCCCTCTCCACATTATATTTTGAGATAAGATCTCTCAGTGAACCTAAAGATTACCAGCTAGGCCAGGCTGGCTGGCGGGTGAGCTCCTGGGAGCTGCCTATGTTTACCGATACCTCACCTAGCACTGGGATTGTTGGCATGCACCTCCATGCCTGGCTTTTTACAAGGACACTGGGGATGGAAATTGAGGTCCTCATGCTTGTGCAGCAGGCACTATACCAACTGAGCATCACTCCATCCGCACAAAAGGCTTGTATTGGATACTCACTCTTTGGGCTACTGGGATGGTCAGACAAGGACCCTGTCTTCAGGAAGCTCACAGTCCAGTGCCCTGGGCCTGGGGCTGCTGGGAGAGCAGACTGGATACAGTAGGAGGCATACTGCTGGAGAAGGTGATGTTGAGGTACCCCTGGGAGGAGAGGCAAGCTTTGGACCCCAAAAGAGAAGAGCCTGACGTGGGGAGATTTAAACTTCAACAGGGGGAATGGGGAAGGGAATACACAGGATGGCCAGAGACCTGGGACAGAGGATAGAAAGGGAACCAGCTGCAATATGACACAGCTAATGGGAGGGGGGCAATCTGCCAGGTGAGGGGCTCCCAGCTTTAGCCCATCCTCTGAGGAGTGGCGGGCAGCACAGGCTCGCTGGGCCTGGACCCTGCTGAGGGATTCTGGGAAGCTGCTAGTGGAAGCTGTGCCCACTCCAAACTCTTCAATCAGAGCTTGTGTTTTCTGCATCCACCCAGGCGATTCACACCCGCACCAGAGTTCAAGGTGCCTCTGTCCACCATGTGTGCAGCTGGCTACACGGCTGAGCCACCTGTAGACCGGGACAGAAATGTCCCCTGCTCAGGACCTACCCCCAGAAGTTACCCCAAGATCTGGAGCTGGGATTCAGCACAGACATTTTTAGAGTTCCCTGAGTAGACTCTCAGACACTGATCCAGGATGTCCAACCCTAGACTGGCCAGGCCTAGCTCTCCTGACTCCCCTACCCTCTTCCCTAAGCAGACAGTGGGACGCAGCTGGAAGGCATCGTTGACTATCATTCTCCAAACACGGAACAGTACGGTGGTGGTCGCCTCTAAGCCCAGCACTTGGGAGGTAGTGGGAAGAGGATTAGGAATTCAAAGCCAGCCTGTTTAAAGGAGGAGGCAAAGGAGGAGGACATCAATGAGGGTGACTAGCTGGGGGTGTAGCTTGTTGGCAGAGTGCTTGCTTAACACACTTTAGGCCCTGGGTTTGATCCTCAGCACTGTACAAGACAAGCATGGCAGCATATGCCTGGAATCCCAGCCTGTAGAAAGATCTGAAGTTCAAAGTCATCCTCAGCTACATACCAAGTTTGAGGCCTGCCTGGGTTACCAAGACTATTTCTTAAAAAACAAACAAACAAAACAAACAAAAAAGAACAGAATTCCCATCATGGGTCCCAGAACCTGGGAAGCAGGTGCCTCCATATTACTGGAAATTCATAAAAGCTTAGGTCTGCAGTCCCAGCCTCCATATCTTAGAGGCTGCAGGAACTGTGGGAGGGGGCACTGAAGGAGAGGCCACGGGGCTCCCTCTGCACAGCCGGCCTGGGGAGCTTTCCTTCTCATCCTCCCCTTATAGATGAAGACATGGAGAGTTTTAGGTTTTTTTTTTTTGTTGTTTTGTTTTGTTTTCCGAGATAAGGTTTCTCTGTGTAGCTTTGTGCCTTTCCTGGAACTCACTTTGTAGCCCAGGCTGGCCTCGAACTCACAGAGATACACCTGGCTCTGCCTCCCGAGTGCTGGGATTAAAGGCATGCAACACCACCGCCCGAGTTTTAGGTTGTAGCTGGAGGTTGTTTAGGCTGGTGAGAGCTGAGACTTGAAGTCAAGTTTGACTCCACCGTATTTCCCTTGTCAGGAAGAAGACACCAAGCCCCTCCCACATGAGCTTTCCCCCATCCTAGGCTTCTGGTCTTTTTCTAGCTCTGCAGTGGCTGTGGTCCAGCAAGCCTTTCAATAAGCCAAGCTAGAGTGGACCAGAGGCAGGCCCCCACCTGAGTGTCAACATGGGACCAGCCCCTCCCTGAAAGGGCTGCAGGAAGCCAGGGGTGGGGGAGAGGGGGAGAGAGCATGCACTCACACATGTTGCGGGGGAAGGGGGTGCACACTCCTGTCTTGGGCAGCAGCCCAGGTTTTGCATCTCCTTGCTGGAAGAGAGAGTTCAATTTGGCTGCAGTACAAACTCCCCAGTCACTAAACTGCCATCTTCATTTAGTTAACGCTCTTTCTGGGCAGACCTGGCTGGGATTCATCTTCATTATCCAGTGAGGGGCTCACTCCAGGCCCGGCTTTGATCTCAGAGCCGCAGAAAATCGCCTCTTGCAGATGATTTCCCCGGAAGGCCATTAGCAGGGCTGGTAGGAGGCTGAGTGCCAGGGAGGAGCTAGGACAGTCCCCTACCAACACAGGCCCCTCTCCATCCACACCAGGGCCCAGGCTGCCTCCCTCCAGCCCCATCTTGCCTCTGGCCTTTAGCTAAGCTAGGCAGGGCTGAAATCCTGACATCTTCGGCCTGTCCCCTTAGGGTCCTCTGGCCCTCATAAGTAACACTCTCATAGTACGCTACAAAGTCCTTTCACGTTTCAAGTTTACAAACTCCAGAACCACACCTGGGAGGTGTGGGGGGGGGGGGGGTAGCTCAATTGTTAGTGTCTGACCTGCATGCACAAAACCATGGGGTTGAGCTCCAGCCCCACATAAACTGGGCATGTCTTCCCAGAACTTGGGGGAGGTAGAAGCAGCAAGACCAGAAGTTCAAGGTCATCCTCAGCTATGTAGCAGGTTTGAGACCAGCCTGGGCAGCACAAGACCCTGTTTTTAAAAAGAACTCTCTGAAACTAGACCCACCAGAGTATAAGTCCTGCTTACACAATGGCCTTGTTTTCCATGTCTATAAAATGGGGGATAACTCCACTCTTGAAATGGTTCTACATATAATATTCCTTCAAAGCCCTAACACAGAGGCCGCTGCAGTCCATGTCAGTCACCAGGAAGCCTTCCTCCAGACAAGCACTGCCACACCAGTTGCTGTAAACAGGGACACTGGCTCACGGGGGTTCCTTGGTCAGTGATCTTGAGTCACTTCCTCCAAGCCCGGGTGCCCTCTGCAGTGAGTTGCCACCACCCTAAGCCTGCTACCGCATCCGGTGGGCTCATGTCTGGCATGTTCAGGGCAGCAGGGCTGACTCCAGGCTCAGAATTATGGAGATGACCAGGCTGCCCTCAGCGGGATGTGCTTTGACAGCCTTGCTCCTCAAAACAGCCAGGCACCCCGCAGAGCCAGGGCTGTTGGAGCCATGGTGGTAGTTAACACTCTCCCTGAGGTTGACTTGTGCCCCGGGACCTCACACACCTCTGGGTCAGCAAGATTTCCCCGTCTGAGTCCTAATGCTGCTCAGAGCTCTTTTACGACCTTAACAACTCCACCCTAAACCCAAAGGTCTGCTTCTCTGACCCCCCCACCCCTTATGTCTCAACCCTCAAATCTCCTTGATGACAGTCCTCACTACTCCCCAAGTCTGCAGACCACCCCCACCAGCCCAGCCTCGTTCTTGGCTGTCTGCCTAGCCTCAGGCCTTTCTCCATGGGCCATGCCCCCAGCTGGTTTTAATCCCTTGTGATTGGCACTCTCTCGCCACTCAGGGTAAGGACATTTGGTCGGCAAAACTGGCACTTCGCCGCTATTATCTGCCCGTGGCGACAGAGTCTGTAAGCCAGCCCATTCATCTTTTCTTCCTCTGCACACGCTCCTGGGTAGGCAGACCCCACTTGGATTTGTGTGAACTGTGCAGCCAGCAAAGACAGAGGAGCCTTTTCACAGCTAGGCTGCAAGTCTTTGAGAAGCTTATCCGTTCAGAAAGGCCAGCTCGGAAGGATGCAGAAACTGCTTCATGAACCCAAACAAACGCCTTGTGTTCCCCCAGCATGGCTTCTTGGCCGACTTCCTCGCACCTGACCACCCATTCATCTGCCTTTTAACTGGGTCTGCGTGTGTCCCAGGCACATGGTTACTGTCTCCAGCCCCAGCTGGGCCACCTTCAAACTGGGTCACCCTGCAGGGCCATGTTTAGTAGCTCAGAGATATAGCCCTGCTTCTTTAGGGGAGGGTCCAGCCTCACCCTGAGTTGACAGGTAGTTTACAAAAGCCTGGGATTCTGAGAAAAGAGCTGCTGCTGGATTTCCAGAGGATGACCAAAGGATGGGGCCTCAATCTAGGCTTTTCTAAGAGCCCAGGGGACCTAGAACTTCAAATGGAAGATCTTAGCCTGGAGTCTATACACAGTAGGACATAAATGCCTTGAATTTGTGGGCAGTTCTGTATATGCATGTGTGTGTGTGTGTGTGTGTGTGTGTGTGAGGTATGTATATGTGCTCATGAATGTTTCGATGGGGATAGTCCATAGTTTTCCTGAGAATCATAAAAAGGTCTGGGACTTACTGTGTGGTGGCAGCAGAGCAAAGAGTGTTCCTGCTTTCAGCATTACAACATGATATTTTCTAGAAATGTTTTCAGCCATGTTTATAGCCATCCTGGGACACACAGGGCCTATGAGCTGTGGGTTAGGCATGCCAGCTAGAGCATCAGTCATGACCATCAGTTCTGCACAGGAACTCTGGGGTCATCCAGGCCAAGCCTCTGGCTTGGCAACACCAGGCCTTGTGGTAACACCTTGCCTTAGTGTGGTGGTTTGAATGAGATGGCCCCCATAAGCTCATGGGTTTAAATATTTAGTCCCCAGTTGGTGTGGCCTTGGTGGAGGAGGTGTGTCACTGGGGGCTGGCCATTCTCAGTGTAGTCTCTGCCTCCAGCTTTGGGATCAATGTGTGAGCTCTCAGCTCTTCCTGCTGACATGCCTTTGCTCCATGATGGACTCTAACCCTCTGCAACCAGAAGCCCAAATAAATATTTTCTTTGTAAGTTGTCTTAATCACGCGTTTTGTCCCAGAAACAGGAAAAATATGCTTAGCTTACCTGTTCCTCATACAATAGCCGTCATTGCCCAGGCCAGTCCTGGCTGCTGGCCCCATACAGCTAAGCCCTGCCTAGGGAAAGAGCCCTGAGCTCAGCCAGCCAGGGCCCGGAGCCAGCATGATGCTCTTCCGCTGCAGGTATCTTTAGATGTGCCTCTGACTTGTCCCCAATCCCAGACCTTATCAGAGCCTCCAGCCACCCTGCCCTGCCAGACTCAGCTTCCTCCTTGGCCTTACACCCTAACCCCTTCAGGGCTGAAGCACTCTCACCCAGGCTGTCTCTCTCTCAGGGCCAGCCATTCCTCCACACTGGCCCATCCCCCATTAGTGCTGCAAGGCATCTTCTAGCCCTAGAGAGACATTTTTCTCTCTTGCCAGAAGCCACTTTAAAATGTGCAAACTCTTGCAAAAACTGGAAAGAGCTAAGAAGGAGCAGAAAGTGGTGTCTCTTCTTCCCCCTCCCCCAGCTGTCTAACCTGTGCTCACTCACCTGGGTCTTATTCTGCACTTTGCCCAGGGAGCACAGAAGGCCAGAGGTATTGGGACTGGAGGGGCCGGGGGGGGGGGGGGGGGGCAGGGGAGCACATCCATCCTCAGAATCTCCCACAGAAGCATTTTGGGCTGGAGCCCTGGGATGGCTGGCTGCCTGGCTTCTTTCTCTTCCAGGGATGCAGGCTCTGTCCTTCCCACAGACTCTGGGGATGGGAAGGCACTTGTGGACCATCCTGCCAGTATTCTACTTTAGACTTGGTCTTGAAGGCAGAACTATTGATAACATATTTGTTATGGATGAATAGTTTCTTTCTGAATTCCCCAGTATCTTGTAGATTAAGGACTGGAATGCCTGTATGTCTAAAGTACAATGAAGACTCCCATAAAAGATGGTAGACTTGGGTTTGTTTCTCATTCCGACACACCTTTACCTCATAGACAATGAAACTGAGTCTCAAAGAAGCATCCTACCTGCCCGAGACTTTCTGCACCTGAGCACACTCTCTCCCTGCACTCTGTGGCTGATTGATGGGTACCACGGGGAAGCCACTGAAGTAGGCATGGAGGACCCCAAGTGTTGTCTCTGTGGGGCCATATACCAGTCTCCTCGAGAGACAATGGCCATTTCTCAGGACATCGGTGTTCTCATGTCCACATGGCTGAGGAACCCACACAACTGCCTCTGAGATGAAGTTTTGGTTCTTTTCCGATGCTGGGGGTTGAACCTAGGGCCTCCACTGAGCTGATCCCTGGTCCTAGTCCAGTGATTTCTGAAAGATACCTCCAGCTAGGTGGACAACCCACCAAGAATTCCCTCCATTTCTTCTGGCCCAGTGGCCTCTTTGCCTGACATTTCCCTAAGGTCAGAGGTCTTCATGAGTGGGAAGACGTGCTTCCTGGGCAGCGAGCAGGACCTTAGCAAGCAGCAGGAGTCCTATCTAAGATTCAGGCAGAAAGGGACTGCAGTGGGTATCGGGTCTGGTCTGCACACTGTGGTTCAGATGATGGCTATGTGGGCCTCTACCTTGGCTCCATTTCCCTTTGATATGTTTTGCTTGCTTGCTTGCTTGTTTTGAAATAGGGTCTTGTGTAGCTCAGGCTGCCTCAGACTCACTGTGTAGCTAGCTGAGGATGAACTTGAACTTCTGATCTTCCAATCTCTACCTCCCATGTGCTAAGATTACAGATGTGCACCACCACACCCAATGTTACAGAAGGATGGTGTGGAGCCCTGAGCTTGATACATGTTAGGCAAGCACTCTACCAAATGAGCTCTATCCCCAGCCCGCATTGTCCTTAGTGTTGGCTTCATTCTCGAGCATTCTCTTCCCGAATGGAGCATCAGCTCACGACCCCTGCTCTCCAGCCTGGCAGGCCTCATGGGATGAGAGCGCCTTCTCACCCACTTGTTCTGTAGAAGTCTAGGATGGGTCCCATCCCTGAATGAATCATTGTGCCAGGGAATGAATGTCCTGACTGGTCAGGCCTGGTTCAAGTACCACCATGGCAACATCAGTTTCAGGAATTCCACCTCCAGTGACCTGAACCTGGGGACCTGAGAGAACACCTGATTACTTATGTCCCTTCTCCAGTGTAGTCCAGGGGTGTGGCCTGGTTTGGAACAGGGTGGGACTCTGTAGGATGTGAGAGGGTGGGTAGTGATAGAAATGGTTGGTGAGCATGGAGCCAGAGCAAGTGAGTATTTTGGATGGATCAGCGTTTCCATCCTCAAGAAAGGTGGGAACTAATATCCCTACAGCTTCTATACCCATTGAGTTAGTAGTGGTCCTTGTAAGAATGTCCTCAGCTCTGGGCTGATGGGATGGCCCAGTGGGTAAGGTCCTTGCCACCAAACCTGATGATCTGAGTTCAATCCCTGAAATCTACATGGTAGAAGAGGAAAAAGGACACATGTCATTTGAACTTTGACCTTTACACATATGCCTTGGAACCCACATGCCTCCCACCCCTATCCACACAAAATAAATGGGAAAAAAAGTTTAAAATCCTAAGCTAGGGAGAAGACACTATTAAGAGTCAAAATTCTGTTCCCCACCCTAAATTTTCTGAGTTGCATCATTCTGAAACAGTGCCAGACCCCCAGGAGCTGGTCAGTGACTGCTAGACCCCCTGAGGAGCTGGTCGGTGACTGCTAGATCAGAGTGCCCCCACACTCTGCCTGGGTTGCTGGAGTGAGGGCCTGTACAGCCCCAAGAGAAAGGAGGGCAGAATTGGCTGGAGACCAGAGCTGGCCACAGGAGGGGGCAGTGTCTTGCCTATGAAATATTCATGATGGTTATTGAATCAAGCTTTATTGGAATAAAAACACACTTGCTGAATACATTTATTTCCTCTGGTTCCTTTCAACCCCTTTTCCTCCCTGAGTGATTTGATTTGGGACTAGAGGAAAAAAAAATTTTTTTCCCCGAGTAAATTGGACTTAGGTCAGCAAAAGAAAGATGTTGTGTCAGAACTGGAGGAAGGCTAGAGAAGAGCCCTCTGGGGGCTGTGGGAGGGCCCCAGGACCACTGGGAAGGAATCAGAAAGGACCAGAGCCCTCCACAGGCCATACTCCCATGTCTATGCACAGGCTGCACACTAACCACCTGCACACTCGCTAACAGGCACTTCCCCTTCACAACGCCTCCTCTCTCCCCCTAGCACTTGTGAGGGGTCAAGTCCAACATGGATCTGGGGGTCATAGGCCTGGGGTCATGGCAGTGATCTCACTGTTAGGATAAGCCTCTGTAGAGGCCTCATTCTGGGGAAAGGCAGAAACTAAATACCTATCTGTCGTGTGTGTGTGTGTGTGTGTGTGTGTGTGTGTGTGTGTGTGTGTGTGTAAGTCAGAAGACAACTTTGGGTGTTGTTCACTCGGTTTCTATTTGTTTTAAACTATTTATCATCTATCCATCCATCATCTCTCCATCTGTATCATATATATATATATATATATATATATATATATATATATATATATGATATATGTGGTGTGCATCTATGTGGAGGCCAGAAAAAGCTTACAGAAGTTGGCTTATTCCTTCCACAATGTGGATCCCAGGGATCAAACCTAGATTGTCAGGCTTGGTGGCAAGTGTCTTTATCCACTGAGCTGCTTGTAGCCCTTACCTTAGGTTTCTGTGGTTGTTGTTTTTGTTTGTTGTTTGTTTGTTTTTGAGGCAGAGTCTCTCAGTGGCCTGGAACTTACTAAGTAGGTCAGGCTCACTGACCAGCAAGCTCCAGGGATCCCCCTGTCTCTTCCTCCCCAGCACCAGGAGTACAAGTGCCCGCTACCATGCCCAATACAGGGCTCTAGGAGTTGAACTTGGGTCCTCATGCTTGCTTGCAAGACAAACACTCTGCTGACTGGACTATCTCCCCAGCTCCCTCTCTGACCCTTTAGTGTTCTCCTTCCTCCATTCGACTCTCTGGATCATGCCTTCCATCTCTACAGATCTCATTTCTTTTTCTTTTTTCTTTTTTTTTTTGGTTTTTCGAGACAGGGTTTCTCTGTGTATTTTTGTGCCTTTCTGGAACTCGCTTTGGAGACCAGGCTGGCCTCGAACTCACAGAGATCCGCCTGCCTCTGCCTCCCGAGTGCTGGGATTAAAGGCGTGCACCACCACTGCCCGGCCAGATCTCACTTCTTATCATATGGCATTCCAGGCTCTCACTTCAAACTCTTCAGCTCTATGTGACTTCCTGGCTCTCTGTGAGGGTCTCTTTTTTTCCCTAACCTTACATTCAGCACTGATGCACACACACACACACACACACACACACACACACACACACACACACACGTGTGTGTGTGTGTGTGTGTGAGAGAGAGAGAGAGAGAGTGAGAGTGTGCCCGTGCCACACACCACATGCAGGGTCAGTCAGTAAGCTTCCTCCATAGTTCTTGTCCATTCTGATTCCCTTACATACACACAAGCGTGGAATCCCCACGTTCCAGCACGCACACACTCATCTTCCAGTGTCCCATGGCTGGCTGACTCAGCACAGACCAGAGGCTTCTATCTTCATTCTCGGTGCTTAGTGAGCACGTGACTCTGCACCCTCTCTACCCTACCCAAACCATAGGGTAGCTCTGCTGACAACCCAGATAGCCTACCTGTGGGCCCCCTTCTTGTTCCACAGGGAGGAGACACGGGTGAGAGGTAGGAGGAGGACCCCGGACACTGGGCTGTCTCTCTTGCAAAGAATAACCGGCAATGCCAGCTGGCTCCTGTCACCCTGCTCAATCATGCCATGAGAGGTCCCCTGAGCTGTCCTGGAAACATGTCACGACTCATGAACCTGGGCAGTCAGAAACCTGAGGGAGACATGCATGCAACCTTACTCTGACCCTGACAGGCTGTCCTAATGCCTGGGTCCCTAAAACCCATACGCTCCCCAGGTCTTTCAGCCTAGTAAGCTAGGTGCTATACTGGAGTGAAACTCCTCAGAGTTGCTTCTACCTGGTCCACCTGTCACACTTGCCACCCCCTAGTACCCCCCCCCCCCATGCTTTTGTCCACTTGACTCTTCTGGCTTCACCCCATCATCTCCTCGCCTGGGAAATGTAAGAGTCAAACTCTTTGCCTGACAAGCAAACCACTCCTTCCCCAAGTCCTCTGCCATCTGGCCCCTCTCTTTCCTTGGGGGGCTTTGTCTGACCACCTCTGCCTCAGGGTCCAAGTTTTCCTATGCTCTGTCAGCTCCCTGGCCCATCAGATCCCTCCACCCCGCCCTCATGTGCCCTGACACCAGTCCTGAAGGGTGAGAACTCAAGCAGCCTTTTCTGTGCTAGGTAAAGATATCATCAAATACCCTCTGGCATGTAGAACCTGCGGGCATGAAAGAGAAGGGTGTGACCCTCGGGCAGCAGGGAGCCAGCCAGAACCTCCTGTGGAGAAGAGAGGGGCACTCTGAGAGGAAGGGGAGGAAAACCAGAGCAAAAGGATTGGAGAACCCCTGGTTCCAACCCTAAGAAAAACTATTTAAGGACAAGCAAGATGGCTCAAGGTCAAGGTGCTTGCCACAAAGCACGGCAACCTGAGTTTGAGTCCTGGGACCCACACATAGAAGCAGAGAATGCACACAAGTTGACTTTTGATTGCCACATGTGCACATGCATGCACACACACACACACAACACACACACACACACACACACACACACACACACACACACACAAAATAAAATGTAATTTAAAGGGGGAGGGGCAAAGAGAATACGGCAAACAAGATAGCCTCACCCAGCATCTTCGCTTCACAGGATGTGTGCCAGTTACTGACCCTACATCCTAAGTGTCTGTCCCCCTTCTGGAAAACGGCCTCAGTGACACCCATGCAGGTGTTAAAGATGGGGACTGCCTTGGCCCACGAGAGGCTCCATGAATGGCAGACGATCTTGTCACCATTATCCCTAGTATCCCAAGGACCCACGGACATCCACGGTGCCCCTCCGTCTGCCCGCACCTGCCTGGCGGACATGCCAGTCTGTCTGCATGGGACAGCTATCACAGTACTCAATGCCCAGCTGCTCGAGCCCCCGCCCTCCCCTGCTGCTTATGATAATTGATCTCCCTCCCATGGCTGTGCAGCTTTTCTTGGCTTAACTCAGGAATGAAAGAAAAATAAATAAATAACCCCTGTCCAACATCCCTGTCATTAGGAGATTTGGCTCTGTCCTGAGTCAGACGACCACCATGAACCGGAGGAAGCTATGAGGTCTCCAGTGTCTGGATATCAGGGGAGGAACCTTAGTCTCTGCTTGAGCTGGGCCACCTTTGGGACAACTTCCTGTCTCCATTGGCAACCCTTTCCCCCCACACGGGGAGCAGATAATTAAACCAGAGTAATGAAGACTCATTCACTGCTAATTCCTGTAGTGTTGAAAGGAATTTACATTCCTGTGCAAAGAGAGAAAGGAATTAAAAATTTGAAAATAAATAAAGTCTTAAATATTGGACTTGAGCTTGCTAGGTGCTAGACACCATTCAAAGCCTTTTACAAATAATAACTCATTTAAACTTGTCGTTTTGAAGGTGATATTTGGCTGTCAGCTTGGATTTGTAGCTGGGAGCTTTGTAAAAGAAGGCAGTTTGGATCAGACACAATTGTCAATGTTGCAGGTTGTCAAGGGCGTTGCTAAGAGGAGTCACTGTGTTTAAATGCCATTTAACTCCTTGCTGCTGGGGATAGGGGGCACTGGATGAATGGAAAGAAGACGTTTTAATTTTCATTTTATCATTATTTTTTAAGGATAAAAAGAGAATTGTTCTGCTTCAGTTGGGAAATTCAGGGCCGTCATTCTGCTCTCAGGTAAAAGCCTTTGACATGTAAATGAGACAGCCTTCTGCCCCTAGTGGCAGCATACCCATATTGCAGGGAAAATACTCAAAAGATTGAGACTGACTCTGCAAGCGTGGACCAATGAGATGGCTGCAAATAACTGACCTAATTGATTATTAAAGGAAAAAAGAACAGTTGAGTCAGAGGGTGGGAGTCATTACAATGTGATTGACACAAGATTGGTTCATACACAGATGGCTATGAAAGCTAAGTGAAAAAGTTTTGTTAATTAGGTAGAAGGAAAATTTTCTATAATAAGGAGAAATTCTTTGCCCTGTTCTATTCCATGATTTGGTGCCTGGAAATACAGGAGAGGACCTGGAGAGATGGATCATCAGTTAAGAGAGCTTGCTGCTCTTACAGAGGACCAGAGTGTGGTTCTTAGCACCCATGTATGTGTTCTCTTTCAATTTCTAGGATAGAAGCTTTCCCCATTTTGTATAGATGAGGAACTGATGCTTACCTCAGGATATCATTGGTTGGTTGGTTGGTTGGTTGGTTGGTAGGTATGTAGATGAGTCTCATGTAGCTTAGGTTAGCCTTGAACTTGCTATGTAGCTAAGGATGGCCTCGAACTTCTGTTCCTTCAGCCTGTGTCTCCTGAGTGCTGAGATTCTCAGCATGCACCACTACACTACAGAGGCTAAGGATGGAGCCCAGGGCCTTGTGCATGCTGGGCGGCATCCCCAGCCCTCCTATTACTGTTTTGTGCCCCTCTTCTCCATTGTCATATGACTTCCTTGACCCAAAGACTCACTTTCATCATTGCTTCTCTCCACACTCTGTCAATCACTGAACAAGAGCTTCTGAATTTCCCCAGATGACACGGAAGAATCTGAACTCGGGTCTCGATGGTGTCCCTTCCATGACTGCCCACTTTCCTCAGTTAGTAAGAGTTTTGATTAGCTGATGGTGTCATCAGAAGTGAGAAATCTGAAAGGGTCTGGCTAGTGAGGGACTAGAGGACTATGGGTATAGACTGTGTGCTCCTGGGTCCTCAGATAGCTGTCTGTGTGTGATGTTCTGAAGCCGTCTGAGTGTGCGGTCTTTTTTCTGCCTCTATGTTCTGTTCCTTCACCTTGACAACTTGAAATTGTCTGTGGTAGCAATATTTGCACTGTAGAAACCAACCAATGCTACAAAACAAGGATTATTTTTTTTCTAGAAAGCTGGTTTTTGACGATAGACTAGATCACCACCAGCTGAGTTCCAGGAGTGACACTGCTCCTCCCCAGCCACCTGCTGAAGATTGATTCAGGCACTGTCCAGCTGGCAGGAAGCCCGTGAAGAGGCAATAGGAGAATGAGAATAAGCCCCAGGAAGAACCCCACCCCGTGAGGAAGATAGTCTTGTTTCCCCAATGACTGAACGGTGTCCCCGAAAATGAGTGTCCATCTGGAGCCTATGTGGCCTGATTTAGAGACTGTCTTTGCAGATGTAATTAGGTTAAAATGAGGTCAAACTGGATGGAACCTAATCCAGTCACACACACACACACACACACACACAGAGCTCAGGTCTAGGAATGCCCAGTCAAGGAGGGGCCCAGCCAACAACTCCAGCCTTGAGCCCTTTGCCCCTCCACTCTCCCTGAAGCCAGCCTGTGTCCTGATGTACTCTCATTATCCCTGGACTTTCTGACTGTGTCAGGGGCAAGGTCTCTTCTGTTTGTTGACTGTGCGTCTTCACCGCATTGCAATGAAACGTCGAACATCCCACACAGTCCTCACAATTGTCAGCCCCTCCCAAATCCTTGCTGCTTTTCCTTCTGTCAAGGAAACCAGATTGGCTTTGGAGGAGTCGGCCCAGTCCTCTCCTTCCTTCCCGTCCTTCGGTGAGTTCTGGAAGTTGGGTTAGACTGTGATGCAAGGTCCCAGGACAGAGAGGGCACGTGGGCAGTGGGGCTCTGGGTCCTGAGGACTTGGGTCTACAGGAGCCTAGCATTCACCATGCTGCTGTCAGTTAGGTGTGACATCAGAGGTGGGGGTGTTGTTGAAGTCTCAAGGCCTCTGGAGAAGAACAGGGAGACAAACACAGAGCTAGGGAGAGAAGGAGGCCAGGATCAGGCCGGGCTTTCTTACCAAGGCCATACACAGCATTGCTGTATGTCCTGACTTGGCGGGCAACTCCATGTTAGGGGGACGGTCCTGCATGAGACTTAATCCTACCCTCCAGTCTCCTACTCAGCACCTGAGGGTGGGAAACATGTAGAGGTCAGATTTGCATTCTAGCTCCAGCTAAGCTGTAACTCTGTGGGCTATCTCAGGCAAGACCCTGCTCCTCCCCAGCCCCTGGTTTCCTCAAGAACGACAGACTGAAGAGGAGATGCTTGAAGCTTCTACTACCAACATATAGGCTGTGAGATGGAAGTGGGTCACTCCCCGAGGATAGAGCTGCAGAAATCTGAATTCATCTTAAATAAAGACCCTTGTGGTTTTGGCAGAGACCCTGTACCAGGGCTGTGGCTAGTCACCTTCCTGCTTCATTGGGGACACTAATGAGGCCTAGGAGGCCTTCCTCAGGGCTCCCAAGGGCAGCACTACAACTGGTGGCCTTAGTGGCTGTGGCTGCTGAGTGGGGGCGTGGGGAGGGGTGGAGGGGTGGAGGGGTGGAGGGGTGGAGGGCAGGTACTTACGGACCCAGTTTAGGACTCGTAGCACCAGCAAGATGACAGCTGCATCTGCCCTCCCTGTGTTTTCTTATTTGTTCCCAGCAGGAAATCGATGGTGTCAGAAACCGTGGGATAACTCTACAGCCCCAATCAATAGACCCTGATTAATTCAGCCATGGCCGTTGGGTAAATTTGCTGCATCATAATTAGAATTATTAATTAAAAATAGGAAATCAATTGACACAAATTAGGCAGAGGAGGAGTCAGCTGGGCTGCTTTGACATTGCTGGGGTAGATGCTTGAGGACATCCTGTGCCTGTCTCCCGCTTAGGGGTCTGGCACTCATGTGACCCCTGGGCTCCCCTTATACTGAGACCCTCCAGGGCCAGCTGCCTACAGAGGACAACAGAGCGCTGGAGATCCCCCAGAGCATCTCATGAGCAAATATCTATGGGCAGGGTCTCATACATCCCAGGCTAACCTCAAACTCACTATGTAGAGTGGATGGCCTTGAACTTCTGATCCTGCTGTCCCTACATCCCAAGTGCTGGACCATCACACCCGGCAGGGAACCCAGGACTTTGGGCAATCAAGGCAAGTGCCCTATCAGCTGATCCCCATGTCCAGCTTCCTTATTTTTTTTAACTTAAAAAATTCAGAATTTTAAGAAGAAAGTATTTTCATTGCTGCTCATGATTTTCATTCTCTATTTAAGCATGCATCTTTTAGCTTAATATATATAATGTTGTATTCTGTCCTTTTTCCCCAACAGCATGATATAACATTGTTTAATTTGACCCATAATTATCTTTTTAAGTGGCTGCATACTATTCTCTGGATATGCCATAGTCTGCCTATCTGGCTCCCAATTTGGGGATATTTAGGTGGATTAATAACAACAGTAGTAAATTTACTGAGGTCCCTTCTCTCTGTTTGTGCTGTGGGCCCCAAGTGCTTTATTTTTCAAATAGCAGTCATGTGTTGTATGAACAACACGGCTGTAATCCAGCACTTAGGGGGAGAATGTTCAAGCTCATCTTCATCCAGCTAACAAATTTAAGGTCAGCCTGGGCTATATGAGATCCTGTCTCTGAGTCAGGAGGGAATCCTCACAGACATCCTGTGATGCCAGTGCATTGATTATCTCCTTAACATGGGGAAACTGAGGCCCAAAGGAGTCAGGCGTCCTCCCCAACTGTTTAGTCTAAGGTGAAGTTCATGAGAAGCCTGGAGGTTCTGGAGTGCACCATGTTCTGCCTCTGGCTTCTCCCCATTTTCACAAGTCGATGGCCATGACCGAATCTCCCATTTTACCTTCTCTTCCTCATTTTCCACATAAGGAAACGGATGCTTAGAGCTAGGTGATGGGCTCTCCCCGAACCTTCCTCCTCTCTTTCTTCATTGCATTCTCTGCATCTTCTGACATCTTATGGTGACCACAGCTGAGCAGAGAAATCCCTGGGAACATTTTCCCCAACAAGGTGGCCAAACCGAAGCTGGTAGAGAGACGGGGCTGTTCCTGTCCTGCCTGCTACTGTTCTGCCTGGGATGGGACAGTCACCACCGATGCCTGCTTCTGCCAGATCCCACACTGTGTACACATCTGCACCATGCCAATGAGAGCAAATGACACTCAGGGCCCCAAGGACCCCAGCACTCTGGCTGAGGAATACCCTGCTGCTTTATCCTTTGCTGGCTCCCTGACTTCCCATAGAGCTGAGGCTGTAGCTCAGTGGTAGAGCTCCTGTCTAGCACTCATGAGTCCCTAGGTTCAATCCTTGCTACTGCCAAGAAAAAGAAAGAAGGAAAGAACAAAACCATTGATTTATGCTTGTCCAATGGCTCCCCACCAGTCAAGAGGAGCCTACCTTAACTGCATCATTGAGGGTGGCTTTCTCCATCTTCATGAAGTCCCTCAAGGCCTATGCTGTGCATGAGGGCTGGGCTCCTGTCACATGGGCTGCTAGTTGTGGTTAGTCCCAGTGTTTCATGATCATGGAGCTCCCTTCCCCATTTATGAAAACATCTAGGCGTGCAAGCGAAACCAGGGAAATAGACTTGTACTTACAACCTCAGCACTTCTCCTGTTCAATATGAGCAATTAATTATTCACCAGCTTGGTGAATGTTAGTAGCAAACCACTGGTACAGGGCTGGGGATATAGCTCAGTTAGTGGAGGACTCCTTTAGCATGTTCAACAACCTGGTTCCATCTCAGTACCACATAAATCAAGCATAGTGACGCACACCTGTATCTCAGCACCCAGGAGACAGAGGAGGCAGGAGAATCAGAAGTTCAAGGTCATCCTTGGCTTACCTACACAGTGAGTTGCAGGCCAGCCTGGGCTATCTGCATGGTACCCTTAGAAGATTACTTAGTCCAAAGTACACAGATTATTCTGCACTGGTACCAAAAGTTATTTTCTAAAATATCTACAACTTTGGACAAAGTCTTTTAAAGATTCACTTTATCCTCTTTTGTTTAGGAAATCAAATAAGAGCCAGGTGTAGTGGTGCATGCCTTTAATTCCAGCACCTGAGAGGCAGAGGCAGCCAGATCTCTGTAAGTTCAAGGTCAGCCTGGTCTATATAGTGAGTTCCAGCCAAGGCTACAGAGAGAGCCTCTCTCAAAAAAGAAAAAAAAGGAACTCAAATATAAGTAATGTTTTTCATACTGAATTCTGCTCAGCAGCCCCACCTCAAATGCTCACTCCTCCTTCCACAGAAAGAAGCCTCCTTAGGTCTGGGGCCTGAGGTGGAGTCCCCCAGGACTCTGAGTCGTCAAAATGAGGAGTGTGCGCCACCACCCTCCTTCCCCTGTGACTATCAGGGAGTATCATTAAGGGACCAGTCTTCCTTCTATGGGTAATTTACAGCGCTTGTATGCTGTTAAAAAAAAGTTTGAAGTGTTCTCTAACCAACTTAATTACCACGAGCCTCCTCCTGAAGATCGTTCCAGCTAGTTGAATATTAATCTGTAATTCTCAGTCCCCAGGGGCAGATCGCAAGATTGTGCACACTGAGTCATTAAGACCAGGAGCACACTGACTCCAGGGAACCAGGGACTTCCTCCTGGAACACAGAATGAGAGTGTCATGTGCTTGAGGTTGTGGGACTTTCCTGCCCCGATTCCCAGTTCACCTGACAGGTCACACTGGAGCAGGAATTCAGGGGTTGATGTTTTAGGAGTCCTAGACTAGGAGGTGTTGCTAGAGGCAGAGTGATACAATGAAGGACCTGAGGGTCCCAAGACTTGGTGAATAGTGCCCAAGACCCTTTGACCTTGAATGAGTCATTGCCCCATCAGGCAAGAGCATCTTCATCTGTAAAAGAAGGGAGATGGGGGCAGGCAGTGGCTTAGCAGGTAAAGACACTGTCACGAGTCGTGATAACCTGAGTTGGATCCCTAGGACTCATTGGCAGGAAAACCTGGCTTCCACCAACTTGTCCTCTGACCTTTCACTGCAAGTGTGCATACAGAAAAGTGGACACACACACCCACACACACACACACACACACACACACACACACACACACACACCCACACACACACACACGAAAATGTTTTTTAAAAAATTAAAAGAGGGGATCTGGACCATATTGTCATGTGTACATGTATGTGCATGCACACAGATGTATAAGCATGCATGTGTGCAAGTTTGTGTGTATTGCTTTGACACAGCACCAGGCACAGTGCTCTGTGGATATAAAATTGGTTGCTTCTACTTGGCGCTCCAAAGAAGGCTGAAGGAAGACCAGCAGGCAGGACTCAGGAATCCTTCCATCCTCTCCACACGGCTTCCGCTGAACCACCTCTGCTTCGGTCAGCCATGCATTTAGGGTCCTGAAGCAGGTTCCACGTGAGGAAAGGGTTCCCTCGATTTAAACAGAAACGCTAATAGAAGGCCAAAGGCTATGGTGATGTGTGGGTTCTTGTGACTTCCGTAGCGTTAGAGCTGCTGCTGTCCTGTGTCACCTTGGACACCTGCCTAGTTACTCTTCTCTCCCTCACATCGTCCTTGAAAGTGCCCAAGGGGACTGAAATGCTAGGCATGGTGGCACATGCCTGAAATCTTAGCACTTGGGAGTTAGAGGGCAGCCACAGCTATCATAGCAGAAAGTTACCTCAAACTTAAAACCTTGACTACATCATAACTCCCTGTAATTAGGGACTAAATCATATCCCTGATGTGTGTGTGTGTGTGTGTGTGTGTGTGTGTGTGTGTGTGTGTGTGTGTGTGTTTAAGCCAGAGGACAACCTTGGTGTCATCCTTGGGAACATGGTACTTTGAGACAGAGTCTCCTATTGACCTAGAGCTCACCAATTAGACTAGACTGACTGGCCAGTGAGCTCCAGGAATCCTACTGCCTCGCCCTCCCTCGGGCTGGAATTACAGGAACACACCACCACACTTGGAATTTTTACACAGGTGCTGGGAAAGCAAACACATTACTAACCAAGCTCTGTCTAAGCCCCAGGTCCCAGTTTATATTGACGCTTCCTTCCAAACAGCCCTCCTTGTCCACTCCCTTCCTTCCCATGACGGTTCCAAAGCGGGGCTAGGCCTTTAGTAAACGTTCAGTAAACAGATGTAGGTTGGGTAAATGGATAACTAGGCTTTTGGTTCATTTATGCTCACCAGGGCCTCGGAAATGATTCAGCTTTCCCCAAACACACACACACACACACACACACACACACACACACACACACACACACACACCAAGAGCTATACCAAAGGACTAGGGATGTGGCACAGGGGTATGACACTTGCCTAGCAAGCACAAGGCCCTGGATTTGATCACCAGCATTCTGAAAGAAGGAAGGAAAGAAGGAAGGAAGGAAGGAAGGAAGGAAGGAAGGAAGGAAGGAAGGAAGGAAAAATGGGAGGAAGGAAGGTCCACACTAGGGAATTAGCACCTTCGGCAGAAGGAAGTCACCTGACTTGCCTTTTGAATGCCCTTGGTTGTCCTTGGTGGTATGTGTGTAGGTGGCTTGTGTGTAGGTGGCTTTATTTTCCTAAGATTGTCCTAAGAGTGTGGGCAGGGCTATTATTGGAGGCTGAGCTGTGCACAATCCTCACACTGGTAGTGACGCACATTAGCTCCGCCATCACATGAGGAGGTGGCCAGGGCTGGCAGAAGGGCTCAGTGTTGGCTGACCCATGAGCCTCTGAAGTTGGCCCATTCCCTCCACGTTGGCACTGCGCCCCACCCACCCCCAAGCCCTAGGCAGGACAGTGGGGTGCAGCCACTGAATCAGAAGCTGAATAAGTCTTGCAACTGAGCCAGAGAGAGGAAGGATTCAAAGTAAGCTGGTCCAGAGCCTGTGGTGAGGTGTGCCCTCGGAGAGGGTTGGGGAGGACCGGAACAGCAAGCTCAGGTGCCTCTACCTCCTGGGGACACACTCAAGCACAGAGGTACCACTCCCATCCCTCTATGTCCACGTGTGTGTGCTGTCTTTCTTGGGGACCACACAGGCTGTCAGGAGGAGCTGTCCTTGGCTCTGTCTCAGGCCTGAGCCTCCTCTCTGTGCTCTAGGCTTTTGTGTACAGGTTACTTAGTGTCATTCAGAGATCTTATTCCAGGGATATAGACTGGAACAAGAAACGGAATGAAAACAGCAATTAATTTTCCTGTCAAGGATGCCAGCAGCAGCAGCAGCAGGAGGAGGAGGAGGAGGGGGAGAGGGAGGAAGGGGGAGAGGGGGGAGGGGGAGAGAGAGGGAGAGAGGCAAGCTTATCAGAGCAGCTCAGTGGAACATACAGATCTCACACGCACAGTGCTTCAGTACAGACTCTTCGGGCCTACCGCATGCACATCATGGCCGCCCGCTGCTGGGCTCAGCCTTATGTAGAAGAGTGGGGAGGACGCCTTACTCCTCTCTGACCTCCTCACGCCTGCTGCCTCCCGTCGGAGAGGAACAGAAATGTGTTGTTTCTACTGTTTGTTAGGCTGCTCCTCACCTCACCTGGCCTTCATGGCTCCAGCTTTGTGGACCCTAAGAACTCAGCAGGGAAGAGCCTGGTACTTGGGGATGTAGAGCTCAGAGCTGGGAGGAACCAAGCCAACCCTTCATTCTTTGTGTGGTTAAATAGTGGGCCTAAAACCCCACTTTTTACCTCCCAGGCCAGTCTCCACAGCCCCACCCTGGCTCATCTCTACCTTTTGGTTGGTTGGTTGGTTGGTTGGTTGGTTTTTGACTCAGGGTCTTATGTAGCCCAGGTTGGCCTCAAACTCTCTCTGTAGTTGGGGATGACCTTGAACTTCTGATTCCCTTGTCTCTACCTCCCAGATTCTAGGATTGCATGTATGCATGCCACCTCCCTTGCATGTGGTGCTAGGATTCAAACCCAGAACCTTGTGCATGCTAGGCAGGTTCTCTACCAACTGAGCTATAGCCACAGGCCTAAAAGTTTTAGTGTATCCATTTCCACTAGAGAAAACACAGGGTTGGGGAAGTAGAGTGAGTTTTTCAAGATCACACAGCTAATCAGTGGGTGAGCTGGACTTGAGCCTAGCTATGAGCAGTTAAGTGTCTAAGCCAGGAGTAGATTCCCAGGACAATCTTTTGGACTGCCCCCTTTCTCCAACTTAATGACACCACCCCTACTCAGTGAGGACAACCCCACCCCACCTTCTTCCCACTCATCACACCTTATGCCAGCATGCTCAGAAAGCCTGTGACGCCTGCAGATGTCACCAGGCATCACCTGAAAAGGTTTCCATCTCCCCCACAGGGAAGCCAGCTGGATGGGTTTGCTGAAAACATTCTCAAGGGGCTTTTTCATCTCCACTTGACCCACCACTTGGCTACCCACCCCAGCAGATCAGTCCATCCCATGCTCACTGGAGCAGAAATCATTGCTGTGTTAACCATGAATAATTATTTGGCACTTAAAGTGTGTGTGTGCGCGTGTGTGTGTGTGTGTGTGTGTGTGTGTGTGTGTGTGTGTGCGTGTGTGGGTACATGAGTGTGTGTAGATATTAGAAGCTGACATCCATTGTCTTTCTCAATCACTCTCCATCTTACTTTTTGAGACAGTCTCTCACTGAGCTGAATCTCACCAGTTTGGCTGGAGTGGCTGGCCAGAGACGGGGTCCCCTGCCTCTGCCTCCCCAGGGTTGAACTTACAGACTGCTGCACCTGGCCTTCCATACAGGTATTGGGGATCTGAACTCAGGTCTTCATGAGGAGCCGCCTCCCCAGTCTCAGCACGGAAGTGTTTTTGCAGGCATGTTTGTAAACGTTCACTCACCTGGTGAAGTCACCTCTGTTTGGCAGGGCAAGGGGTCTGCAGACGTCAGAGTCAGTGAGTGTCACTCAAGCTTTCTGGTTCCCAGTTTTGTATATTTCAGCACAAGGATGGGACGGGGGTGGGGGGTGGGGAATACAAGCAAAGAACAGCAGAAGGCAGAGGGGGGGTGTTTCAGGAAAGCAAATGGTAAAAGCCCCTCTAGGGCTTTTTATTGTCATTCTGATCACCAGATGTCCTGGAAACTGAAGCATGTATTTGTGTCATAGTGTTGAGGCTGGGTGGGTTTATTGTGCTGAATTCTGTGGTGTGGAAAGACCTTTTCAAAGCTTGCTGGTGGGGCTGGGCTGGGGAGATGGCTTGATGGGTAAAGTGCTTACCACAAGCACAAGGACTTGAGGCCAGTCCCCAGAACATATTTAAAAAAAAAAAAAACAAGTGTGATGATGCACACTTGTAATCCCAGGGATGGGGAGGTGGGGACAGACAGATCCCTGGGGCTCCATGGCTAGCCAGCCTAGCCTGCGTGGTGTGTGCCAAATCAATGAGAGATCCTGTCTCAAAAATAGAGGGGATGGGGGCTGTGAAAACAGCCCTGGACTTACACACACACACACACACACACACACACACACACACACACACACACACACACACATGCTTGAACACTCACTGAGTGCATGTGACAAGATTCAGCACCAAGGACAGTGTTCATGGCAGCCGCGCTGGAAGAGGATGAATGATACCCGGACACAGACCTTGGACCTGGAAGCATCCTCTAAAGTCAGAGTCCAGTCTTCTTCCCCTGCTGCTCCCACAAAATGAAGGGCCTGTCTGAGTTCTGCTTGCATACCTCCAACAGGGATCTTACTATCCCCAATCCAACCCTTCCCATTGAGGTGTATTTGGTACTTGGACATGGTCCCTTCCGTTTCAAGTGGGAAGTCAGAAAGGTGGCTAGTCATCAAATTTGCTTAAAAAATTACTAAATATTTGTGCTTGAGATATAAATCAGTTGACAGAGTACTTGGCACAAAGCCCTGTTCGACCCTCAGTGTCCCATAAATAGCATGGTGGCACACACCTATAATCCCAGCATCAGAAGGTGCCAGAGTTCAAGGTCACCTTTGGCTACATAGTGATTTTGTGGCCAGCCTGGGGTACACAAAACTGCCTCAAAAAGAAATTGCTAAATATTTGTGACATAAGTAGAGAAAATAACATGAAAACACGTCCACCATCCAGATCAAACGAATAAGAACAGTCACTGTATTTGCCTCAGAGAAGTTTATGAAAAAGACATTACAAAAATATGTTTCTCAGGCTGGCCTCAAATTCAAAGAGATCCACCTGCTTTGGCTTCCCTAGTGCTGGGACTACAGGTGTGCACCACCACACCGGACTTACAAAAGTAGTCTTCCTTCTGCTTCTCCTCCTCCTCCCCTCCCTCCCCACCCAGAGTTTCGCGAATGCTAGGCAAGCACCCCATCATTTGAGCCACACCCCCAGCTGATCCTCCTAGTTTTAGATGTAAAGTGGGACATGAATTGGCAGGTTTACTTTATAGGTCTTTGGGTTGCTCATCTACCTTCACAGCTCTCCAGTTCAAGGTATTGTCACCCTGTGTCACACGTGGAAATGCCTGGGAGATAATACCTGGGAACATCCTTTGGCTTGACCATTGTCAACACAAGAATCCTGAGTCACAGTCCAGATCCACAAGCAGTCACGCCTGGTGTGTGTTTGTTTTTAATAAGAGTCTTTCTCCTGGGCCTGAGTGATCATGAATACCCAGCTAGAACTGCAGTTGTAACTGCCTTGAAGTCCTCTGGAATGCACCAGCTAGACACAGCTTGATCCACAGGATCATTAGGCATCAGAAGCTCAACTCCCCACCAAGGCGATTCAGGCAAGGAAACCCATGATCAGCCACTTTTCATCCCCGGCAACACTTTCAGGCCTCCTTCCTTCCCACCCACCCTTGTGTTCAGTTAGCTGCCAATTAGGCTCCCAGGCTTCCCTATCCCCTGACTCTGGACAGGAGAGGATTGGGGAGCTCTCAGTTCAGGTTCAAAGGCATCGGACTATGTGCCTGGGTTTATCCTGGTTCCCTTCTCAAAGACCCAGATCCCTTTGAAAGTGAAATGCTTTAAGACTAAAAGAAAACCCCACATATTGGGGGAGGCCCACCAAGACACATTTGGTTCAAACATTTAATCCCAGTAGCCTCGGGCCTCTCAGATGTCCCAGAATGCCACTGTGGGGCAGCCTCACACTATAGGCAGGGTAACCTCCTACTCAGCCCCCCTAGGGACCCAGCTACTAGGCACCGCAGAAAGAAGGAATGAGAGGAGAGAGAGAGAGGGTGAGGGGGATGCAGAGCCATGATGCCCAGCCTTTAGGATCCTTCTTGTGTGAGCTCTTTGATATAAATTTCTGTCCCCACACCCCAGCTCTAACCTTGAAGATGCTCCATCCAGACTTCCCTTCCCCCAGGGGTGGCATGGCTGTCCCAAGCCTTCTTTTATGCTGTCCCCAGCACCCCTCCTTATCTAAGCCACTCTTCCCGTGCCCCCTCCTTTCTGTCTACCAAACCCAAAACCATACCTCTGATTGCTCCTGCCCCCACTCACTGCTTTGTGACCTTTACCTCCTTTGGCTATCCACTCCTTAATGTCTAGTGTGACTTAGCCTTTGTCTCTATCATATGTCATTATGCCACCCTATCCCCAGTCTGAGTCCCCAGGACCCGAGGGCAGGAGCCACCTCACCTTTTCTTAGCCCTGGCTCCTCTAACCATTTCTCATGTAGAGTTTTCCAATGAATTATTCATTGTGTCAACACATATTAATATCAAGCCCCTAATACATGCCAGACAACATGTCGGGGACTGTGTGTACAGTGGAGAACAAGGCCACCCTGTTCCCTTCAGCAGGTGCTCTTGGCTCACTAAACTACACAGCACTCACTTGTACACACACCTGGAACTCCCCACAGGCACAGGGCCAGAGCCCCAGGATGAGCATAGGAGTAAATGCCTGTCCCCAGCAGCCTCCAGCACAGGCCAGACCCAGAGAGCACAGGCTAAAAGTCTGGATTCCTTGTCCCCAGAAGGGGCAGCTCTGAGGCAGTGTTCTGGACCCACCCTAACCCCAGAGGTCAGCTCCAGATGTGCTCCCCATTCCCCACTCCCTCGTCTGTTTCCCTTTCCCCTCCTCTGTTTCCTGGAATCACTCTTAGGCTGTTTCTGAAGATCCCAATTCTGCTAAGAGTTACTGTCACAAGCCAGAGCTGGGACTGGGAACCCAGGCCTGTGTACCTACTGATCAAAGCAAACAGCGATAGACATGATGAATTAGAGCCAGCTGGGAATGGACTTCTCTGAGGAGGAGGTCTTTACTCTGAGCTTTAGTATACACGACTTTACAGAGCTAGGTAGAGTCTTCCGGGGGTGCTGAGGTCTGGAAGGTGACTGAAGAATGATCAGAAGTTCACCAGCATCCTCATCTACATAGTGAGTTTGATGCCAGTCTGGCTACATGAGACCTTATCTCAAAACAAAACAACAGCATCCAAAAACAGAGTGGGGGAGGAGCTCCAGGCAAGTGAGATGATTCAGCTGGTAACGGCACTTGGTACCAAGCCTAATGACCTGAGTTTGATTCCCAGGACCCAGTGGTAAATGGAGAGAAATGACTTCTGAAAGTTACCCTCTGACCTCCACACATACACTGTGGCATGTGTGTGTCCCCCATCGATACACATGCATACACAGTAAATAAAATAGTTTTCGGAAGGAAGGGTATCCAAGAAAGTGACCCGTGAACAGAGACCTGAACAAAGACTTCTGGGAGCAGCTGTTCACGCTACCCCACTCTGTCCCTCATGCGCAACACATCATACGTGTTTAAATGCTTTCTTAAGTGACTGAGCAGGCACTCAGCTCACCAGCCCTCTCCGGGCTGTGGCAGAGGTGTCTTCCTGAGCTTGTCCTTAGCAGGTCTCGGGAGCAGTCAAGTCTCTGGCTTGTGACAGTAACTCTTAGCAGACAGATGGTCATTTGTCACTCATCCTCAGGCCTCCTCTCTGGCAGTGACAGACAGAGCATCCTTGACTGGCAGACCAAGCTGGGAGCTGCTCTCCAAGTCTCTCTCTCACTTGGGGACAAATGGACCAAGACACAAATGAAAAGATAGAGTTGAGTTGGCTCCAGTATCCAAAAGGTGGGGGTTTCTCACTGGGAGGTGGGGGTTTCTCACTGGGAGGTGGGGGGTTTCTCACTGGGAGGTGACCAACGTCAATCAACTCCACCTAGAAGGGATGCTTGGGAAGTGATGGAAGACTCTGAGTCTGAGGACCTGGTCTCTACTCTCTCTGGCTGGATCCATAGCTCAGTCTATCCATCTGAGCAGTGGGAACACCTTTATCTGCTCGGTGATCTCTAAGCACAGGAGGAAGTCAGAAGTACTTGCTAGATGGGCCAGGGAAGTAGCTCAGCAGATCAAATCAATTGCAGCATGAACTTGAGTACCTGAGCCTAGTCCATGGGTCCCATGGTGGAAGGAGAGACCTAGCTCCCAGAGTGGTTCTCAAACCTTCATACACCCCATGCCCATCACACACACCACACAAATCTCCCTCCTCTCTCTCTCTCTCTCTCTCTCTCATACACACACACACACACACACACACACACACACACACACACACACACAGTTTTTTAAAATCTAAGTACTCACTAAATAAGCCTTGCTATTCCGTAGAGAAGGTTCCGGCTGCAGTTAAAGCGGCACACACGGCTGTATGAAGTGAGGCAAGTGTCCACTGGCTGTATTCATTTGAAAATCTCGTTGATACGTGCAGTTTGGTAGCACCTGTGAGTGACACTCAGGGTACACATGTCTGCTTTGAGAGTTGACACCATGCTCCCATTGACTTTGCTTTCCTGTTTCTAGCCTGTTCTTTGTGGATTTGGGTCTGCAGTAGCAGAAAGGCAGGTCCCCGAAGGCAGAGACCTTCATCCACCCTAACTGCCTCTCTGTGAGCACCCACTGCAGGCCAGGGCCCTGGGTGACTGCTCAGAGACAGTAGGGTAGGAGAACGTCCTCACACCACAGCAGGAAACCCCTCAGTAAGACCTGTGGAAGAACTCTCAGACACTAAGCATAGGCCTTTAAAGGCAGAAACTGGTTCAGCACACATGCTTCCCTCTTCATCCTTTATTGCTGTGTGAAGGCCAATAGCACACGACAGTTCTGGGGCCTTGGAACTGGGTATACAGAAACCCCACCATGCCTGGCCCACCCAGGCCCACACCTTTAGACTGTGGGCCCAGTGTGACATACATTTACTTGGGTTGATCCTGTTATTTGCTATGAGGGACCCAGGCCTGGAAGGACCAGAACCCATGACAGAGCCTCAGGGATGTCACTCAGGGATCCTCTGTGAGAAGAAGGTGGCAGAGATGGTGGCAGCGTCCTAGGGTTCAGTCCCTATGGGATACGTGTTTGGCTGTCATAGTGACATCCCACGTCCTTGCCCCCTGTTTCTTGTGGATCCTGAATCACAGTGGGGGCTCACACTGGAGACTGTCGCCAAGTTCTCGTGTGTGTGTATGTGCGTGTGTGTGTGTGTGTGTGTGTGTGTGTGTGTGTCTGTCTGTCTGTCTGTCTGTCTGTCTGTCTGTCTGTGTCCCAGCCTGAGTTTGCCTCCTGGAACCTTGAAAGGCAGTGTGGGCTGGGAAGGGCAAGGGATCTGCGGCTCCTTTGAAGGCTCTTCCAAAGAGGAAATCCCTTTGTGCACTGCATGATCTCTGAGGCTCTCCAGGCAAATTGGGAAGATGAATCAACTGTGGGCCCCTGTAGCTTCAAAGGCAGTGTGAGGTGGCAGATCAGGCAGGTAGAGCTGTTCTCATTAAAGCTGGGGGTGAGGGAGCTCCCAGCAGAGCTGAGGTTGAGACTGACAACCCACAGCCTGGAGCCTTGAGGGATAGCCTGCAGCCTTGGGCCCTGAGGGCTAGCCCACAGCCTTAGGTCCCGGGGGGTGGAGGTGGGCAGCCCACAGCCTTCCTCTCTTCCTGTGGATGCCATTGCTGTGGAGGGCAAGGCAGAAATGGGTTAAAGCAGAGTGCTGGAGTCACCACAGGGTAGCTGCCACCCACAGGGTCTGGTTGGTACTATAGAATAGGGCTATGGTAGGAGCCGCAGCAGCTGTTTGAACCTCCAGGGGGCACAGCCATTGCCCAGGGCTCCACAGTCATGTATCCCTCAGCCGCTAACCTGGGGGTCACAAACACAGGGAGAGAGAGTCAGGATTTAGGTCCTCCAGTGTCCTGGCCCCATGCTTCCAAAGGCCCTCCTTGGGAGACAAGCCAGCGACCATGAGGGCCTCTGAAGTGGTGTGTGGGTGCCCACACGCTGCCTAGCTTCCTGAGGACTGTGGTATCTGCCAGAGATTGCATCTACAAGGACTTGGTGTCTTTCCCATCCAAGCCCTGTGGTACTGTGACATTCCGACATCCAGAACAGTCCCTGATAAAGAAGCAAGTCCCCAATTAAGTCGATGTAAGTCTGACTTTCACCCTCACTCTGTCTCCTAACCAGGCTTGTAAAGCGTCACACCCCCCTGTCAGTCAGCACCTCACCTGCTGATGGCCTCAGACATTAACAGACAGTGAACAAATTAATTAGTGGCTGAGGATGTCTCAGGATGTGGCCAACGCCCTCCACACAGTCACACACAGAGATCAACACAGGCACTTGGGACCGTGTGCATTCCAGCCTTTTGCTGTCTGGTGTGTGTGAGCACCTATGTGCTTGCCAGCATGGGCAGGCGTGTGTGGAGGCTGGAGGTCAGTATGAAGGGTCTTCCTCTGTCTCCCTTCATCACATCTTGTTTTTATCTTGAAAATTTATTTTAATTATTGTGTGTGTTGTGTGCGTGTGTGTGCCATAGCATGTTCAGAGGACAACTTGCTGGAGTCGGTTCTCTCCCTCCACCTTGTGGGTCCCAGGGATTGAGCTCAGGCCATCAGACTTGACAGCACGTGTCCTCCCTCACCTGCTGAGCCATCTCACCAACCCTCCATCTTATTTTTTGAGCCAGGGTCTCTCACTGATCCTGGGGCTCTCTGTTTTGGCTAGCCTGGCTGGCCAGTGAGCCCCTGGGATCTGCTCGTCTCTGCCCCTCCAGCTCTGGGGTTAAAGGCATGCAGTACCATGCCCAGCCTTTTAGATGGGTGCTGGGGATTTGAACTTGGGTCCTCATACTTGAGCAGCAAGTACTTTACCCATAGAGCCATCTCCCCAGCTTCTCAATCTTTTTTATTATTATTATTATTATTACTTTTTATTTTGTAGTACTGGAGAAAGAGCCCAGGGACTTACACACCAAAGTACATTCCAGAGCTGCTGCTTGCACCAACAGTGAGCACAGTGAGCTCCCTGCCCCAGCCTTGTGCAGAGTGTCCTGTGCATAGCGCAGCAATGACATTTGGAAGCCCAGGCCTCATCCAGGCTTGACTCACCCACCCTGAGGGATGTCAGCTCCAGGAAAGCTGTATTGCCTGCCACCACTGTCTCCTGACCTGTTGGTGGCTAAAATGGACATGGCTGGCTCTGCTCTGTCCTCTCTCCCAGCTCCAGGACCTCTTAGTCCCTCCACAAGTACGCTGCAGGTATAGTTGTCACCCCAAAACTAGCCCAGAACCTTCGGCCCCTCTACTCCTGTGGGTCAGCACTGCCTTCCACTTACTTGCCTGTTTCTTGAGCTGACTGTGGACTTCTCAGGCCCTGAGCACACAGTGCAGGCCCAGGAATTGTTTGATGAGTGAATGCATGAGCCTTTCCTCTCCCCAAAGCTGGTGTGCTAGGGTAGAAAGGGCCCTGGATGGATGCAGTCCGCTGGTCTCAATCTCTCGTTCTTTACTGTGCAGTCAATGGGGAGTCCTGCCTCCTCAGGAGATGGAGGGACGTGGAGTCACAGTGTGCACTGGACATGGCTGTAGGGAGCACCAGTCCATTTGGAGGTTAAGGGAGCCCCAGAGAGTGTATTTAAATTCCACAGAGAGAGTAGCCAGTGCAGCTAATGGTACATCCATCGGTATAAGCCCATGCTCGGAGTGTCTGCCAAGACTGGGGACAGTGTCTGGAGTTTTCATCTACTGCACTTGGGTCTGTGAATATTTGATTCCAACCATCTAAGTGGAAGAAGGAGAAGGGCTGAGCAATGAGTCCTCTCAGAGCCAAGCAGCCACCCTGCCCCCTCAAGTGGTATAATTAGCATCACAACTTAGGGCTGGAAGAGTCCCAGCACTTACCTCCTCCAGTTCCTGAATGAGGGCCCCTTTGGCATTTGGAAGGCACCTCCCTTTCCAGCTTCCTTCTTGAGGGGTGCTGACTCCAGGACAGAAGTACCAGTCCAAGTTTGTCATTTTGCAGGTGTGAAAACCAAACGGGCCCAGGGAGGGCTGGGGGGTGCCCAGGTCTGCACAGCATCAGCTGTGACTCACTCTCCGTCCCCCCTCCCTCCTAACTGCGGCTTGGGCCTAGAAGGAGTCTAGGGGTTCAGCCACTGAGAGAATGGGGCTATGCTGACTAGGACAAGGACATGTGGCGTGGCCTTGCTCCCTGGGAAGTCACTGTATTTATCAGCTAGGATGGTCCTCCCTCAGGGTCCAGAGTAACCAGCCTCTTCAACTCCACACAGGTGGCCACTACCCCTTGTTGGATCTCAGAACTCTGGCTGTGAAACGGGAGGGACCACCCTTCTCCCCTCATCCCCTGCCCCACCCCAGCATCCTCTTGCCTGTTTCCCCGAGAGGACCAGAAGGAAGCAGACTTCTGTTGGTCCCTCTGCCTTTGGCCATGAGTTAAATCAAAATGGTGGGAGAGGCTGGGGATGTGGTTCAGCTGGGAGAGAGCTGTCATAGGCTGTGTGAAGCCCGAGGTTCCGTCTAGACACCACATAAACTAGGTGTGGAGGCACACACCTGTAACTCCAGCACTCAGAAGATAGAGGCAGGAGGATCAGAAGTTCAAGGTCATTCTCAGCTTCATGGTGAGTTTGAGGCCAGCCTGGGCTACATGAGACCCTGTCTCAAGGGAAAAGGTGATGAGGGGAGGGCTTTGTGGGAGAGTTTCTTTGCGCCTTCCCTAGACACCAGGGTGCAGCCAGGCTAAGGGCCACGGTCTAGGGAAGGGAACCATATATGCCACTGGGGAAAGAGGACTCTAGCCTGTAGGCAGCTCTTTTGTGCCTAGCTGGGTGGGACTTTGGGAAGAACATCAGAACATAAGGACACACCCTGGCTTCCCCGGCCCCAACACAGCAAAACTTGAGAGTGAATGGAAGAACCTGGACTCAGGTGTCTAAACCCAAGAGCAGCAGTGGTGAGCCAAACTGTTGTTCCAAAGAGGAAGAAGTCAAGGAAAGCATGAAACTATGTTTAGTTGGACCTTTAATAAATGAGCCTCAAGGACTCAAAAGGTTACTTGTGGGTGGGGGATAGAGCAGTGGTAGGGCACTTGCCCCGTGTGCTCCAACACAACATAAAAGCAAATCCAGACAAGACAGGAATGGGAATGGTGGCCCACATCTTTAATCCCAGCACTTGGGAGGCAGAGATAGGTGGAGCTCTGAAATCAAGGCCAGCCTGGTCTACAGAGCAAGTTCCAGGATAGCCAGAGCTGCATAGAGAAACCCTATCTCAAAAGGAAAAAAAAGACATTAAAAAAATAATAATTGTATGTCAATAGTAATTCCACATTACTTACAATAGCCAAAAAGTGGGAGCATTTCCGTGAATGGAAAAACAAGATGTGGTGTACACAGGCAGCGGAACACTACTCAGCCACTAAAAGAATGAAGCCAGTGTGGATGGACCTTGAAAACATGATGCTAAGTGAAATAAGTCAGACACAGAAGTCTGCTGCTTATAATTCCCCTCATATGAATGGCTGGAGATGGTAGAAGCAGGAAGAAAGATTAAAGCTTACTAAAGGCCAGGGTGGGAAGTCACTGCAATTGGTTGGTTACAGAGTGTCTCTGGAGGCAGTTGAACATGCTAGTAGTGTTAATGTTAGCACACGTGATGGATGCTATCAGGTTGTGTACATAAGGGATTAACATGGAATTTTATGCCACATAACACAACAGAAGAATATTAATAAGTCAATGCATTCACTGAAGAGAATAGAATGATAGGAAATAGGGTCATCTGTGGAAAACCTGGGACCACTATTTATACATAAACCAAACTCTAAACAAGGCACAGGTGGGAACTGGCCCTCTGCTCTTCATCATGAGCCATCCCACTAGGCTCCACCTTAGTCTTGAGACAGTTTCTCGCTGAATCTGAAGCCAAGCTGATGGCCAGTAAGCTCTTGGGATCCGTCCGTCTCTGCCCCACAAAAGCGGGACTGCTTGCTCGCCTATTATGTGGGTGCTGGGGATTTGAACTGGGGTTCTCTTGCTTTCACGGCAAGTTCTCTTAACCACTGAGCCATCTCCCTAGCCTTGCCTTGTGGTAGGGGCTTCGTAAACACTGAGACACAAATACAGGCATGTGCATATACACGTCCTTTTTAGTGGGAGGAGCCAGAGTTGTGTTCTCATGACTTCAACAATGTCCTAAGCCACCTTTATTCTAGCACCGTCCCCAAGTGCTGAATTCTGCCTCCAACCCACCCCCTGATGAACCATCTATCTCGAGAGAGGGCAGCTTACCTCCTAGCATGTTGTATGAAGTTTCCTGGCCAAACATGAACAAATGTCTACTTCCCCAAGATAGGGTATCAAAGGAACACATTCCACAAGTGGACCAACGTAACCATTTCACCAAAGTCCAATTTGACAAAACTAGGAGTTTAATGGGCTTACTTCCAGAACATGAGTGGGGGGGTCACTAACAGGAGTCAGGGGGTCAAAGCCACCACATCACTGAAAAGTCTCACTCTAGCTTGGATGGATGACAGCTTCCTCATCGCTGCATAGATGGAGTCTCCCCTTCAGTTAACCTCCCACCCCCTATACACTCCAGCACTCCTCAAGACCCCAAGCATCTGGGGCAGAAGTACATGCAGCTCAGGGGGAGGTATAGGAAGGAGAAACTGGAAGCCACCCCCTCCTCTGTGAGGGGGCATCATCAGGCCCCCTGATCTTGATGGCCCCTTGCAAGTGGTCACAGCTGCTTGATGAGGATAGTAATGTCTGTTATGCCTGGAGCAGAGCATTCCACAACACAGTACTCCTAGGTACTTGGGAGATGTTGAGTTGACAAGTGAGGGGTGGAAGAGGCTAAGGACAGCTACAAGACCCTGTGACCACATTCTGCCTCCCTGTCCAGGGCACAGTTTTGTCACCTACTGGGTTTGGGCTATTCTAGAAAGAATGGAGGCCACCGCCAAGCATGCCAGCTCACGCCCACAATCCTAGCACTCTGGGGGCTGAGGGAAGAGTTTGAGTTGGAGGCTGACTTGAGCTGCATAGTGACATCCTTTCTCAAAATAGAAAAGAAAAAAATCATGAAGGTATGGATAAGTACCTGAAAAGCAAATGTCCCGGGATGCTCAGCGGAACATGAAGGGATTCTACTAGCTTTGGACTGACAGAGTTTCATGTCCAGCGACTGTGGCCCGAAAGGTACTGGGGGAATGGCTTGTCTAGATCCTGAAGCTGCTCACAGTGGCGGGCGGAGAGGAAGCAGCCAGCCTCTGTGCTGTCAGTCACCTGTGCTTTGCAGCTACTGTTCTCAGAATCGCCTCCAAGCTTCCCATCTCGGACTACTCCCCAGCAAGTGTCCCATGTACCTGAGCAATGACCTGAAATCAGGGGACCTCGGCTGCCCTGTTAGAACCTGAACAGTCATGTAACTTCCATGACCCTCTGTCTTCCTGTCTATAAAGTAGGGAAGAAAGTGAAGCCTGTGAGGATTAAATACTGTTCATGCCTCTAAGACTTCCAGGATGGGGCCTGGCACATGGGGAAAGTTAAATATGACTATCATTATAATGGAATCATAGCACATACACACTGAATGCTAACTACATGTGCTTGGCAATAAAGACAGAGGGGGAAGTGGGGAACGGTTCACTGTTAAGCACTTGTCTAAATCCTCAGAACTTATGTAAATGTAAATGTCTGGTGGGTGTGGAGGCGGCTTGTACTTCCAGCTTCGGAAGGTAGAGACGGGGAATCCCTGAACAAGCTGGCCGGTGAGACTAGCCATATCCTCAGGCTCTGGGTTTGACCGATAGACCCTCCCTCATTGAATAAGGGGGAGAGTGATGGAGAAAGGCTCCTGTCATAACCTTGGCCCTCCTTGAGTATATACATGCACAGCATGCACACATGCAGACGTGCCCACACACTACATACATATTCAAAAATGGGAAGGAGAGATAGGAGCGCGCACACGCACGCACACACACACACACACACACACACACACACACACACACACACACACACACACAGTTTGTCCGTCCTTCCACGCCCTGCAAAGGTTTCCTGGAAATTGTGGGCTGGGGACGCTCCACTGCTGCCTCTGTCCTGTGACCCACTGTCAGTGTGAGTGGAGGCTGTCACTCTGAGGGGACTGGGAAGCAGAAGGTGGTGCCCACTGATAGTTTGGCAGCCCCAGTCTGTACTTATCCCTATGCAGGGCACAGATGGAGTGAGCCAAGATGAGGTGGTGTGTGGGAGCCCGTTTTCAGGTTCCTCGTGGCTTTACTCAGCAGGTCCGTATAGAGGATGATTAGGACCACGGGCTTGAGTGCAGGTGTCTGAGATGGTCTGCACTTGGCTGTGCTGGAGCGGGGGTGGGGTGGGGACGGGGGGGGGGGGGGGAGGTCTTTTGCTCCACCCTTTGGCGTCTCTATAAATACCCTGAGGCAAAGACAGTCGGGGCTCATTGGAAAAGGTTCCAGGCCCTCTTGAGGCTATCCTTTATTTTCTGTTTATCTCTGCAATAAATCCTTCTATCTAATATTTCCTGCTGCTCAAACTCAAGAAAACTCTGGGGAACGGTGGGGTTGGTGGGTAAAAGCCCTGCAGTGGTGGGGATCAGAGACTCCGTGGTCCTGTCTACTGCAGGATGGATGCAGGCTTCCAGATACTGACCCAATCAGCTATCGGGAGAGACTTGGGTAAAACTGGTGATGCTGGTGGACCCCAGCATATTCACAGGCTACACCAAACCCTGTCTTCTTGTGCCTGCTCATCACCAGAGTGCCACTGTGTCTCTGCTCACAGTGGCCTACCCCAAGGACACCTTTCCTATGCCACTCACTTCCCCCCTTTCCTCTGAGTATCAAAATCCTAGAAAGCTGGGATGCAAAGGTCAGCTGGCCATCTGCGTCCACAGGCAGCAGAGGCACTCTCTGTTCCAGCTTGCCCAGGGCTGAGGTGCTCTTAGAAACAGGGGTCTTTTGGTGCTGAAACCAAGACAGATGGCCCTCTGGCAGGCAGACAAGTGAGCTATCTTTCACTGCCCACTTGCAATGAGGAACCCTCACCTGACTGTCTTAACTGGAAGCAATCTTTCTTGCCTTCGATATTCTCAAGCAGTATGTGTGCCTGTCGGTATCTAAACTCCACTCCTGCTTAAAAAAAAAAAAAAAATCCCAGTGTTTGGGAGACATCTTATTTTTGCTGCGTCCTGAATGCACCAAGAAAGAGGGTCAAAGTAGGAGGTGACAACAGGTTGGGTAACCTTCCTGCAGTTCTGGGCCACTCTATCCCTTTCCATGGCTTAGAATGCGGGTTTCCGGAGAGCCATCCGTCTTGAAAACATTTAATTACAGGGAAAGATCTCCAAGGCTGTCTGTTACCTCCCAGGGATACATTTTTTCCCCTGCTCTTTCTGAAGGAGCTTGGGCAGTGAGGAAATGGACCTGAAGAAGCATCTAGGGGGCTGAAGGGAGGAAGAAGGAAGGGAGAGCAGAGAGGTGGAGCCAGGGGTGGGTACCGGGAGTCAGAGGGACCGTGCCTGAGTAAATGAGTGAGAGATAAGACTGAGTGGGGAAAGCGAAAAGATGGCTGCACAGACAGCTGTGCTACTGGGCCACGCTGGCACTGAGAGGAACGGCGTCACAGAGGTGGTGGCAGGAGCCCTGAGGAAAGGTCCAGCTGGGAGGACTAGAGACAGACCAACCAAGGAGGGCTTCCCAGAGACAGGGAGGCAGAAAGCTGTGACCACGTTTGCACCGGGGACAGGGCAGTGGCATCGACTGAAAGTGAGCTGCGGGGCTGGGAGGCCTTGGAGGCTGTGCCATCGTCAGCTCCCGTGAACACTTGGCGGCTTGGTGGAGCCTGATGGGCGTCTCCAGATGCCAAGGATTCCTTCCAGACTCCCCTCTGCAGCCTCTTCTCTAGGGACCATGGAGATGGTAAGGCCGTGTGGACCTTGGTTCTAAGGAAGCCCTGACCCTGCGTGTCCTCTCTTGCAGGCTGTGACAGCGAGCACTGGGGTCCTCACTGCAGCAACCGGTGTCAGTGTCAGAACGGCGCCCTCTGCAACCCTATCACCGGCGCCTGCGTGTGCGCCCCGGGCTTCCGAGGCTGGCGCTGCGAAGAACTCTGCACGCCCGGAACCCACGGCAAGGGCTGCCAGCTGCCTTGCCAGTGCCACCACGGCGCCAGCTGCGACCCGCGCACTGGAGAGTGCCTCTGCGCACCGGGCTACACCGGCGTGTAGTGAGTAGGGAGGGCGTGGCCTGGGGGTGGGGCCAGGGAGAGGTCAGGTCAGGACTGCAGGGGCGGGGAAAGAAGGGATGGGGAGGAGCCAGAAGAGATGGAGCGGGGCTGGGAGAGGAAGGCGTGGCCTGGATGACCCTGCCTTGGAGCCGAACCGAGCTGGGGCCTAGGAGCCCTCACCAGGTCTTTCAAGCTCTTTGGCAACTTCTTAGCACCCTAGTGGGCAGGAAGATGAGAACAGAAGGCCCTGGTGTGACATCTGCCATCTGACCCCAAGTGCAACAGTGTCTAAGTATCCAGGCCTCACCTACGCAAGTCTGACATCCATGCCATGAGTCCCTACTAGAGACAAGTCACATGTCGGAGGGCTGGTCCTAGTTAGGGGACGCAGAAGTGAGCTTGTCCTTCTCTTTTGACCTCTGCAGTATGCCTCTGTTTGCCCCATCCTAATTGATACATCTGAGGCAACCGGCTGGTAAGAGCCCAACTGACGTATCATATGCTGATTGGTCCCCTCACTTCTGTGCCCTGGGGAAGCCACACTGACAGGCCATCCCCAAGACAACTTAGTCGGCACTCTCACAGACAAGACTGGTGTTGTCCAGCCCTGCTGAAGGCTCTAGAGTCGGCCAAGGATGCTGACCATAAGACATCCTGGATTGAGAGCATTTCCTGCCCCAATGTGTCTGGGCTCCCAGGGCCTTTGAGTTTGAAGCCATGGCCATCGGAATGAGACCCAAGGCAATGATGCAGACCTTCCCCATACTCCCACAGTGGCTGCCCCCCCCCCCACCTGTGGCAGCTGGGAGCTTTTCAGAGCCTGGAAAGGACATGTCTCAGAATTTCTGGCTCCCCGCTTTGAAAATAGGCAGGTTTTGAGGGGCTGAAGAAATGACTCAGCGGTTAAGAGTGCTAGCTGCTCTTCCAGAAGTCCTGAGTTCGATTCCCAGCAACTACATGGCAGCTCACAACCATCTATAATGGGATCTGGTGCCCTCTTCTGGCATACAGGCATACATGCAAAGAGAGCACTCCTACACATAGACTACATAAAGAAAGAAATCTTTAAAGGGGTGGGGGGGTTGGAGGGGGTTGGCAGCAGGTTTTTGAAGGCGAAATCCAAGGCCACTTCTTAGCCCCTTTGCCCTTGCTCTCTCATCCATCTGGCATGCCCTTCCACTCTCTCAGTGAAAATAGCCTCATCTTCAAGGCCCAAGTAAAGCGCCTTCTTAGGGAAGGTCTCTTCAGCCTCCTCCCCAGAACTTTCAAGTGTTGGCCCCAGCAGTACACTACAGTTCAATATATTATAGCTGAGACCTGTCTCCCTCTACTGGCGGGGATCAGAACACCCACTCTTCAGGTGCAGGGTTTCAGGCCTTTGATTCTGCAGCCGGCTGATTGCTGACACCATCCACCACCTGTGGTGGGGGAGGAGTCAGGTGCCAGGTGGGGGGTCAGGGTTGAGATTAACCGTTCTTGTAGACAAGGCTCACTAGGGAGCCCTGGGACGTTGGGTTTGAGCACTGGGGCGCTCTTGGGAATTCTGCTGAGACTCTTCCTCTCCGTGCAGCTGCGAGGAGCTGTGCCCCCCTGGGAGCCATGGAGCTCACTGTGAACTACGCTGCCCCTGCCAAAATGGGGGCACCTGCCACCACATCACTGGCGAGTGTGCCTGCCCTCCAGGCTGGACGGTAGGTGGAACCCTCAAGATGCAGGTGGGCACCAGAAGAGGTCTTGGCATCCATCACAAGACCATGAAAGGCTAAATTCCTCTCTTTATCCCTGTCTGTAGTCATGAGCCATCATGAGACACTCACTAGCAGTGAAGGGTCCCTGGTCTAGGGTCTGTGTGGCCTAAGGCAAGTTACTTAGCCTCTCTGACTCAGTGGTCTCTCACAGGCAAAAGAGTTGGATTTTCCTCATATGATGGGCTCTGGCTAGGGCTAGGCATGTAGCTCAGTTGGTAGAATGCTTGCCTAAGATGCATGATCCCTGGGTTCAATCCCTACCACATAAAACTGGGCCTGGTAGCACAGACCTTTAATTCCTGCACTTGGAAGGGAGAGGCAGGAGGATCGGAAGCTCGAGGTCATCTTCAGCTACATAACAAGTTCAAGGCCAGCCTGGGCTGCATGAGACCCTGTCTGAGAAAAATGTTTTAATTAAAAAAAAAAATCGACTCTGAATTGGGTCTGGGTACCCAATGGAGCTTCAGCTGTGACAGAGGAGTTGGGAAAGAGCCACAGCAGGGTATGTGTGGTTCATCTGGCTTTGTGAAACCTTACTCTAGCTCACATATTCATGCTGACTCTGTGGCCCCCAGAATCTGTTATATTCCCAAGTGTTTCGGGTACTTCTGATGCAGCCTCTACCAGTGCAGGCCTCCAGTCTGGGAGCCCTCACTACGGGAAGCAGGCAGAGATGGAGTGTCACCCGTGGAGGCCTATGTTCAGATGACGTGTCCGATGCTGCCTCTGACAAACCTCCCTGCCTCCAGTCACAGATTTCCCATGTATACACGTGATTTCCCTTCAGTGAGCCTTGCTTGGGTTGGCTGTCATGGTAGGTAAAATCCTCAGGCGTGACTGCATATCGAAGGTGCTTGGCAAATGCCAAAGCCTTTTATACCTGCTTGATTTATAGCCCTGGATGTCACAGGCTAGCCACAGCTTCCTATCAGCTGCCAGGCTCCCCGTCAGCACCTCCCTATGGTCCCAAGCCCCTGAAAGGCTGCCAGCCTCAGAGGCTGCCCTTCCACACTGTATCCTCTGTAACAGGCCCCACTTCGGGAGAGGCTCAGTTGCCTCCCCAGGGCCTGAGGACAGTCCTGCTGAGTAGAGCAAGATATATCAGGAGGCTTTGGACACCAGGCTCTCAAGGGCAGCCAGGAAGGACATCTGCAGGTCCAAGGATGCTTCTAGACAGGGAGGGACCTTAGGAATCCAGTGTGGCCAAATATGGCTACATACTAGAGTCAGCGAAGGACAGGGGTCACACTTGAGCCTCTGGGAACCCATCTTTAATGAGCTCCCAGGTGACTCTGAGGAAGGCCGTGTGCAGACACAGCTGCACTTGGAGATCATTGATCAAGAGTGAAGGACGTCCTGCTGTGTTCCACAGAGCCCTTTAGTGCCTTACGGTGGGTGGGGAAGAGAGCCTCATCACTGGGATCAGGACCCCACCATTCCATCTGAGTTTACTCAGTATGGACGTTCTAGGAAACAGGTCATAAAAAGAGCACCAGTCACAGCTTGAAGAGTCTTGAACACCGTGGTCTGACCATAAAGGTCCTTTCTTGGATAAGAGAGAGAGCAGGGAAGGCTAGTGACCTGCCTTAGGCCACAGTGTTGGTTAGGAGTGAGGTGGAGTTAGAGCCTGGGTCTCAACTCCAGAACCACCAACCTAGGTTCTCTCTCTCCCTCCCCCTCCCTCTCTCTCCCCCACTCTCTGTCTTTCTGTGTGTCTCTTTCCTCTCTATCATTTCCCCCCCCCCTCTGTCCTCCTCCTCTCCTCCCCTCTCCCTACTCTTCTGAAAGGACAGCGGGGATGACGTCACCCCTTTCACCTGTCCCCTTCTCCCACCCGAACCTGCTTCTTGGGAAGGCCTCTATCACCAGACAGCTTCCAGGTGTCCAGTGCCCACAGGCAGGGCTCAAGGAAGCCCATCAGCCAGCCAGGGAGGGAGCCCTGAAGCTGGAGAGGCCTCTTCTGAATGCTGCTGTGTGCTGCTGGGCTTCAGGGACAGGAGAAGGAGAAAGCCAACACATAGTGGTGACTCTTTTTCTCACACACCTTTTCCAGGTGACGAGAAACCCTGTCTATAGAAAGCTTTGGTGCTGAGGACTTTGTTTTAAATTTTATGATAGACAATCGAATTTCTATTTTTGACATAGCATTGAACTTGCAGATTTGCATGAATTATTAATACCCTGGTGCATGCAGAGTCACAAAAGGAAGCTCAGCTCAGGCCTGAGGCTCCTCCAAGGAGAGCTGGGGCTAAGGAAAGGCTGCTGCAGGGAAGGGTCACCTGTCCTTGTCTCCCCCTGCCTGACTTGCCATTGGCCCCCGTGGGGCTTCAGCCATCCGTTTTCCCACTCTGAGACTGATGGAATGATTGCTCACTGCCACCACTCTGCTGGGACACTGAGTACAGAGAAGCTTCTGGGAGCTCAGGCCCATCTGGCCCTCCAGGCCACCAGCCCCCAAGAATGCCACCGGCCCCTTCCCTTGCCTGGCCATAATGAGTCCAGTGTGGAGAGCCCATACAAAGAACCTGGGAGCGATTTTCCCACTTTTTCTAGGTTTTTGCTCGCAGAGGAAAGAGAATGACTGCAGGTAGCTTGATGACAGTGGACAGACACTGGGGACAGGCAGAGGGCAGGAAGTGTGGCAACTGGCCCCTGGGGAATTCCCAGTCTGATGTAGAGGCTGAATGGAATGGGTACATTCACACATGTTCATGTATACACAGACGCTCACATGCAAAGGAAATAATGGGCAGGAGGAGGAATGGAGCCGGCAGCCAGGAAACGGGGCCAGTGATGGCAGAGACCCAGACAGGGCTTTTGAGGCTTAGGCTTTGGTGTCTCAGACACTAGGGGTTGGAAAGACAACTGTAGAGGCCAGTGACTGGTCCTGAGGTTGGGATCACCTCCACAGCACCTTCACCAGTCACTGCCCAGTGTCTCCATGGGCTCCTGGGACAGCGGCCACTAATGTGACTGCCCAAAATGCTGGCAAGACCGAGCCACCATCTTGGCCCCTTCCTTTTGATCTTCTGTTGAACACAGACCTCTTACAGTGTAGCTGCTCTCCAGAGTCCCACTGAAAAATTAGGCCTGGCCAGTGGGAAGAGCAGGACTTGCCCCCATTTCATGCCAACCTTCTAAATGCTGTGTAGCTCAGGAGCCCACTACAGTGGAGACACAGCTGGACTTCCCAGGTTGCCATACAAACGACTCAGACTATAAGGCTTTGTTTTCCCTTGGGCTTGGAGGCTGAGAAAGGTGTCTAGGTGTCAGGAATCAAGGTGACTCCCTCAGGCAGGGCTAATGACTTCTGAGCCTCTCTCCCCAGCCTGGAGATGGCCATCTTCTTCCTTCGCCTTTGCATGGCTATCCCTCTGGCCTTCTTATAGAACCCAGGCCCACCAGCACGAGGATGGTACCACCCATGACGGGCTGAACCCTCCCATGCCAATTACCAATTAAGAAAATGCACTACAGGGTCTGGAGAGATGGCTCAGCAGTTAGGAGCGCTGGCTGTTCTTCCAGAGGTCCCGAGTTCAATTCCCAGCATCCACGTGGCAGCTCACAACAGTCTATGATGGTATCTGATGCCCTCTTCTGGTGTGCAAATGTACATGCAGACAGAGCACCTATATACATAAAATACATACACTCATACACTAACACATAAATTTTTTAAAAAGAAAGAAAAAAATGCACTACAGGCTTGCTTCTAGGCCAGTCTTACGGAGGTGTTTTCCCAGTTGAGAGTCCCTTTCCCAAGTGATTCCAGCTTGTGTCAAGTTGACATAAAACTAGCCAGCACACATCATCACATCTGTCTTTTTACATGACTTCTGGGAACAAAGCTAAATGCTCACGTTTGCACAGCCAGCATGTCACTGACTGAGCTGACCCTCCAGCCCTCTGCATATCTGTCTCAGTCCCCGAGTTAGCTTGGATGAGGGCCCACGGACACAAGTGTTTGGCTTCACCTCTGAAAAGGCCGAGCATCCACATACGATCACATCCAGACACACTGGGAGTTAGAATTGCAGCCTATGAGTCTCAAGAAGATAAAGTCCCAGCAGGAGAGGAACCCTCATGCTTTGCCTGCCTCCTCCAAAGGTTGTTCTTCCAACCGGCAGTAGTTGATCATTTATGTAGTCCTGTATCACCTCGTCAATGCCAACTTTGTTCAGCTGACATTCATTAAGGGCCACTCATTAAGGTGCTGTACCGGCTTCCTTTGTATCCCTAATCTCACTTACGTTTACAACTTCCTAGAGACCAGGGGTCATCTCTCTCTCTCTCTCTCTCTCTCTTTCTCTCTTTCTCTCTTTCTCTTTCTCTTTCTCTCTCTCTCTCTCTCTCTGTGTGTGTGTGTGTGTGTGTGTGTGTGTGTGTGTGTGTGTGTACATGAATGAGGACTCCACCTGTTCAAGGGTGAGGGAACAGGTAGGCATAAGCATTCCCTGCCTAAGTTGGCTTGAAATCTTTTTCAGGGTTGGAGGACCCTCGACATCCCCAGACAGTAAGGACAGAGGTGCAGAGAAGCCAGAGACAGGCCCCTGCCATCCCCAGGCTCCTCTCCCCGACTTCTGCACACTGGCCTCACAATCCTCCCTTCACCAGGCCCCTTGGTGCCTGCAGAGAGTAATCTGAGCTGAAAGCCTCCCACTTAATTCATTACAACTCAATAACATAATGCAGGAAGATGGCTCTGGTCTGGCAAGCTTTTCCCGACTGAACTAGCTTCTTTGGGGCTGGTGATTATTGGTGCTTAATAACTGTGTGTTGAACAAATTGATTAATTAATTGGAGGATCATCTTCATTCTCCATAAGAGAAATGATTATCTCTGGCTGAAAGGGTGGCAGGAGACGAGACTAGGCTCAGACATCTGATGAAGACTTGAAATGTATACAAACTGTCTTAAAGGTATATACCACAAGGCTAATACTGGCGGGTGGGGGTGGAGAGAAAACAGCCCTCAGTGCACATGCTCACAACCCCAGTCTGGGTCTCTTGGGGCTTCTCCCTCCATTTTCTACCTAACGTGCTTTTACTGCTACTTCTTTTTTTTTTTTTTTTAAAGATTTATTTATTATTTTATGTATATGAGTGCTCAGTCTGCATGTGTGGCTTTATGTCAGAAGAGGGCATCAGATCCCACTACAGATGGTTGTGAGCCACCATGTGGTTGCTGGGAATTGAACTCAGGACCTCTGGAAGAACAGCCAGTGCTCTTAACCGCTGAGCCATCTCTCCAGCCCCAGCCACTCCTTAACTATTGACTTCAGATTGGAGTTCAGGCTGGTGAGCTGGCTCAGTGGCATCAGCTATTGTCCTCAAGCCTGGCAACCTGAGTTCAACCCCTGGGACCCACATGGCAGAAAGAGAAATGACTCCAGCAAGTTGTCTTATGACCTCCACATGCGTGCCATGGCACACACGCATGCACATATATAAATAAATAAGCTTACATTTTATTGTACTTAATTCCAGCCTCCCCCTACTTGAGTTGAGTTGGCGTGGAGGTCAGACGCATGGGAGACAAGCAGCCACAGAGAGGGAGGAGGGCTTCAGAGAAAGAGGGGAAATACCCAGAGTACAGAGCAGCTCCCCAAAGACAGAACAGAAGACTGCTAAGTTCACGATGTTTGTGTTAATGTGCCTGTGTGTGTTTGCATTAACGTGCCTGTGTGTGCGCCGTTACTAATCTAGCTGACAGCTCAGCCCAAGTCTGAAATAACTCTCAGTAAGTCAGACACCTCAGAAGTCACCCCCTCCCTCCCTCCCTCCCTCCCTCCCTAACTCCCTCCCTCCCTTACTAACTCCCTCCCTTCCTCCCTCACTAACTCCCTCCCTCCTTCCTTCCCTCCCTCCCTCCCTCCCTCCTTCCCTCCTCCCTCCCTTTTTGTTTTTGCCTTTGTGTTTTGAGGCAGCGTTCAGAACACCTTGTGCTTCTGTTGCATGGGCTCTTTGCTTGGCATACTCACTACTGTCCTGGGATTCCTTTTGTTTCTCCTTTGATGGGTCCCTAGTTCTCAGAATCCATGTTTTCTTTTGCTTTTTAAGTTTTCTTGAGTAATTATCTTTCTTCTACCTTTCTTTCTTTCTTTTTTTTGGGAGGGGTGGATTAACAAGATTTCATATATCAGTCTAACTCTCAAACTAGGCACATAGCCGAGGATGACTGACGATGACCTTGAACTTCTAATATTCCTGCCTCCACTGCAGGTGTGCACCCCCACACTGAGTCTGTAGATGCTGAGAACTGAACTCGGGGCTTCACACAGGCCAGGAAGCCCTCCACTGACGGAACTGTATCACCAGCCCTGGACATGTTTTTTTTTTTTTTTTTTTTTTTTTTCCTGGACATGTTTTTTGTTTTTTTTTTAAATTTTATTTTATGAGGGGTGGGGCATCTTCCACCTAGTTACCTAAAGTACCCATGAAGGTTAATGTTTGTGAGTTTATTCAAATCTGAAACTGTCCTATCAAATCCCCTGCTTAAGTCTTGGTTTTGGTAGGTATAAAATTCTAGACAAAAGGATTTTGTCTTGTCTTGTTTGAACCAGTTTGTTTTCTTGAAGTGTTGAGATCCAGGCTTCACCTCTGAGCCATATCCCTCCTGCTGCTTGACTGTGGGTTCTAGATTGGAAACTATTTTCTCTCCAAATGTTAAGGAACTGCCCCACTGTCACCTAATTTCCAGCTAAGAGCTCTAAGAACTTAATCCTGGTGCTTATGTATTACTGCTTTCCTCTTCCTAAGAACTTTGATTAAGTTTACCTGTGGAAATATAAAACGTTGGGCTAGAGAGATGGTTCAGTGGTTAAAGGCACTGGTAACTCTTCCAGAAAACCTGGGTTCAATTCCCAGCACCCACATGGCAGCTCACAACTGTCTGTGACTCCAGTTCCAGGAGATCCAACACCCTCAGACAGATGCACATGGAGGTAAAACATAAATGTGAATAAAATAAAAAATAAAATAATTAAAAAAGAAATACAAAACTTTGGTGGCTGGAGTGTTGGCTCGGTAGTTAAGAGCACTTGCTGCTCTTCCAGAGGACCCAAGTTCAGCTGCTCCCTGAACCCATGTCAGAGAGCTTACAACCACCTGTAACTCCAGCTCCAGGAGATCCAAAGACCTCTTCTGGACTCCTCGGACATCCACATGCCAATGGCATACATACACAGAAATAAGAATATGTTGGGTTTTTTTTTTGTATTTTTCGAGACAGGGTTTCTCTGTGTAGCTTTGCGCCTTTCCTGGAACTCACTTGGTTTTCCAGGCTGGCCTCGAACTCATAGAGATCCTCCTGGCTCTGCCTCCCAAGTGCTGGGATTAAAGGCGTGCGCCACCACCGCCCGGCAAGAATATGGTTTTAAAACGTCTTTTTAATAAAATTTGTGATGCTCTGCCCTGATGGGAGTCATAATCCCCTATTTCATTTCTCCTCCTTCCGTCCTTCACTGCCCTGTCTCCTCCCCTTCTGCCCCTCCCCCTTCTTCACACCCCAGTTCCCCTCCCCTCCCCCCACCTCCCTTTGGGTCCTCTATTCTCATAGTAGCTGGGTTTAGGAAAGGTACAGAGGTGAGTGTGTCTTCACAGCTGGATGTTTAATGGGGCGGGGGCTCTCCTATACTCCACAACTTTTTATTCTAGTACATATGAGAGGACTACCATTATGTACTCTATTTGGTTTTCTTGGTGGTCTCCCCAGGACCTGGGAGGACAGGCATCAAATCATACCTGCTTTCTGTGCCCCAGGTATCTAACCCAGCACCTGGTATACAACAGGTATTCACTAACTGTATGCTGAGATTGGCTGAGAGTGTAACTGTAGCATGAATGCCAGCTCTCCTGATTACACTGGGAAGTTGGGGTGGCCCCTGGGGCCCCAATATTCCTTGGAGAATTAACCTCAGCATGATATCTTTGGAGCCCTACCAAGCCTGTCCTTAATTCTATTTCAGGGAGCAGTGTGTGCCCAGCCCTGCCCACCAGGGACATTTGGCCAGAACTGTAGCCAAGATTGTCCTTGCCATCATGGAGGCCAGTGTGACCATGTGACTGGACAATGCCACTGTACAGCTGGATACATGGGGGACAGGTGAGGATGCCCTTAACTCTTGTCTCTGGTGTTCAGTTGTTCATACCCTCCTTGCGGCCTTGCAGAGAATTCTAGCCACAGCACCTCTGGCCAGCCGTCTGTCTCTTTGCTCAGAAGACATTCTGAGCCCTACCAGGGAAATCCATCTGCTCACCCTTTCTCTCCCTGTGCATGCCACCCACCCTTCCTCCAGCCTGACTGCCTTAAACTTGCACTGGGGATGGAGATGAGTGACACCCCCCCATCTCCCCTGTCTGCACTAGCAGAGGGAAGCGGTGGTAAAGAGACCCCAAAAGAGCTAAGAGAGAAAAATCAGTGTCCACATTTTGAAGTTCCTTTAGAAGTAGATTTTTATTCCAAAACTGGGTTATCTTTGAAAGATATTGACATCAGGTTGTGTGGAATGAGTGCCTGAGAGCAGGCTGAGCGGGTGTCCAGAGAGACTCTGATGTCCTTGAAGGAAGCCAACCTGGCAGGGGGGGACAGGCAACAGAACACATAACTGAGGAACTGCCTTCTGGGTACAACTGCACCAGTTGGAAGGAAGCCATGGGGCCGGGGCAGCACAGTGGAGGGAGAAACAAGCCTGTGTGGCTGATGGCGAACTGGAGGTGAAGGACCACATGTATCCACAGACCCTGGCCGGGTCCCCTTCCTCCGCCAGCCAGCCTGAGGAGTCCTTGCCTTTACCTGGCTCTGTGCAGGTGGAACCAAGTCTCACCTCTGGCCCCTGAATGTTATTACTCTTTCTAGACAAAGTGAGAGAAGATAATTTAGAAAGCACAGCTTAGAGGAAGCACTGGAGAACCAGGATTGTCCATCACACAGGCCTGTTTTCATCAATGGAGGGAAATGAATGAGGCCTGATCACCAGGAATGATGGAGAGACTTGATCAAATAATCCCCCAATATCCTGAGCTTGTCTCTCAGTGAACAGAACACATCGCTAAGAAAGAGACCCCACGTATTTTTCATCCTCCACCAACAGAATCTATCCTTATGCGTATCACAGATCCGTCTTTTAGGCCTTAGTCCTAGCTCTGTTTATCAGCCAATAGAATTCATTCCTATTGTAAAGATCACAGGTGCTTTGCTTCTTTGCAAATAATGTAGCCAGCCCCGGAGCTTTGTTATGAGAATTGTCAGGTGGAGAGTTTTTTTCCCCCAAAAGTTCTACTACATTTAATGTGTAAGAAAGGTAAGACTGACCATGACGTCAGTGTCTGGAAGGCTGTGACACAGTGCCCGCAGATACGGTACTGTTTCTCCGGTTTCACTCTTCACCTCTCATGCTCTTCACCTCTTGTGGATCGACTTCCTGCAGTCCACTAGGCTTGCAGGGGAGATGGGGGGTGGGGAGTCTCCGACAAGATATTGGTTTCCTGGTCTCTGTCTGGGTGACATAAGCAGGGATCAAGGCTAAGTTACCCAGTGAGTCCTTTCTGGGGTGTGTGTGTGTGTGTGTGTGTGTGTGTGTGTGTGTGTGTGTGTGTGTGTGTGTGTGTGGACAGTGTCTCTCACAGCCCAGGCTGGCCTCAGTCTCACAGTATAGCCAATGATTACCTGAATTTCTAAACTTCCTGTCTCCATCTCCTCAGTGCTGAGGTACAGATTTATGTTACCTGGCCCAATTAATGTGGTGCCAGGGGTCAAATCCATAGCTTCCTGCATACTAGATAGGCACTCAACCAATGAACTTACATTTGGATCTGACTAACAATCGGCATTTCCCCTGCTCTCCCTGGAACTGTCCCAGTCTTTAGTGATACCCAGAAGGACCTTGTGTACTAGTGCTGGGTTTATTTGCTTACACCCTAAAGTTCTTAAGCCTCATGCCAGCGTTCATCTCCATGGGTTCCCCGAAGTACAGAGTACTGGTTCTGGGGATCCAGGATTAAGTGACAGGTCCGCCTTCCCATTACATCTTCAAACCCCAAAGTAAGGAAATGCTGGAGACCAAGTGAGGACCCCTTTGTCCCAGCCCTTATTCATGTGTTAGAAACTGGTGTCAGGGTTCTCGCAAGCTACCAGGCACCAGGAGAGCCACCTCATTTGCTCTCGGGGTTCACCAAGGGCAGAAATAATCCCAAGTGTCCCTTCTTGGAGTCTCACCCTTGATCCTAGAGCAGAGAAAAATCTCCAAAACCGTGGAGCTTGCTTCCAAACCCGCCTCAGGAGAGTTCATGTAGAGTGCCATGAGCATTTGGCTTTCCCGCCTCAACAGGCTGCCTGGTGTTTAATATTTTGTAAAATTGCCTCCATTAATTTTGTAGGTGACAGCTGCATTAGCCCACCCCAAATTATCATGAGCATATTAAAACCAAGCGGGCATAATAACGCGGGTCTCCCCAGATAGGCGGGATCCAGCTCAAATTAAACACGAAACGTAACTTGTAATTTAATTGAGCAATGTATCTGGTTGTTAATGGCAAGATCGGACACATTAGATTGATACATTGGGAAGGAAGGGTGTTTAAGTAGAAAGCTAATCCCTGCTGTGATTATCCTCCTGTTCCATGGGCCGGTTATTAGTGTGCTTTGTGTAAAATTCATTAGCAGTCTTAGCTTGATCTCTAAATAAATAAGTTGTTTAAATTGTGGATAGGAAGAAAAGTAAAAAGAGACTGATTATGGAAATGGATTGGGTTGTCAATATTTCATCTCTAGATTCTTTTCTGGGCATGTGGATTCAGTGCCCCCTCCCCTGGAACACAGCCAGGTGGGCACTCTCTTCAGAGCAGCTCTGTCTGCAGTGCTGGGCAGGAGTGGGCAGGAATGGGCAGGAGTATGCCAACACAAGGGAGCAGGTGTCTCCTGACGTCAGAGAGCTCAGGGGTCTGTGGAGGATGCCGACGCTGAGCAGGGACTGGCAGTTTAGACGGTGGGTCTCTAGCTGCTCTTGCTCCTTGCCCTCTACCTCAGTTCCCTCCCTTCTCAGTGCCCCCTTTCTCTCTCCTGTCTGCCTCCTGCCCTTCCTCCCCTAGGAACTCCTCCCTTTGTTCCTGTCCCAGCAGGTTGGGGCGACCCAGGGCAGCCTAGATCTTTCTCATGCCTCCCTTCAGCGGGATTCCACCCCTCACACAGTAGCTCTGAAAGGGGGAAGTCAGTAAGTAGCCTCTCCCTTGAGGGAAGCTCTAAAGCTACATCCCAGTCACTCTCCTGCCTCTTATCACTCTGGGCATAGAACAGCAAAGACAGAAACGAGAACACCTAGTCTCTAGTTGCCAAGGCTAGTCCCCAATACTCTGGCTGCTCTCAATCCTCCCATACACAATGCTGCCCCCCAAGTCTACTGGTGCGTGGCCACTTGTCCTCGTTTTAGGCCACCAACCTCTCAGTAGGACCACCCTCTCCCTGCCCTGTCTATGAGGAAGAATACCTATGAAGAAGAATTATGGGTATGTCTTAGTTAGGGTTACTATTGTTGTGATCAACCACCATGACCAAAAGCAACTTGGGGAGGAAAGGGTTTATTTCATTCACAGTTCCATATCACAGTTCATCATCAAAAGCAGTAAGGGCAGGAACTCAAGCAGAGCAGGAACCAGGAGGCAGGAGCTGATGCAGAGCCCATGGAGGGGTGCTGCTTACTGGCTTGTTCCTCATGGCTTACTCTGCCTGCTTTCTTATAGAACCCAGGACCACTGGCCCAGGGGTGGTTCCACCCACAGTGGACTGGGCCCTCCCATATCAACCACTAATTAAGAAAATGCCCTACAGTCTTATCTTGTGGAGACATTTTCTCAGTTGAGGTTCCTTCCTCTCAGATGACTCTAGCTTGTGTCAAGTTGACGTATAACTAGCTAGCACAGAGTACATTTAGAACATAAACAAATGAGGACGTAGCTCAATAGGGTGATGGCCTAGCATGCATAAAGACCTGAGTTCCATCCCCGGTACTGAGTAAACAGGCCTTAATGGTTCATGTCTGTCTGTAATCCCAGCACTCAGGAGGTAGAGGTAAGAGAATCAGGAGTTCAAGGTCACATTTGAACACTTAAATCTTAGGGGGAGGGGGCTGGTAAGATGACTCAGCACGTAAAGGTGCCTGCTATTCAAAGCCTGCGACCTGAGTTCCATCCCTGGAAGACATGTAGAAGTGGGAGAACAGAACTGTAAGTGTTACAGCTCTGAGGGGAAAGGTATCCTGTGGTATCCCTGGAGTCAGGGATACCACAAAATCACACTGTACAACAAACCTCACACACGAGGTTTATTGGGAAAGACACAAGAAGGTGGCCACCTCTGCTCTGGTGAGAAGCAGTAGGGAACTGAGAGGGAGACAGGCTTATATAGGGTTTCTTGGGAGCAGAGTTTTTCAGGGTGAAGATTTCCTCAGTGGGGATTGGTGAGATTTCAAGTCCTGATCTTGGGGTGAGCCCAGGGATCGGTGGGACTTTAAGCTCAGGGATTGTTGAGTTTTCAGGCTCAGGAACTGTTGGGTTTTCAGGCTCAGGGATCATTGGGTTTTCAGGCTCAGGGACTGGTGGGTTTTCAGGCTCAGGGACTGGTGGGTTTTCAGGCTCAGGGATTGGTGGGTTTTCAGGCTCAGGGACTGGTGGGTTTTCAGGCTCAGGGACTGGTGGGTTTTCAGGCTCAGGGACTGGTGGGTTTTCAGGCTCAGGGACTGGTGGGTTTTCAGGCTCAGGGATTGTTGGGCTTTCAGGCTCAGGGATCATTGGGTTTTCAAGCTCAGGGATTGTTGAGTTTTCAAGCTCAGGGACGGTGGGATTTAGATCTCAGGGACTGGTGGGCTTTGGAGCTCAGGGACTGGTGGGTTTTGGAGGTCAGGGACTGGTGGGTTTTCAAAACCCGGAAGTAAGCTCTGATCATTTGCCTTACATGAACCAACTCTACAGTCTGTCCTCCGACCTCCACACAAGTAATAATTAAACAGCTTCTAATCCCTCAAGTCCATGCTTCCATTACATTTCCGGATTCTTTTCTTTGAGCCTTTTCATGCCTGAATCTAAGGCAAGAGGGTCAGATCTGCTGTGTTTTAAGAACTATAACAAACTCTTAATAAAAACTGGAGTGATGGGTCAGCAGTTAAGAGATTTATTTAAGAGTAACAACAAATAGCGGTCTCCTGGCTACCTTTCTGGATAGTTATACCTTTTAAAAAGTTAATTATGTGTACGGGGGGTGGGTTATGTACATGTGAGTGCAGTGCCAGAGGAGACTGTCAGATCCCCTGGACCTGGAGTTACACGTGGTTGTGAGCTGCCCAGTGTGGGTGCTGGGAACAGAACTCAGGTATTGCAAGTCAAATTGGAGTGCTTGACTGCTAAGCCATCTCTCCAAGTCTCTAGTATTATCTTATTTAAACTTCAAGAACCTGATGAGGGTTACCAGTTCATCTTATGACGAGCAAGTGGCCCATAGAAGTTTAGGTCTTCATTATCTGTATCACTGAAGCAGAGTTTAGAAATAGGTAATCCCCCAAGCCCAGAGGCTAGTTTCCTCTAGTGCACAGGTTGCCCCCAGGTAACCCCTTATTTCCCCAAGGCCCAGCTGCTATGACAATAAGCTTGTGGCCCCTGGAAAATTATCCTGGACTGCAGCAAGGGTTTTTAAAGCACATTCAGGAAGCCAGGAAGCCAGCAGCTGACACACAAAAGATCAGTATTTATTGGCCTAAAGGCTGGGGACCTCTAAGTATCTACCTGTATGAGCTCACATAGCACAAAGGGTACCTGTCCTCCACCGTGCGGGCTCACTGGCTGATAACAGGGAGAGCTAGGCCCCGATTGAGTCCTTAGATCTCAGGAAGAGCAAATAGCCAGTCTTTGGGAGTATGCAGCTTGATGAAAGAGGGACACACTTGTACGTAAGGGACATTCCACCCTGAGGGGAGGAACCATAGGGCTCCACAGGACAGGGGAGAGAGGCTTCCACCTGAGACTTGGGAAAGCACACCCTAGTAATCCCAGCACTCAGGAGTTTGAGACAGGAGGATTGCCGTGAAATCAAAGCCTGGGCTACATAGTGAATTCTAGGACAACCACCTGAACTACAGAGTAAGATCCTGTCTCAAACAAACAAAAAATTCATAGCACCACATAATCCAGGTATGGGAGCATTAAGGACATGGAAAAGGTAGGATGGGAAGTTCAAGGTCACCCTTGGCTACATAGTGAGTTTGAAGCCAGCCTAGTCTACATGAGACTCTTTAAATATAAATGTTCATATTTATTATTAAATCGATGTATTATACAATTAATTACCAAAAAACCCCTCTCTTTATGGATTTTGAAGGAAACAAACATTCAAACCATAGCACACACATTTTATCACACTTTTTTTTTTTTTTTTTAAAGAGGACTTCAGTCACACAAGGACCACAATCACACAGGTAGTCTGGAACCCACCAGGCTGGCCCCAAACTTAAAGGCACCATCCTGCCTCAGTCTCCCAAGTTGCTAGGATTATAGGCATGCACCACCACACCCAGCCTTATCACGGTTTTTGCAATGAAGAAGAAAGTTTTGCATCATTACACTGATAATACAAGCTCATAGCTGGCTGCTAAGGAGATGTGGGGTGAAGTTCCCATGGAAACGGGGCGGGGTGGGGGGAGGCTGGGAGGGAAGGAGCACACCAGACATTCCAAGTGAGGGGGGGGGGCGGTCTGTGCGGATGCATCGAGAAGGCAAGCAAGGGCTTCGGCCCACAGCCCCACCCTGCTCTGCTCTCCCACAGGTGCCAAGAGGAATGTCCCTTTGGAACCTTCGGTTTCCGGTGTTCTCAGCGCTGTGACTGCCACAACGGAGGTCAATGTTCACCCACCACAGGCGCCTGTGAATGTGAACCTGGCTACAAGGGCCCTAGTTGCCAAGAGCGGCTATGCCCCGAGGGCTGGCATGGCCCAGGCTGCTCCTTGCCCTGTCCCTGTGACCCCGAAAACACTATCAGGTATGAGCTGTGGATAGGTAAGCCTGGGGCAGGGTCTGGGTGGCCTCCATGATGGAGAAAGGCTTCCCAGGCTGTGGCCCCACCTCCAGTGTGGCCAGTCAGTCAGCTGGGAGAAGCAGGGTCTTCAGGGCTTTGATCTCTCTGATAAAATGTGAAAACTAATGCCATTCAGCTGGAGTCAGGACCAGACCTTAGGTCACCGGCCACCTGTTCTCCGTGTCAAGCTGCCTGGGCTTCACACTGGGTCAGTCTCATATAGGAATGACCCACAGAAATGGGGGACTAGAACTGGATAGTTCTGGGGGCTGGGAAGGGTTGGGGTGACGGCTGATGCACGGTGTCTGGTGAACTATCTTGGAGAGTCCTCTTCTCCACCCTGAGCATCTAACCGGAAGCTGGAGCCTTAGAAAGCCCATCCCGGGACCCAGAGAGGCCCAGCCAGGTGGGACAGCAGGAAGGACAGAGATTGGCCCCTGCCCAGGATGGCTTAGAAATGTGTGGACAGTAGCTAGTCTCTCCTACTTCCAGAGAGGACTGAGCCTGAGAAGCAGAAGAGTAGATGGTCCCAGCCTCCTCGTCCACCTCTTTCCCTTCCTGCTAGCCGCTCCAGCGGCCCTACCTTCTGTTAGTAAGCGGGGCTGTCAGCCCTGGAGATGCCTCACTGTCCTTTATCTGACTGCCTGCTGTCAGGACAGTAAGGGGTGGGAACATCCTTTCTCCTGGCCTATGAACGTCCCAGGAAGACAGGCTGGCCCAGACAGTGGATACTGTGCAGATGGCCAGGCGGAGAAGGCCTCTGCTCTGAGGTCCCTCTTCACCTCCAGTGTGGTTTCTCAAAGGTCACCCTGGAGCCTCCGGCCACAGCATGCAGGGCATCTCAGCATATATGAGTTCAGATGAATATGGTTCCTGGTGGCATCTCAGAGGAGAACTATACCCAGAGAGCCTAGAGCCAAGGTCTATGTGAACATTTCCGTGCCTTGTTATTCACTCAACAAACATGCCCCCAGAGGACAGGGCCAGGCTACAAGAGGGAAGCCCAGGTGCTCTTAGGATCTCAGATTCTGAGTATTCACTGACACTAGGCACTTTCTTGAATGTTCTTCCAATACAAGGCACCTCCAGTGGTGTCTCAGAGCCCTGCTTTGTTTCTAATGGACCAAAGTTCATTCAGCCAAACCACGGCATACCATTAAGTGTATAACACACCCAACATCAGAGGTTGAGAAATAGTGGGGTAGAAATATATATGTCCCTGGCTCTGCTGGGTCCCAACATGTGTCCAAGTTACCGTGACCCTGGATATGTGCATAAAAGATCACAAGAAGCCACCACGCTGGAAGAGGTGGCCTGTGGCCTGGACTGAAGGACAGGGTGAGAGGTTTAAGGTTCCCAAGTATGGGGATGAGAAAGCCGCTCACAAGTGGAAGACAGCATGGGACACCCATCCCTGCTGGGAAGCCAAGGAGGCTGCTGAGGTCCCCATTCAGGAAGAGTCCCTACCGTAGAAATCCACTCAAGCCCCAAATTAAAAAGCTATTGTTTTCCTCCCATGCCTGGGCAACCGTGCCCTGCATAATTTATCTTTCTTCTGAAGGAGTCCTCCATGCATTATTAATCTGGAAGGGCTCCCTCTTCTCTGTCGCTAATCTCAGCCCATCCAATATTAATGATTATTTGCTTTACTGTCTTTAACGGGTGTCATGTTTCAAGGAACGGGGAGGCAACAGCCCTCCTTAGACATGGGTCCTTGGAAGGTGCCTGCCTGCCCAGCTCCAGGCAGGCTGCTTAGACTCCAAAGCACTACCTCCCCGGGGAGAGCCTGGTCCCAAGCCTGGACCTCCAAGGGCACCAGCACCCTGCCTTATCCATCTCTATCACCACGGCCTCAGCCTTCAGTGACAGGCATCACTGAATTCATCTTAAACAGTGCATCCTTCTGGGTAGCTCCACCCACCTGCTTTTTAACTATTCCCCCTTCTCCAAGTTCTGACACCCAAAGATGTTTCCAGTGAGTGCCACCCAGAGGAAGCAAGGCGGCTGAGATGAGAACCTCTGGTCTAGCAGAACCTTGCTGCTCTTGGCTTTGTCTTTACGCACACTGAGGACAGGTCTCTCCCTGTGTATGGACACTCTCAGCCTTGCTCCTCCTGTGAAGCTTTGACTCACTGTAGATAGAGCCTTCTCTTGGGATATAAAGAAAGCGAAGACCTGCAGCGAGGGGTGTGCCTCAGTTGGTAGAGCATTTGCCTGGCACCCGTACGGCCAGGATGCATATTCCATCCCCAACATAGCATAAACTGGGCATGGTGGCACATACCTGTAATTCCAGCATGTAGGAGACAAAGGCAGGAGGTTCAGAAGGTCAAGGTCGTCCTTGGTTACTTGGAGGCCAGAACGGGTGCTATGAGATCTTGTTTCAAAAAAATAAAAATAGGATGGAGTGAAGGAATAAGGGGAGAGAGAGAAGGGGAGAAAGAGAGGGAAGGAGGGGGGAGGGAGAGAGAGAGAGACAGATGGGGGCTACAATTCCAATCTTAAGGCAGCTAAGTTGCAGGTATTGGGTGGCGGGTTCTCCCCTCTGTCCTGGCTTCAGATCTACTGTTAATCCCAAAGATGGGAAGAGAAAGACCCTCAATCCAAATCATCATGGGCAAATTAATTAAAGCAAGCAATTAATTAAAGCAAGCTTTTTTATTCATGTACAGGGGCTGCCTCCCCCTAAGGCAGGGTTGAGAGGTCAGCATTGGATGTGAGGAAGACAAGGCTTTTATAACTCGGGGGGGGGGGGGGGGGGGGGGGGGGGGGGGGGGTAGGGAGTTTCCAAATGGGGGATTTGTCAGGCAAAATAGAGTTACAGGAGCAGAACATAAGCATAGTAATTACTCCTAAGGACCTCCTCAAACAATGGTTGCAGGGTGGGCATCGCAAGGGAGTCATAGGTGGTCATAAAACCTTTAAAAACAAAGGGAGGGTTGCAGGTTGGTTATAAACAACTTTTTGAAACAAAGACATGATTGACATTCCTGGAAGGTGCAGTACAGAACCATTTGTAGTTAAGGTAACAGGTGGGGCACAGCCCAGTCCTTGAGAAACAGAGGTTTAATCGTAACAGGAATGAGCCTAGTTTGTCTTTACTATAAGATGGCCTTTAAGTCTAAGATGGAGGCAGGCTGCTTCTTTACTAGCTACTGAAGAAAATACCCTGATATATACCCCTCTCCTCTCTATGTCTGCCTCCCAATCTGTCTATCACTTTTGATCAGCACAGGAGCAACTTCCCAGCCCACCCATAACCTCTCCCTGCCCCCTCCCCTCTGGCTAGCTGCCACAGAGAGGTTTTGGGTTGCCCTGGGAAGGAGCTGGGCTGGGGAGCTTTGTTTCCTCTTTGGGCTCTGTGAAAACACAAAAGAGACCACCTTTCTTCATAGAGCATTCACCTTGAGGACAGTGTCTGGGTGTCAGGCCTCTTAAATGTTCCCTCCGAAATTGGATTGTCATAGATGAGTTCCAGTAGCCATGATGGCGGATTACCTTTGAAAGATTTGATTTAGCCAGCAGATGCCACGGAGATAGAAATCTCATCAGGGCAAAAGAAAGGCAGAAAAACGCACTCTGTGTAGCTGCCACACACATTGTGCAGCTTTCGGCTCCTGTTAGCTAGTGATTAATCTGTGTCGGGGAAGAGGAAGAAAATCAGGGAAACCTGACACAGTGGAGGTGGCCTGAGTATCGGTGATGCGGACTTTGGTCCCAGCCTCCCCCAGCACTGCCGAACAACCAGGACCCAGGGGTAGGGAGGCCCTGGCAGGGGGCCATACAGGCAGAAGGATAGCCATGAGTTCAAAGCCAGCCTGGGCTTCATAGTCTCAAAAAACAAAAAATAAAAAGCCAAATTGTCTGCGGTCACTCCTCGGCATCTTTTCAGAGGGACATTTAGAGAATTATAACAGATCATCAAATTAAGAAGCCAATGTCCTGTTTCTAGAAATAGAATTGTAGAGCTGGGGATATAGTTCATCTGGTGGAGTGCTGCCTAGAGTCTTGGTTACTGCTCTATTGCTGTAAAGAGATGACCAAGGCAACTTATAACAGAAAGCATTTAATTGTAGTTTGCTTACAGTTTCAGAGGGTCAGTTCATGATCATCATGGCGGGAAGCCTGGTGGCAGGCAGGCAGGCAGGCAGGAAGCCTGGTGGCAGGCAGGCAGGCAGGCATGGTGCTGGAACAGTGACTGAGAGGTTACATCCCGATTCACAGGCAGCAGGCAGAGAGAGAGAGAGCAAGCGTGGGCCTGGCATGAGCTTTTGAAACCTCAAAGCCCACTCTCAGTGACACACTTCCTCCAAAAAGACCACACCTCCTAATCCTTTCAGAACAGTTCCACAACCAGGGACCAAGCCTTCAAATCTATGAGCCAATGGGGGCCATTCTCCTTCAGACCACCACACCTAGCACGTACCAAGCCCTGGATTCCACCCCCAACACCCAATCAACTAGGTGTACTGACTGGAATCTCAGTACCTCAGAGGTGGAGGCGGAGAATTAAAAGATGAATTTCAACTTCATAGCAAGTTAAAGGCTAGCCTGGGCTACATGAATCCAGTGTCCAAGTAAAAAAAAGAAAAAAAAGAATAGAGACTATAAGGGTGTGAGAAAGAAAGGAATGAGGTTGGAGAGACAGCTCAGCAGTTACAGCAAATGCTATACTTGTAGAGGACCTGAGTTCGGATCCTAGTACCTGCACATTTCTCATATTTCAGATCATGACTTTAGTTTGGGGGGACTTTACGGTTTTGTTTTAGTTTGAGGATTTGTTTGTGTGACTCATATTTTGTTTGTTATGGTTTTTATTTTAAGATCTATTTATTTATTTACTCTATGTGCATTGGTGTTTTGCCTGTATGCATGTCTGTGTGAGGGTGTCAGATTCCCTGGAACTGGAATTACAGATAGTGTGAGCTGCCATGTGGGTGCTGGGAATTGAACCTGGGTCCTCTGGAAGAGCAGCCTGTGCTCTTAACCACTGAGCCATCTTTCCAGTCCCTGTTGTGAGACTTTGTTTGGAGATTGTTTGGGTTTTTTTGGGGGGAGAGGTGGTACTGAATTGAACCCAAGGCCTCAAACATACTTGGCAGGTACTGAATTATATCCTTAGCCCTAAAATATAAACTTTGTATAGAATTTATATATTTTATTTAATCTTAAATCATTAGCTATTTGGAGGAACAATGAATACCTCGATTACATTCCTCCTCCTCCTCCTCTTTTATTTTGAGACTGTGTCTCACTAAGTAGCACTGGTTAGCCTATAATTCACTATGTAGACCAGGCTGGGCTTGAACTCACAAGGATCCACCTGTCTCTGCCTGCCAAGTGCTAGCATTAAAGATGTACACCACCACACCTGTCATCTAAGATCCCTTCTTAAGGATAGTCCTAACACATTTAACTAGCACCTTCTTGTCAGAGGTGACACGAAGCACAGGATAAACATGGCCAGACCTTGGTTCAAACCCCAGCTCCATCATTTACCCACTTATCTGTGTGACCTTGGGCAGGTCCCAGAACCTCTGGTACCACCTGTAAAATGGAGGCTCACATTCCTACCTCACAGGTTGGTGGAAGATGAGAAATATATGTGTGAGGTGCCTGCTGCTTTCATAGCCTGGTCACATATTATTTATTATTATTCAAATTGCTTCCATTTTCCACTGTTATAAATAATGCTTCAGGGAACATCTCTGTGCATAAATCTTCCTCCACAGCCATGACTGTTTCCTTAGGATAGATTCTTAGAAATGGAATTACAAGACCAAGGCATCTGCATATATTTAGTCTCCTGATACATAACCTCGGATTGTCTGGAAACCTTTACCAGCATTTGAAAAGCTCGTCTGTGTTTTGATAGAGAGAAGGTAATATCCAATTGTTGTTTTGACTGGATGATTAATGAGACTAAACATTTTCTGAAGTGATTATTAGCTGCTGGTACTTATTATTCCAGAACTGTCTGCTCTGGTCCACCCCCTCATTTTCTACAAGAACACCGGGGCCTCCTAGAAGAGAGCCTGACTGGCTGCTCACAGTTAGTCTGTTCATTCATTCATTCATTTAAGCATGCCATGAGGTCAGCACTTCCCCTGTGCCAGGAACCCCACTGGGCCCTGAGAGGTGACCAGACAGACAAGAACTCTTCCCCAGAGAGCTGGAACCTAGTAGATAGAAAACAAGTCAACAGACAGAGAAAACAATTCAACACAGGCTTGTAGCTCAGCTGACAGAGTGCTTGCCTAGCATACATGAATGGGTTCGAATTCCAGCACAGCATAAAACCAGCTGTGGTAATGGTACCCAGCTGTTACCCTAGCACTGGAGAGGTAGAGGCGGGAGGATCAGGGTCGGGAGTTGTTGAGTAAAGTTGCTTGCCATCGAGCTTGATGGCCTGAGTTTTATTCCTGCGACCTACAGAACACCAAGCTCCTGTTCTTGTGGGACTTAAAGGAACAAAGACTAGCATTGGCCAGCCATTGCAGGGCTTCCCAGATCGAATCTGAGCCTGATTCGAGGGCAGAGAGGAGGTGATTGGAGCTGCCAGTTCCCACTTACCCCTGCTGTTCTAGTCTGGGCTGGCCCAGAAGCAAATGCCAAGTGGGAACCATGTGGGCATGTAGTGAAGAACGCGCTTGCCTAGTCTGCAGGAAGCTCTGGGCTGGTCTCTAGAACCACACAAAAGAGAGACTTAAAAGGAGCCATGTTGGAGTGGGGAGTGGGGGGTAGACAGGAGGTGGAGGGATGGGAAGGGTTGTAGGTCTGACACTCCCCCCCCCCCCCCCCGCCCGGGAGAGCTCAAAGGAAGGGGAGAGAATCGGCTCACAGCCGAATTCTGAGAAAGTGTGGCAAGCGAAGGAGTCTTGAGGTCACAGGAGCCCATCAGAGGCCTCTCAGGAGTGGCCCACCTTAGTTTCCATCCTTGAGACCATCCTAGGGAAAATGCCCCAGCATGTGGACTCAGCAGATGGTGTCATGAGTCAGTTACACCCCTGCAGAGACACCCTATTACTATATTTGGGGGCTCTTGATCAGGAATGGATATTGGCTGCTGGACCAGACCATGATCAGTCAAAACTGGCCCACTCCACGGTCACGCTGCCACCAATGGCTCTTTCTGTAGCCTTCACAGACAAAAGAGGGAGAAGGGCTCGCTCCGTTACAGAGCATCAGGAGGCCCAAGAGGCAGTTCCTTAGGTACACACATTGTCAGTGAGGAGCCACCCTATCCTGAGGTCTTGTTTGAACTCTTATTTATCAATGTTCTCCAAGAGTCTACTCCGGGGAGAGCTACTAGTATCATGGTTGACTTCACAAGGGTCCCCTCCCCCACCTTAGGTATCTGCTGTGGGTGAGGGCTGAGTGATGAGAACTCTGGACTTCAGAGTCTGTAAGTCAAGGGAGTAAGACACTGCCCCATACTTTGGGCTGTGGTGGTTTATAAAGAATATACAAGCTGGGCATGATGGTGCATGCCTTTAATCCCAGCACTTGGGAGGCAGAGGCAGGTGGATCTCTGTGAGTTCAAGGCCAGCCTGGTCTACAGAGTAAGATCCAGGACAGTCAGGGCTATACAGAGAAACCTTGTCTGGAAAAACCAAAAATAAAGAATATATATATTTCAGTTGGTAGAGTCCTTATCTAGTGTGCAGGAGGCCTGAGTTTGATTCCAGCATTGCGTAAACAGGGTATGGTAACACATACTTCACATACTTGTCATCTTAGCCCTTGGGAGGTGGAGGCAGGAGTACCAGAAATTCAGTGTTACCTTCGGTTACATAGGGAGTTCAAAGGTAGCCTGGGCTCCATGAGTCCCTCTCTCAAAGAAAAAAGGGGGGGGGGGGTGCATGTTTGAGAATCAGAAGGTCTGGGTTCTAATCCTAGTGGTGTACCTCCTTGCTGAATGACTTAGGCAAGTTGCTTAACTATGAGCCTTGTATGGCCGTGACATCTTCTCATAAAGAAGGCATGACTAGCTTAACCACAGGGGTCCTTTGCTCTTACTGCAGTGGGAAGGCTAGACTTGGGGAGGGCGAGGAAGGGACACAGTTGCAACCCTGACTGGGATGTCCTCTTACCCCTTTTTTTTCCTCTGCTCAGCTGCCACCCGGTCACTGGAGCTTGTACCTGCCAACCAGGCTGGTCGGGCCACTTCTGCAATGAGTCCTGCCCTGCCGGCTACTATGGCAACGGTTGCCAGCTGCCCTGCACCTGCCAGAATGGCGCTGACTGCCACAGCATCACTGGGGGCTGCACTTGTGCCCCAGGCTTCATGGTAAGTCAGGAGAGGCCTCTTATAGCCTCCCTGGTCCCCAGTGGGCCAGCTCCCCATACCTTTGGCAATCTGGAGTGTGACCCTCTGTTTAGGAATGAGGGATAGGACTGTCTCTGTGTCACCTTCAGACATAGAGTGTGTCTGAGAGCCCTTGAAGCTGTTCTCTGAGGTTTATAACTGCAAAGGTAACAGAGTCTGTCCACTGTCCTTGACCCTGAAACTGTCTTCCTCTCCCTCCAGCTCTTCCCTGTCCTCCTGTGCATACATTTTCCACTTACTTATTTATTTGTTTGTTTGTTTATTTATTTTAAAACAAAGCCTCACTGTATAGCCCCAACTGGCCTGGAACTCACTATGTAGACAGCGCTGGCCTCAACATCACAGAGATCCACCCACCTCTGCTTTCTGAGTGCTGGGATAACAGGCATGCACTATGAGGCTGGGCAATGTTAATTCTGTGTGGGGGTAGGGGGTGTTGTGGGTATGGGGGCGTTGTCCAGAGGATTGAACCTACAGCCTCCCACACGTGAGGCCAGCGCACTCACTGCCTCTGAGCTCCAGTCCCATTCTTTCTTTTCCTCATGTTTCTGTGTTACTGTTTGGACCTCTTAATTTTCATTTCAGATGGCTGCCTTATCAGAGCAGGAACTGATAGATGCCCAGTTTCCCCAGCCCTTCCCTTCCTGCAGAATATTAGGATTTTCCCATGTTCACAGCCAGTGTTGCAGTGAGCATCTTCTTTCATGAGGCTCCCCACCCCGCCGTCCTATTGAATTATTTCCTTCGGGTGAATTCCCAGGTCAGCGGGCACAATATATTCACGGCTCTTGATGGATGTTGCCAGATCACTTTCCCAAAGGGTTATATAAATCTATGCTGTCGCGGCTTGTATATGCATGCGCCTTGTTCAGAACAGTTTGGGCTTTTTTTTCTCTTCCTGTCTTGCTAATTATATAGGTAGAGAATGGCTCCTGAATGTTGCTCTCGTTTGCATGTCTGATTACTAGGTAGAGAACGGTCCCCTACGTGTTTGTTCACTGTGTTTCCTCATCAATCATGTTGGTCTTTACAAGGTTTGATTTGGGGGAAGCTGACACTGGGGATGGGATATGCTCAGTGCTCTGAAGACCCCCATACTTAGGTGTCCCCAGAGATAATGTTCCGTTGTGCTTTGAGAAGTGTTTGTGGAGTTGAAACCTATAACCAAGTCACACACATTCTGGCTGTCCTACCTACAATCATGTGACCTCTTGGGTTCTGTTTATCCTCTGTGAAGGGGCTCTCACCTTTCTAGGTTACAGAGAGGGGATGCCTGGAGCCACCATAGATAGCGGCCTTGGTAAATTACAGGTTCAGATCCAGCATGTCTGTGGTGTGGCTGAGGCTTTATATGTCTGCTGAGTTCCCACAGGTTGTGGGTGCTGCTGGTCAGTGGTTCTCACTGTGTAGGAACCAGATGTATAGCAGGTTTTTTTCTTCCTTCCTTCCTAAAGTGATTTGTTTTGAAGATAGTCTTATGTATTACAGGTCTTCTGGATTGCTATGTAGCAGGGATAACCTTGAACTTTGGATCCTCCTGCCTCTGTCTCCTCAGTGCTAGGATGACAGGCATGGACCTACAAACTTGGTTTATGCAGTCTCTAGATCAAACTCGGGTCCTCACTCAGTTCATGACAGGCAAGCCCTTTACTGTCTCAGCTACCTTCTCCAAGAACAAGCTTTTCAGCCTTGACTGCAAGGTCATTGGCCTTGGAGGTGCTGGTGAGCCTGGCCTGGTTGAGGGCCGGCTGGCTGGCATGGTATAAATCCACTGATTCCTAAGCTCTTGTGACCATCATGGCAGTGGATCTTTTGAGAGCGAGTGCTCCTGGTCTGCAGAGCTAGGCTAAGACAAAATGCCATCGAGCTCCAACATGCTTCTTCCCAGAGCAGATAAAGCTGGGTGGACATGGACTCTGGGGTCTTTAAAGGGAAAGAAGTCTGTCGTCTGTCTCTTCTACATAGTTTCTCTCTTACTTGCCTGTGTTGGCAAGAATTTTGGTCCATTACTGTCTAAAAGAATGGAAGCACTAGAGCCTGGAGAGATGGTTCAGTGGTTAAGAGCACTGGCTGCTCTTCCAGTGGAACTGGGTTCAATTCCCAGCACAACCATATGTAGCTCCGTTTGCAGGGGATTCCATTCCCTGCTCATGTCTCCGAGGACACCAGACACACACAGATATAAATGCAGGCACAGGACCCATACATATTAAAAATAATAATAATGGTGGCATTCTAGGTTTAGAGTCTGGCAAATAGTTATTTGGGATTAAAGCTATCCCATCATCAAGAGGTCAGGCACAGAAGCAATTGGTAGCAGGCTGCTAGGAGGGACATTCTGTCCCTGTCCTAGTCTGGCTACTAAGGAAGGTCTATGACTTTGACATGGCTTCTCCTCTCAGGTCCCAGGCCCTTCCTATACAAATGTACACAGACAGGGGAGGAAGAATCCACTGATTCTGTTTTTAGATAGAACCTCATGTAGCCTAGGCTGGATTTAAACCCACTGTGTAGCTGAAGCTGCCCTTGAACTCTTGATCTTCCTACCTCCACCCACTTAGTGCTAGAACTACAGGTACATATCACCATGGATGTAGTGCTGGGGATTAAACTCAGGGTTTCATGCATGCTAGGCAAGCACTCTACCAACTGAACTATGTCCCCAGCCCTGAAGCCACTGATTTCTGAGATTGTTTACTATGCAGACTTCATGAGCACATTGGTGCACCTAATTGGGGGCTGGCTGAGAGTCATCATGGTCTGGTGATGTGCATTGTCATGGATCTGGTCGTTCTCTCCCTCTTCTGTTCCCCTGTTGCCCCCTGTTGTCTGACTAATCACTGCTACTCAGAAAAGAAAATTGAGGTTCCAGGAGGGCTGGGGAAGGTAGCATTTGTCTGTCCATGTGCTCACTGCCCCCAGCCAGGGACCCACTGGAAGCTAGGCTGCTGCCTCCCATCTAGAATGTAAATGACTTCCTGTCTTTGAACTTTGTGGGGCTTGGTGATCAGATCATCAGAATCCTCTCACCGTTGAGTCCAGCCTACCTGGCGCTCTAAGCTAAAACAGATTGTAAGCACGCTGTCCTGGTGAGACTCCATGAATTCCCACTCCTGCTCAACCTCATTATATACCTGGAGAGGCTTTCCTGGGGCCTGGTGGTGCTGGACAGGGGCTGCTGGAGGTGATTACAAAGCAGTCTTTGTTCTCAATGGCCTGACTCATTCCCAGGAGCTCCAGGATCCAGGGGGAGATGCCACTCCTTCCTTGCCCCAGCTTCTGAATGATGTGACTTCCTGCAATTAGCCAGCTTGGTAATATGGGGGATGGGGCCATCAATCAGCAGAGCAGACTGAGCCCAGTCTCCCCCGGAGCATCCCACAGTCAGTAATAATTAGCAGTGCCTTTGTGTGTTCGTTGATTTGTGACTACATACCTGCCTGTTTGCTGAAAGATTTCACGACATGAGGAATTAATAAAGAGCTAATTTTAAAAGCTCATTTCTGGCCGTTGGAGATTCATCCTAAACTCGGTAACCTTGGCCATTCTACTCCACACCTTCCTGGGCCTCAGTTTCCCTCTCCATGTAAGATGGGAGGAGTCGATCAGCCTTGCCTGCTGCTGTGTTTGCGTAGCCAGGCTGGTAATGGATGCATGCTAGACAAGCGCTCTACCAACTGAGCTATACCCCCAGCTCCCTTCCAAGGGCCCTTTAGAAGGATGTGAGGGCAGCTTTATGAATGCTGACCCTATAAGGGCTGGGAGGCTCTTGGACTGCATGTAAACATGAATGGTGCTGGTGAGTTAGAATAGAACTGCCCTTGGGAGCTCAGGGACTTGATAGTCTCCACCCTATGAGGCCATGGGCCAGAGGTCAGGAACAGGCCTGGGCTAATGCTAATGACTCTTAACGATTGTCCCTTCATTCCTAAGACCCTGATGTTGAGGATGCCAAGGACTTGGGGTGTGGCAAGGCTCATCAGACACCCATCCAGCCATCAAGGATCTTGTCCGATCATAATGATAGTCAGCCTAGCGGAGAGCACTCACTGTGTTCCTGCTGCATGCATCATCTGCTTTATGTCTCATGAGAGCCCTGCAGACATATACTTCCACTTTCCTTAGCTTGCAAATGATCTGGAATTTAAACAGGGAAAGAAACTTGGCCAGGATTAGAAAGCCAGAAGTGAAGTGGCAGGAGCTACTACATGCTTGAATGGTAATGAGTTTGGGTAGACGAGACACTCCAGAACAACACAGACCAGAGTTGAAATTCCAGCTTTCCACTACTGCCTCTGCCTATGGCGAGTCCTGTATCCTGCTTAAGCCTGACTGTCCTCATCTATGACAAGGGACCTTGTGGTGAGAGTAGGGAGCTTCCTACATAAGTTTACAAATCAGGGCCTGAACCACAATAGGTACCTGCTCAGATGCCAAGCTATGAAGGTAGAGAGAGTAGATGCTGTTTTTCTCAAGTCCAGCACACGTGTGATACCTAGAGGGTATCGGGGTGAGCTGTACCCAGGCATCCCAGGTGAGGCAGATTCATAAGCATACACCTGCTAGTCTAGGCAGGCCTACACCAGCACCTGTGGGCCATTCTGACTTGTCCCTCAGGAGGTCCTGTGAAATGCCACTGTCATCATGTAGAGAGACAGGAGTAAGACTGGGTAGAAGAGAGGGTCGTTTTCTGTGTTAGCTTAGTCTTGGCAAAAGGATCACTCAGAGCATCCATTGGGGAGGGGCATGAGGCCTTCCTGATACGGGAAAAACAGTTACTGGCCTAGAAGGCAAGAACCAAGTTATATTTTGGATTCTGCTCATGTTTTAGGTTCTATTTCTCCTTTGAAAAAAAATGGGAGCCGGGCGGTGGTGGCGCACGCCTTTAATCCCAGCACTTGGGAGGCAGAGGCAGGCGGATCTCTGTGAGTTCGAGGCCAGCCTGGTCTCCAAAGCGAGTTCCAGGAAAAGCGCAAAGCTACACAGAGAAACCCTGTCTCGAAAAAAACAAAAAACAAACAAAAAAAAAAAATGGGAATGAAATTCTCTGTCCAAAGGAAACTCTGGGGATCAGGAGTGCTTCAGATTGGGTTAGACAGGGTTTCAGCACCTCGGACAGTGCCATGCATCTCCGCTAGCTGCTCTACCAGACAAAGACAGCTCCAGTCTGGGGGAGGGGCAGCCTGGGGAGAATGTCATGTTAAAGTCCTGGGGTACCTGCAGCCCTGTCCTGGCAGTGTCTCTGAGAGGAGGGGAGGAGCTTTCTTCCCCAGTACCCTGGCTAGAGAAAAAGCTCAACTGTAGGTGAGGGGGCAGGCCATGAGGAACCATTCAGTCTTCTGCAGGCCGGGTGCATTTTAACCCTTCTCCGAGACTCCTCATTGCCACCAAAGGAAATCTACACCGCTGCCTTCTGTCACTCTGCAGTCTCATTTCATCCGCTATGTGACCACACATGACTCACTCTGCCCAAACCTGTCTCTTTTCCTCTTTCCTTGCTGCACCCCGTCTTTATGAACATCCTGTCCAGTTTTCCAGATGGCCTCTTCATGACACTTTCCATAGACGCTCCTCTCAGGAGGATTCACACTCGCACCCCTTCTATGTTCAAAGCCCATGGCTCCCGCTCAGGCTGCCTCCCTGAGGACAAGGGCCTGTCTCCCCTAACCTCATAGCTCCTAACCATCACCAACCATGCCTGCCACATGAACCGTTTGCTTGGCGAAGTCTCTTTAATGAATGGAATCCTTGGGACTAGCAGGACCATTAATGTAGAAGTTTCCAGACTGACATCTGTAGAAAGGGGGATTTGGGTCGTTTGCTGGTGAGGTTGGGACTTGACTCTTCCCCCACCCCCATGAGCCTCTCTGAGGTTTGTTTATTTTTATTACATGTATTTATTTTGTGGGATGCATGCAGATGTAACTTGCAGGAGTCAGTTCTCTCCTTCTACCATACGGGTTCCAGGTATTGAACTCAGGTTATCAGATGTGGTAGCAACCACCCTTATACCCTTACTGCCTGAACTATCTAGTCAGACCCCTCGCTCGGGTTTAAAGAGGAAGCAGAAGGAGCTGTCCTGCAGCACCACCTCTGAGTTCCTGGCGCAAAGGCGTACCTTAGACAACTCACCTTACACAGTATAGAGGTTACAGAGACTTGGAGCCAGACACCCTGCCTTTAGATTCCAGCGTCACTGCTTTTTATAGCTGTGTGACCTCAGACAGGATACCGTCTCTCTGTGCCTGTTTTATGGTATGTGAAAAGGAAATGACCATAAATCCCGATGATTAGTATGCTGATCAAGCTAATTGGCCTATGCAAAGAGTGTATTAGTCATCTTTCAACAAGTGTCAGCCCTCACGGCCATGTTTAAAAGGTTGACACCACTGATGCCCACCTGAAGAGGCCTGAGAGCCTGTCTGGGATGCAGATGCAGATGGGATGAGAAGAAGGGAACCCTTAACTGCAGCTTCCTCCAGGGTGGACGCTGTAGGGCAGCTATGTCCTCAGAAAGGACAATATGCTTTCTCAGCACAGAGGGAAACATCTGATTTCACAGCCGTGCGCATGTCTCTGCTGCCCACCCCACCTCTCTTTTATTAAGGCACTGCCTGATGGAGCCTCCTATACACTTGGGTCTAGAACTAATTGCTGTTCCGACAGTGCCTGCAGGGAGTAGGCTGGAAGGTCACAGCCAGGCTGCAATGCCTTGATTTCCCAGTCCCTTCCTGCAGCCTCCTCCCTGCATGGAGCCTTTGGGGGCCAGGAGATAAGGGGTCTTCCTGACCATTCCTCAGCCTGATGCCTTCTTTTAGTTCTGGTTATAATGGGGACCGAAAGCTCAGCAGGCAGGGCAGAAGGGCCCAGTGTCCCCTCCCGCAGGACTCGGGGCCCATATTTCTCCCTAGGATGACAGCATTTCTATTACCTTAAAGGGCTCATCTATTCATGCTGCAATTTTTTGAAGCCCTGTCTGCCATTATTGAGCCCTGCATGCTGGCGAGGGGAGCGGGTACTCCATCACCCAAATGAACCAACTCCTTCCCGCATTTTTTCTCAGCTTTCTCCTCTCTGTCCATAGGTCATATGCAAAGCTCAGCTGCTTGGGCTAGGGAAGGCAGGAGGGGGTGAGAGTTACAGATCAGTGGGGCAGCAATTGAATTTTCTCCACACAAGGTTTCTGGGTGTCCTTTAAAGACATCCCTCTTCGGCTTCCCTCAGCAGGCTGGATGCATAGAGCCTTCTGTGTGGCTCCTGAGCTGGAACTTTGGTGTGAGGGCAGGTGTGGCCAGGAGAGAGTACAGGATGGTAATGACAGCCGGGTGACACACACACAGCACACCTGTTCATTTCCTGTTTTAATTGTTTCATTGCTCATCAGACCCTGTTCCATCAACTCTAATCCTAAGAGCAGAAAAGCAGCGTCTCATTCCCTGCCCTGCCCCCATCACGGACTACTGTCTCGATTATTGTCATAAAAGATTTTTCCTGATGCAGTACTAGGCATACAAATTCACCCTCTAGCTGCCATGGCTGTGTAAGCAAGACTGTGCAAATCTTTTAAAATTACCAAAAATATGAACACACACACACACACACACACACACACACACACACACACACACACACACAGCAATTCTCAAACTCTAGGACTGCTACCTCCTGCTATGTGGCCTTAGTAGAGTTACTTGAGTGTCTCTAGGCTCGGATTTTTTCTTTTTTTTTTTTTTTTTTTTTTTTTTGGTTTTTCGAGACAGGGTTTCTCTGTGTAGCTTTGCGCCTTTCCTGGAACTCGCTTTGGAGACCAGGCTGGCCTCGAACTCACAGAGATCCGCCTGGCTCTGCCTCCCGAGTGCTGGGATTAAAGGCGTGCGCCACCACTGCCCGGCGGATTTTTTCTTTTTTATTTATCATTATTCTTGGAGGGGGGCATGTGCATACCACAGTGTGTGTGTGTGTGTGTGTGTGTGTGTGTGTGTGTGTGTGTGTGTGTGTGTGTGTGTGTGTGTGTGTAGGATAACTTTCAGGAGGTGGTTCTCTCCTTCCACTGAGGGTTCCCGGTCACAGGGTTGCATGGCGAGCGTCTTTGTACCATTTGCCGGCTTTTTTTTAATTCAATTTTTCATCTATGAGATGGGGCTAAGCGCACAGCTCAGTCAGTAAAGCACTTACTTACCTACCATGCACAAAGCCCTGGGTTCGATTCCTAGCACCACACAAACCTGGCAAGGTGACACATGCTTGTAATCTCAGCACTTAAAAGGTGAAGGCAGGAGGACCAGAAGTTCACAGGCATCCTCAGCCACATAGAAAGTTCAAAGTTAGGCTGGGCTATAAACAGTAACAATCCATCTGGAACACAGGGAACATTGCTATTCTGTTCTAACGTGATTCTTAGGATTGGATAGTATAAAATGTATGCAGCGCTTAGAACAAAACCTGGCATGTAGTAGATGCTCAATGAATGCTTGTTAAAATGCATCATGGGACTCTGCAGGGTTTAAGTAAAAGGGCCTGAACACAGGCAAGGACTTGTGATCAGATGGGTTTGTGCTGGAAGCCCCATCTGTCCCTCAGCATCTGCAGCCATGTGCTCAGCCTTAGAGCCCCAGATTCCTTTCTGAACAATGGGTTAAGAAGGACAGCCATGCACAAGGACACAGAGTGAGTGGCAGCCCAGAGCTTGTCGAGGGGATCTGGGAATTCTCTCTCAAGAGCAGAGCCAGAAGGACAGGCTGCACTTCTACAGTTACCCCCACCTCCACTCTGTGGGGGAAGAAACTGAGGTCAGAGAGGGAGAGGGACTTGACTCTGGTCACATTGCGAAATGAGGCAGAGCTGGGGTGGAGCGGAGGTGAGAACTCCAGCCAGTGCTCTTGCCTCTTTCACCTGCCTGTCACGAGCTTGTTTTCCCCTGGGCAGGAGGGATAGTGGTGAAGACTCGGGGTGGTGTGTACGAGGAAGTTAAATCATGTTGGCAATTAATCCACAGAGCAAAGTAGAGAGAATTGGCTTTGTGTCACTGAGGCTCAGGCTAGCTTCCCCCCCCTGGGACTCTGTGGTTTGCGGCCTCATTAGGGAAAACTGCTGAGTCTTCTCTTCCTATTCCACACCACCCTTTTCCTGTGGAGCTCCCGCTGCCCTTCTCGGTGCCCTCATCACTCGGGTGGTGGCCTGGTGCCGGCTCTGCAGGCAGCTGGAGGTGTCAGGGTAGGTCCTAGGCACTCATGCTTCCAACATACCCAAATTTCTTTTTGCCTAAGTCACTTTGTATAGATGAGACTCTTGCTGGCCAGGATCCAAGACCTGGGTCTGAGCCTCAGATTCTTGAGGGTGTCCAGAACCTCGCTGGACAGTCTGAAATGCATGACTGGGGTGAGGAGGGGCGTGCACCATGAGTGCCGAGCACAGCCAACCCAGTACTGTGTTCCTTTCGTTCGAAACAAACCTTCAGATGGGTGTTGCGAGGACCCCCACCTTGCAGAAGAGACTGATGTTCAGGGAGGCAAAGTGACCTTCCCCAGTACCTGGTAGCTGAGCTTGACACTGTTTGAACCCAGAACCTGCTTTAGCCTTGAGTCCACAGTGCCTGAAGAAGAGAGGGCTGTAATGGAGAGTTCTATTTGGCTAGAGACCTTCCTAAGCCATTAACAGGGAGAAGGACAAGTGACAGCTTGATGTCTCAGCTGGAGCGAAGTGGCCTCCCACCTCTTTCTTCCTCGGGAGGTAGGTCAGATGCCACCGAATCTCCCAGATGGGAAAACCGTCTTGCAGAGTACACCTGTCCAAGACCACATAACTGTGGGTACATGGAGGGTGAGGGGCTAGGACCCTGGGCTCGGGGCTCCACAGCCAGGCTCCCCTCCAGCCAGTGCCAAGCACAGGACCAGCCCGGAGTCTAGTTGGGCTCCAGCCCCAGTTCTGTGCCCATCCACTATTAGACTTGGCTCAAGTCACTTCATTCTTCTGTGTCTTACCTTCATCTCCTACAAATCTGTCACCCTTGAGGCTGGTGTGATGCTCAGAGGTGACAGTGATTAGGAAGGGTAGGGGACGCACAGGGAAGGAGGAGGGACACAGGCTGCCGACCAAACCCACCGGGTCTGTGGTATGTGACACAGAAGAACCAGCTGTGACTGTGGACTCCATCTCCAGCCCCGACCCGACACCACAGCCCTGCCCCAAACCTTCTCTCCCTAGTGGTGATCACTAGTAATCCCATTTTTTTTTTTTTTTTTTTTTTTTTTTTTTTGAGACAGGGTTTCTCTGTGTAGCTTTGCGCCTTTCCTGGAACTCACTTTGGAGACCAGGCTGGCCTCGAACTCACAGAGATCCGCCTGGCTCTGCCTCCCGAGTGCTGGGATTAAAGGCGTGCGCCACCACCGCCCGGCTAGTAATCCCATTTGTAGAGGAATTACACACCGCAGGAGGGGAAGAGGTTCCTGCCAGAGGTTTGGTTATGCCTGGAAAATGAGAGATGTTACAGAAAAAAAAGCGATGAATAAATAAGAAAATGGAGGGTGGAACAACCTGGTTTGGGAGGAGGCACACTGTAGTCCAAGCACTCAAGAGGCTGAGGCAGGGGGATTGTAGGAAGATTCAAGGCCAGCCTGGGATACAAAGTGAGACCCTGTTTGGTGAAACAAAGTTCTAAGGGAGGGGGGTGCAATTCCCTGAACCCAGCCTAGGAAAGGTATCTGGGGGGCTCCCAGACCATCAGGCCCTGGGACACAGGTGAGCAGGGGTGTGGGAAAAGTGAGGGGCAGTGTGAGCTCAAGTGTCTGGGCCCTAAGGCCTGGGTGGGGACCTGAGCTTAATGCTCAGGCAGAAAAGAGCCACTGCAGCCTAGAGCAGGGGTATGGCAACATGGAGCTGACCTTGACCTCATTCCTACAGGCAAGGAGGTAATAACAGCGCAGCCCCAGCATACAGTGGGTGCTGGATAAGTGTCACATGCAGTAGGCACTCAATCGATGCTGGGCCCATTGCCCTCCACCTGTCTTCAACTGGACAGAGTATGCCCCTCTCTGCTGGGTGGCTGAGGCAGGGTCCTCTTTGAGCCCCCTTCGCTCATGACCATGGGGTGGTGGGCGGTGAGGCAAGTAGTCTGCAAACTTGAGGCAGTGTAGGGAAACTCGGCCCTTTCCTTGCATCCACACGGGTGAGTGGGTCGTAGGGACCCAAGGAGGATGAGACCAGACACTGGGCAAATCAGGCACCGCTGGGCTGGAGACTGAGACGCAGCCATCCTCCTCACGGTCTTCCATACTGAACGCTCCCATCACCCTCCACAGATAAAGAGCTTGAACAGGTCCCACCAGGCTCAGAAGTATCTTCCTGCACCCCAACCTCCTTGGGCGTGGTGCCCAGACTTGCACCCCAGCTTCCTCACAGACTGGCACCTCTCTGTGCCTGTGACCTGAAACCACACCCAGATCCCTACAACAGGTCAAGTCCAGACACCTGACATATGACATATGACAGCTTAGCGCATAGTCCCAGCACCTGCAGAGAACACAGTTCACGGGCCACATACCGGTTGTTCCCACTTCTACATGAACCAGGACCCTGAAACAGTAGGCTTAGGTTGTATCCCTAGCTTTCTTCCCACCTCAGATGATATGTATGCTTTTCTGAGGCATGGAGTGCATACAGCACATGGGTATTAGTCCTGTATTAGTCCAATAACTGACAGTTATTGGCAGTATAAATGCACTCACACACACACACACACACACACACACACACACACACACACACACACACACACACACTCTTTTACTAAAAACAGTCCTCAGAGTATCTGCAAGGAGAGGTATAGCCAGCCATGCCCCTCCCATGCTAGCCTCTTTTCATCCCTGCTTCCTTCACCCACACCCATTCTCAGTACCTAGAAAGGTCTCCCAATACCCAGTAGGGCCATTCTCAGACATTTAGAGACAAGTCTTTTTGCTATCTAAAAATGCCAAAGGTGTGTTGTTGTTGTTTTTGTTTGAGACAGGGTCTCAAGTCGTCCAGGCTGGCCTTGAACTCACTATGTAGCTAAGGATAACTTTGAAGTCCCGATTCTCTTGTCTCTACCTGCCACATGCTGGGATTACAGGTACGTGCCACCATGCTCGGTTTAGGTGGTACTGGTACTGGGTATATGTTATGCATGCTAGGCAAGCACTCTACCAACTAGACTACATGCCTTGCTCTGAAATGCCAGTGTTTGAGATAAACCACTAATGATAAAAGCTTGGAGGATGGTTATGGCTACTTACAATCAGTGTTTTCCCAGGAAGACTCAGGCCCAGCCTTGTAGGGAAGCCTCCCTCTGGCCCAGATGACCTGCAATTGATGCTGAAATGGCCCTTCTGTAGCTAGAAGCAGCCCCCGCTCCTCAGGTGGTAAGCACAGTACAAGAGCCCAGGACAGGGCTCAGCCAGGGAGCAGGGAGAGGGAGAAGCCAGGAATGGGGAGCAAGCTACTGCATAAAGCCCTCCCACTCAAGCAAGGGCCAGGGAGGTGGGATAGAGATGCTGAAGGCATCCCGAGTCAGCAACACCATCAGCACCAGTAACCATCAGCACGGGAGCACTTCCTGCTCTTGTGTCTGACACATACCAGTGGTTTAGAAAGTATTTCCTGGCTGAGACTATACCTCAATTGACAGAATGCTTGCCTAGCATGCATAAAGTCCTCAGTTCCATCCCCAGCACCACAGAAACTGAAGGCAGGAGAGTCAGAAATTCAAGGCTAGTCTGAACTACAGAGAGAGTTGGAAGACAGCCTGGACTACAGAAGACACGGACTTAACCCGCCCCCCACCAATATCTTAAATGTCTGTATTAAGTCAGTGTATACGAACTGACCACAGACTCCAGCTGAGGCACTGGGCTGGAGTGAGGTTAGCAGGGCCAAGCGATTCCTACTCAGCCTTCACCCTCATGTTCCTACTAGCTAGTGAGAGATCACTGGAGTTCTAAATGATAATTCCATTGCCACTGTAGTGAGTGCCACAGGAAGGGGGCCTTGTCTGCAAGGGAGAAGGAGCAGCGGATTAAAGGACATGGGAGCTGAAAGGGACTATAGGTCACAGCTTTGGCCTCACTGCAACCCATGAACCCTGCCTGAAAGTCTAGGGTCTGTCTTTCTGGAATTATCTCATCTCCTCCTCCAGCAAAAATACACATGGATAAATGCCAGGTGGGCATGACAGCCCTCCTGTGATTCCATCCCCAGAGGAAGCCGGCTAGCAAAAAAGACCAAGTGTATCTGTGAGCTCCGGGTTTGAGAGAGACCCTGTCTCTGTGCATAATGTGGAAGAGTGATAGGAGATGATTCCTGACAACCTCTGGCTTCCACATGGCTGTGCACATACATGCATGCACCACACACATGCATGCAAAAGACATGCGTGCACACATACACATCACACACATACATGAAAAATGGAAAAAGAAAAAGTCCATGTGGGCCAGGGCAGTTTCTCTGGTTGCTGTTTCTTGGGGCCCCTCTGCTGAGCTCTGATAGGCAAGTGGGTGTACAAGCCTCCTTAGCCTGCATGTAAAGAATCCAGTCCCACCCCATTTATACTGCCTCCCACCCACTGAGTGTATTTAAGGGGACCCAGAGATGAACTTTCACAATTTCCTCCTTCATATTAGGGAGGAGCAAACCCCTTCCGTCCTCTCTCTCCTTCGATGCCCAAAAACACTCATTAACCTCTTGACCATTTCGAGGAGAAGGGATTTTCAGCATAAGAGGCCCAGCTGTTGATTAATTTTCCCAAACAGAGCCAAACTACAAAGCAGCATATTGTGAGGGAGAAAAAAGTCAATCAGCAGCATTTGAATCACATTTCATAGAACATATAAGTCATTAGGCACCAGGGTTAGCACCAACACTGCTCAGCTGACTTGTACAGGGAGGGAGGCAGAAGGAGAGGCTTCATTCTTTCAGGGGCAGCAATGAGGTTTCCACGCCACCAGCAGCTCTCTTAGATGGGGTTCAGGATGTTAACAGTCCATTCTGCATCTCTAATAATGCAGGAGAGGAGGAAGTCCACAGCCTCCTTTCACAGCAGAATGAAGAGGCCTGGTTCCCGGAGTCCTGGTGAGCAGCCCGCTGTAGGAGCCAGGGACAAGATCCTGTAGGTTAGAGGCTTCTCCTTCCCAGAAGTGCTTGTGCATTAAAGAGACAGAACAGCAGAACACATGGACACCAGTGTTCTGGATCAAGACATGGGCACATCCTTTGATGCCCTATGGTGGTAAATGCACTGTGTAAACAGTCAGCTAGCAGGGGCAGCCTTATACTGTCACCCACAGCGACGTGAGTGAGGAGTTCTCCCAGAGACCTCCACTCCAGGGAGCTTGGGATTCTTGACCACACCAGAGAACTTCAGGGCCAGTCAGTGTTATGTAGGGATGGAGCTTATTTTTGAAAGAGATTTAGCGTAGATTAAGCATGTACACAAAAGGGGAGCGAGACAAAGGACCATTATGGAGTAGTCAGGGTCAGAGTGTGGGCCCCCATAGTTCAAGCAGCTAGTCCCTGTCACCTGTCCTCAATGGGCCAATTAAACAGATGTTAATGAAAATCAGAAAAGGAGGTGTAATCATCGGGTCATATGGCCAAAAGAAGCCCAGTGACACCCTGTTCTCACCACCTTGTCTATCCTGGGGTTTTGACATGAGGTGCACATTAGACAGCTAGAGGCATACATAACTAAGCAGTCGTGGTCAAGGTGTAGGGTTCCCCATCATTGTCTGGGCTCCAGCCTCTCCCATAGGCAGTTGCACCGTCAGAGCTGTGTGAGATTTCCTCCTGGGAGACAAGGAGACCAGGCCCCAGCCTTTCCCTTCTCTCAGCATGAGATTCCTGGGGAAATTCCAATTGCCCATTAACAAAATTCCATCAACACACAGTCTGATGGTCACAGGGAGGACACGCGTGTCTCTTTAAAATACCATCATTCCTGCCAGGATGGCTACAAGACCCAAGAGGACAGTGCACGCTCACGTGTGGGGCCGCAGTTCTCGGAAAGTGTTCTGTAATTCATTTTATTCATTATTGCTGTTGTGTATGTAGGCGTGCTGTTGCACACGTACCGCAGCACATGTGTGGCTGTCAGAGGACAACTCTGTGGAGTCGCTTCTCTCCTTGCACACTCACGTGGGGTCCATGATCAAACTCAGCTGGGTTTGCATAGTGAGTGCTTTTAGCTGCTCAGACATCCCCTGGGTGTGGGTTTCTTTTCTTTTTTTTTTTTTTTGGTTTTTTGAGACAGGGTTTCTCTGTGTAGCTTTGCGCCTTTCCTGGAACTCGCTTTGGAGACCAGGCTGGCCTCGAACTCACAGAGATCCGCCTGGCTCTGCCTCCTGAGTGCTGGAATTAAAGGCGTGCGCCACCACCGCCCGGCTGGTGTGGGTTTCTTAAGAGGAAGCTCCCCTCAGCTTCTTTGTAGTCGTATATATGGTCTGGGTGACTTCTGAAGTGCCATTGTTCAAAGGGTCTCGAGATATTTGAGATATTTATTGGTGGTGGTGGTGGTAGTTGTTAGTTGTTAGTTGGGTTTTGTACTTCAATGGACGAGACCATAGAGTTCTCCTAAAGAGTGCTAGACAGGATGCAGGCCGATAATATAAAAACACGGGCCAAAGGATGGAAGGAGCTGGTATTATACTAGGTCACAAGGATGTTGAGACATGCTTTCACCATAAATGAGGTGGTCTCGCTTGTGAGATTTAGAAAGTTTCAGGGTTTGTCAGTTTGCTTTGGAGAACTGCATGGTTATTTCTAACTCGCTATATATTACAGAAGACAAATTTTGTGTGGTCAGCAGGAAAGTAGAGGTGACGAAAACATGGGTCTCTTCTGTCATTCTCTTGGGCTTTCTTTCTCCTACTTATTCAAAGGATAATCATTAGGTGTTGATGGATACAGTCCATCATGGTGGGAAAGGCACGGCAGCCGGAGCATGAGGCTGGCTTGGCAGTCGGGAAGCAGACGGACCACATTGTGTCCATAACAGGGACAGTACAGACTTCCAGCTGAAAGAGTACATCTAAACTCAAAGATCCTGCTGCAGCCCTCAAGTGTGGCTTATACCATGGGAGCATCCTTATTTGAAATGTCCGTGTAGAAGGAAGGGTACACAGGTGCATGTAAAGGAGACTGTGCAATGCCTGAGTAGAGAGAAAACTATAAAATGTCCGTGTAGAAGGAAGACTCTGTGTAGGTCATCTTCACAGCAAGTTTCGTAACTTGTGATGGACCTCTTGACTCTCAGCTGGTGAGAAACTTCAAACAGACTGAGATGAGGTGCCCCATCCTTCTTCATGGGCCCTTACTGTTTCCTCCTTTCTTCCTTTCTTCCTTTTAAGAGCTTGCTATATAGGCCAGGCTGGCGTCAAACCTGCAGTTGTTCTTCAGTGAAGGAGACCAGAGATTTTTTTTTCCTTAAGGAGTCCTGGACAGGATTAAAGGCTGGTAATATAAAAACACAGGCAGAGGCTGGGCCCCAGATCATCCTGTGCCCCTAGAGCCTAGAACATGGCTCTCCACTGGCCCCACAGCAAACATTCATAGAATTGCTGGCCTGAGCAAGAAGCATGGGGACAGAGCCCAGGCTGTCTGGTCCTGCCCACAGTGGAAGCCAGTGTGTACCCACAGTCCACCTGGGTCAATATACATATATCCAGGGTCATGTCTTGGCAGAGTTCCAAACACTGACGGTTTAGTCTAGCCTTGAATATAATCAAACTGATTCTTCAAAGTAGAAAAACAGATCCACCAGAGGCAAAAAACACAGAAGTAAACTGCTACACAAGCTCATGGAGACACAGGACCAACTGCCTCGCTTTAGACACAACCCATATTAGCAAGATTAAGGTTTGTTAGTGACTCTTGGTAGCTAAGGCAGTATCAGTTGACCCAGGCCAGGGACTACCCTACATAGCCTCACCTAAAAAAGGCTAACCATTGGCTTACAGCAAATGCCTGTCACCAGAGGCTGCCAATCAACTGCAGAACCACCTGACCCTCAGCTCATAGGCTGGAGTCTAGAGAACCAGAAGCCAACTGGAGGGAAACTTGCGCTCAGGCTTGCTGAACTGTGAAGGTCAGGAAACTGAACTTACTATCAGTGGTAGATGGCGAGGCATGCTGAAAGCCAGTGGACAGCCAGAGCAGGATTACACACGGCACCATGGCCTCCTATGCTGTCTTTTTCTTTCCTTTCTCCTAGTACTGAGGATTGAACTGGAGACCCTGTGCATGCCATACAAGCTCTCTAACACACACACACACACCCCTACCCATCTTTTTTACTTTTTGCTTTGAGACAGGGTCTTACTAAGTTGTCCAGGTTGGCCTTGATTTTTTAATCTTCCCACCTCAGCCTCCTAAGTAGCTGGGATTACAGGCATGTGCCACCAGGCCCAGATTCTACCCCCCCTCTTTTTTTTCCTCTCAGGAACAAATGAAAGTATTTGGAACATCGCTTGGCATAGGGTGACCTTGCAGAAACTGGTCCTCCCAGCCTCTAAGACTATGTACTTGGTGTATGCTAGTTAAAGAGCTGAGAAGGGGGAATGAATGGCAAGCTCACGGGGCTGAGTTGGTGAGAAATGGATCTGTCCTTCCCCACTCCCTTCTGCTTAAATCTTGAGGGGCTTGTCATTCATTTTTATTATTTTTCTGTCTGGGTTTCTGTCTGTGTGCCTGGTGCCCACTGAGGCCAGATCAGGTGTCAGATTCCCTGGAACTGAAGTTACAGGTGGTTGTCAGCTGCCATGTGGGTGCTGAGACCCCAACGTGGGTCCTCTGGAAGAGCAGCAGCCAGTGCTCTTAACCTGGAACCATCTCTTCAGGCTCTTGTCATATTCTTTTCAGAAGATGTTATATCTTTCCACAATAGCAAGGTTTATCTGAGGCTTGCTTATTTATTTATTTTGTGGAACTGGGGGAGGGGATCAAACTGAAGGGGTCAGATTTGCCTTGCGCATATGTTCTCCCACTGAGCCATATCTCCATCCCTCATTATTATTATTTTTAATTAAAGGTTTTTAAAAATTATTTTATTGCCAGGCACATGCCTTTAATCCCAGCACTTGGGAGGCAGAGGCAGGCAGATCTCTGAATTCGAGACCAGCCTGATCTACAGAGTGAGTTCCAGGATAGACAGGGCTGCTAACAAAAGACTGCTAAGACATGGGTTTAAGCCAATAGAAAGCCTTTATTAGCCAGCCAACAACTACACTGAGTATTTGTGATCCCACGGTAGCACCAGGCCTTTCTCAGGGTGAGCTTTTAATCACAAAAACCATGTTCTAGGTTGACATACTTCAGTTAGCAAGAGCAGTTAGCCAGAGCAAAACCAAGAAACCCAAAATCAAGGTTAGTACATTCAGAGACTTCCCCAGAACTACGGACTGTGATGGATCAGGCCTTTGTTTTAGTTTTGGCAGGTGGTGCTGTCTTCGTGCTGAGTTTTACAGCCTGAACGGCACTTCCATCATGGAGTCAGTTGTGCTAAGGTGTGGGGGCTGTTACAGATATAGAGACAGTGTCTCATGTGGCCCAGGCTGGCCTTGAACTCACTATGTAGTTAAGGATGACCTTGAACTTCTGATCCTCCTGCCTCCATCTCCCTGGGATTCCAGGTGTGCACCACTGTGCCCACTTTACGCAGTGCTGGGGACAGAACCCTGGGCCTAATGAATGCCAGGTAAACACTCTTACCAAATGAGCTGTACCTCCAACTGTCTTCAGGCCCCTTTACAGTTGTTCACCCCTGGAATACCCCCAGCCTGGACCACTATGTTGTCTTGCCCACATCAAGCTGCATCCTGGGCAGCCTTCATTGCCCCCAAGACTCAGAGGTCCTCACTCCCAGCCTCTGCCCTGTACCTTGATCTTTCACCTCGCCCACCCCAGGAGCTACCATCACTGCCAGTACCCTGTGCTGTACCACCCACATCCACCCCTGAGGCTGAGGCACCACCCACATCCACCCCTGAGGCTGAGGCACCACCCACATCCACCCCTGAGGCTGAGGCACCACCCACATGCACCCCACCCCCACCAGGCTGAGGCACCACCCACATCCACCCCTGAGGCTGAGGCCCTCATTCTAGCCCGGAGCTAGAAATCAGTGGCCCTCTGCTGAGCCCCGTTTTAGAACTTGGCCTTAAAGACAGCCCGCTCTCCTAGGAGTCACGCCATCCTTGGTCAGCAGATAGCTCATGACTGACAAAGATCCTTCCTCCAGGTAACTCTGGGTGCTTTCGTCCTGAGCTTCCTGACAGCTAGGGGAGGTCATCCTTGCAGCGGACTCTCTGGTTACCTTCTGCTTGCCTGGTCATCTTTTCTGACCCCGCATTAGGGTTGTCTGAAATCAGGGTCCTCATGTCCCAAAATGGCCCCCAGAGAGGCTGGTTCACAGCACCCAGTGACATGGTCAAGGAGCCAGCCTGGGAGCAAAGAGACCCCAGCTACCTTGAGCTCCGTGACCTGGGCCATTACATGGCTTTCTCACGTAACTGCCTTTGGCTGGGTCATGGGAAGAACAGGAAGCAAGAGTTTGTGTCTCTGAGGTGTGGTGAGGATAAAAGGAGACCGTGTGTGAGATCCCGAGAGAGCACTCAAAAGCTACCCGTCAGCGCCATCTGACTTCTCTGAGGCACCAACAAACGTGGATCAGCTGCCTCTCTGTGCACCATGCTGGTGAGAATTAAAACAGATTGAAATCTCACTGGGCTCTGGCCTGTAATCTCCTCAAGCTGCAGGTGGAGGCAGAAGGATCAAAGGTTCAGGGTCCTCCTCAGCTACACAGAGTCTGATCCTGTCACCCCCCACCCTTCTGACTCCCAACCCCCTTACTCCCCCACAGTTCAACTGATAGGAGGTACCAGGTTACAAGCTGTGTTGCTGAGACCTAACGCAGACTCCTGGGGTCACATTTCCAGGGATTTTGCCCACCCTAGGGCTCTGGTGTGGAGGCTGGGACCCTCCCCCAACTGGAGAGAATCGCTGCAGCTGCCAGGAATCCCCACCTGTGTGTTGGCCTCAACCAGCACCAGCTTCTCTGCAGTTCAAGCACCTGCCTCCAACTAAAACCACAGAGCCCAGCAGCACCTCCTGGAGGCTCTAGGGGAGGATCAGTTTCCCGCTTGTTCATTTCTGGTTGCTGGCCGGATCTGGTCCTAGGACTGTCCATCAGCATCTCCATTCTCTTGCTGGCTGTATAAAGCTCAGCCTAGAGGCCACCATCTTCATTGTTTGTGGGAGGATTTAGGGTATGTGTCTCTCTAATCACTTGATTTGAGGACTCTGATATTAGGCCCACCTCCATGATCCAAGTACCTTAGCGTCCTCTGTCCCGAGGTCCTCTGTCACACCTGCAAAGTTACTTTTGCCAATAACAGAACGGGGACCAGACATGGTGGTACATACTTTTAATACCCCACCCCCACCCCCACCAACTCTTGGGCAGAAGCAAGCAGATCTCTGTGAGCTTGAGTGCAGGCCTGGCTACGCAGTGAGACCCTGTCTCAGAGAAGAGACTAGGTGCTGGGAACGAGAGCATGGGCACTGCGAGGGCACTGCGAGGGCACTGCACTGCCTGTGCAGCCACCCAGGCTGGGAACAGCTCATCTCACACCCAGGCCCTCTTTGTGCAGGGAGAGGTGTGTGCGGCTCCCTGCGCTGCCGGGACCTACGGTCCCAACTGCTCATCCGTATGTAGCTGTAGCAATGGCGGCACCTGTTCCCCTGTGGATGGTTCCTGCACCTGCCAAGAGGGTAAGTCTCCCTCCAGCTCCGTCTCCAGGCTCAGGTGTGCCAACAGCTGAGGGGCTCAGGTGGGACTGCTCAAGCCCCGTCACCACTCAGGTTCAAAGAGTTTGTGCAGGTCAGATTACAGCCAAGGAGAGCCAGAGCTGGAACCAGGAGACTAGGAGTGTAGGAGAGTCTCCTTCTGGGTTTGGAATTGCTGAGAGCATGGAGAGAAGGTGAGCCACATGGGCTGCAGGGACAGAATGGGGAGACTGAGTTCCCCGGGCCTGTATGACTCAGCTGGTGGAAGCTAAAAGGACTTTGTGGAGGTACTAGTGGTCCATAGGGACATAGCCACTGCCGAAGGCCCCGTGCACACCGGGTATGCTGGTAGACACCTGTAATCCCAGCACTTGGGGTGCAGAAGTAGGAGAAATTGTAGTTCTGGATTAGCCTGGGCTACATAACGAAATGCTCTCTGAAATAACTAAGGAGGGTCCAGCCCAAGACAAGGAGAGAAAAGGGTGCACCTGGCTCCTTTCCATTCTGGTTTTGGGGTCGGGTCTCCCTCAGGAAGCCCACCTGGAGGTAGCAGCTGGGAAGAAGGGGTCTGCAGTCCTCAGGGGTAGCCTCCTGCTTGAGGGAACACAGGAGGGAGAGTTTTGGTCCTGGAGGCAGAAACAGTGACAGACTTCAGAATGGAGATGTGCCGCTGAACCCCACCCATGGCCTCGGTGCGGGGAGGACACCCCCAAAGGCCACTCCCCTGATCCAGTGGGCCCATTTCCAGGCAGCATAAATGGTGTGAACCCTGTGTCAGGGACGGAGATCTAGGCAGCTGTGGTGACAGGGATGCTGGGGAAGCGGGCAGAAAGTCATGCTGGGCATGGCTAGGTGATACCTTTTGCCCTCTCCCCAGGGTGGCAGGGCCCGGACTGTTCCCTGCCATGTCCCAGTGGGACGTGGGGCCTGAACTGCAATGAGACTTGTGTCTGTGCCAATGGGGCAGCCTGCAGCCCCTCTGACGGCTCCTGTGCCTGTACCCCAGGCTGGCTGGGGGACTCCTGTGAACTGCCTTGCCCGGTGAGTACCCACCATGGTCCCTTGTGCTTTCTCCCTGGAGGTGGGGGCGGGGGCTACACAGTCCACAGAGAAGAGCTCTGAGTCAGGAAGTGTTAACCTCTGTGTGGCCTCAACACTCCTATCTATAAAATGGCCACTCGGACTTCAATGCTTTTCCCAGTGCTGCTCTTGGTAAGCAGATTGACTGGAAGCTACAGAATCCACCCCACCAAGGCACTCTCAGTCCTCCAAAGCAGCAGGACGGCCATTTCTGGGTAGTATTTGAGTTGCGGTCTGGTCACTACTAGGGATGGGGCATGAAGCCAAGCCATTCAGCAGCAACCCCAACTCAAGCACTGAGCCTTAGGCTGCTAGACCAACTGATGTGAGACCCAGCATGGGATTTATCCTGCCTCCTCAAGTGTGTTTCTCCAGCTGCTTCCCATTTTTAAAGTGACACTGGGTGGCGCCATTCCAGAATATTGGTACAAGAATTAAGAGAACAGGGCACAGTGGGCGCTTGAGACCTCGTGAGCATGTTTCCTTCCCCAGTGACAAATGTAGGCGCTCCTCATTCCATGGGTGGGACAGTCGTGTCAGAATCCACCAAGTATGTTTTGTTTTGTGAGACAGGATCTCTTGAGCTCATGGCAATCCTGCTTTAACCTCCCAACTGCTGGGATTACAAGCAATCCCCGCCCCCCTCCGCCATGCCTGTCAACAACAAAGTGTATTTTAATCTACAATTTGAATGACCACCTGGAGGCTATATTGAAGACAGAGCAGGGCCATCATTATTTCCCTCTCCCGTTCCTGTTAATACAGCCAGATGGTCATTTGGAGTGACTTTTCCACAGCCCTGTTGGTCCCCAGTCACACAGCGTCATGGCTGTGCCCTAGTCCCATCTCTGGATCCCTGAAGAGCTGATGGAAGGGGGTGAACCTCTAGGAGCCTAGGTATGATCATTTTTCTCTGCCTCTTCCCCGAAGGATGGCACGTTTGGGCTGAACTGTAGCGAGCGTTGTGATTGCAGTCACGCCGACGGCTGCGATCCTGTCACAGGCCACTGCTGCTGCCTGGCAGGATGGACAGGTAACCTCTGCCCTGCCACTGCCCAGGCCCTGTGAAGCCAGGCTCTCTGTCTTCCCTCTCTCCTCATGCCTATTCATCTGTCCCTTTCTTCCTGCCCCCAATGCGCACCTCCCCTCCACCCGCTCCCTTTCAGCCCAGATCTCTGTACAGAGATCTTTATTAAAAACACACAATGTTAAGGCTTTGTTTTCAGGACAACACATTTCAAGGCTGACAGGTGCTCAGCCTGTGTATAGAGAACACGGCACTTCAGAATCTCAGTCCTTACATCTATCCCACATAGGGCAAACCCTGCTACTTCTCTCCAGCCCATTGATACTACGGGCCCCTACCTTCACCTCCTGGTTGGTCTCATGCCGTCCATCTTGCCCAGGCGAATACATTCTGCACATAGTGAGCAGAGGGAACCTATAAACCAGTCTTTCACTTCTGTGGCTTGATGGAACTCATGTAAAAAAAATCTAAGATCATTGCCAGATACAGTGGTTCACACATGTAGTCCCATCTGGAGAAAGAGGCAGGAGGATCAAGAAGTTCAAGGTCATCCTTGGCCACATAGCCAAATTTAAGGTTAGCCTGGGCTACATGAAACTTTGTCTTGAAAAAAAAATAACAACAACAAAAAAATCCAGAATTCTTGTCATAAGGTCCCACCTCCTGTGATGTGGGCCTGCCCAACTCCTCTTTTCTGCCCTATTTCCACCACTCAGTCATTCCAGACACCTAGGCCAAAGTAAACTTTATTTATTTTATTAAAGATGGATCTCATTGTGTTGCTGTGTCAAGCCTGGAACTTACTATTTATTTAGCCCAGTCTGGCCTTGAACTCTGTGCATCATCTCCTTCTTCAGCCTTCCAAGTGCTGGGATTGGTTTAGAGGCAAGCCCCACCATGCCCTGACGACCGTCCTGATTCCTCAGCTCTGCACCTGCCCTCTTCCCCTCTCTTGATAGCTCTCCATCTTACTCCGTAAATCCCCTTTCTCTTCTTCATGTAAAGAGCTGGGCAAGTGTTGCGGCAGTGGGTCACACCCCCAGTCCTGATAATTCTTTCTCTTATGCCAGATTTCGAGTGGAAGGTTGTCTATGATTACCTGCCTGGGACTAAAGAGCCCATTTATGAATTCTGGTGACCCAAGTCCTTCCTCTGTAACACTCACCACACTAGACCTGGGACTCTGGTTTGAGTGACTCTTTGCATAGCAGCCCTAGGAAGGCATCTGCCTTACTTACCCCCATACCTATGGTCTGCTACACGCTGAGACAATTAAACTAGGTTGCTAAGAACAGAACCCAGCCAGACTGCCTGGGCTTGTAACTTTGGCAAGTCCTCTACTTTACATGGCCTTAAAGTCTCCACCCATAAAGCATAGACAACTGGAATCCTCACAAGCAACCTTGGGGCCACTTTGAAATTTCAGTGAAGGGTACTGTGAGCTGCTCAGCACCTGGCACCCGGTGGCCAGTGACAACCCACAGCACAGGAAGCTTTCTGTAGCAGTGCACACGTCAGTGACCACTGGCTGATGATCCCACTGCTTTCCAGCTGTGGACATTCTCAGTATTCACTCTGCTGGATTCTCCCCACCTTTATTCGGGCAGCCAAAGGCCAAGGACATTCCTCTACAGCATGTCAGGTTGAGGGTCCCCTGCCAGCTACCCCTCAGTGTGGACCAAGGCTCCAGCCTTCACATTGTCCCCCTACGCTGTCAGCTACAGCCAAGTGGAGAGCTACTTGAAATCTTCATTGCCCTGATTTTGAGAGCGCTGGTCTGATCTTAATGACACCTCCTCCAAATTGGTCCTGCTGCTCTCCTTCACTCTCCTGTTGCTCTTTCTCGCAGCCCCTGTCCTTAGAACAAGTCAGACATGACTTTTAAACTAATCCTGTGCTGCCTGGAGCCTCTGAAGCTTACCTTCCAAAGACCGGCTGGTCTTCTGGGCCTGGTCTAATCACCTAGCACACGCACGTCAGACTGCCACTCTGCCTGGAAGGAATCCCCACCTTGACTTTTTAAAATTCTTTCTTAGCCTCCAGGCTGAAGCCAGCCCAGCTCAAATATTCTTTGAGCTCAGAGGGACTGTAGATCTTACCCCCTCTCTTACTGAGATATTCCATTCATTTCCCCATAGGTTGCTGTTTGTCAAATCGAGGATCGTTTATCAGCATGTCTTGGGGACAGCTAGCATTTTTGGCTTCTTTTATAGACGTGTATATGTGACATAAAATACGTGTGTATATAGGTACACATATTTTCTTTTGAGGTCTCATGTAGCCCTGGATAGCCTTGAACTTTCTACATAGCTGAGACTGTGTATTTCTTTTTAAATTAAAAATAAATCTGATAGAGATCATGAATGCATGTGTGTGTATGACAGAGTGGGGTTGTGTGTACCGCAGTGGAGGTCAGAGGGGACAACTCTAGAGTCCGTTCTCTCCTTCCGTTTTTACATGGATTTCAGAAATAGAACTCAGGTCCCCAGGTTTTCACACCAAGGACCTTTACCTGAGACGAACCTTCTCACTGGCCCAACCTGCTCTTGATGCCCGCCCGCTCAGCTGTGAAGGTGGAGGCAGCCTTTTTATCTGGTGCGGCCATCTCCTCTCTTGCTGGGCTCATCAAGCCTGCCACGGGTCTGCCACGGGTCTGCCACGGGTCTGCCACGGGTCTGCCACGGGTCTGCCACGGGTCTGCCACGGGTCTGCCACTGTGCTGTGTTCAATTCCAAGTGAGGCTGCCGCCTTTTGCCGTTTGCTTTCTGCTCCCATGATTGCCGTTGCCTGGTCAGTTCCTTTTGTCTTTGAGGACTCTGGAAGGGCATCACCTCCTCTCGGAAGCCCTCCCCTCTGGCCCCACCTCCACTGGGTTTCTCTCCATCTGCCTCCTGCCTCACCCCTTACCACTGATGCGCCCCTGTGTCTGGTCCACAGGCATCCGCTGTGACAGCACATGCCCTCCAGGTCGCTGGGGTCCCAACTGTTCAGTGTCCTGCAGCTGTGAGAATGGAGGTTCCTGTTCCCCAGAAGATGGGAGCTGCGAGTGTGCCCCTGGCTTCCGAGGACACTTATGTCAGAGAAGTAAGGCTAGGCCCCCACCCCAGGGCTTTCTGACTTCCCACCCACCCAGCCCCTCCCAGTCAGTAGTGCCGGCCTGTGGAAGGCTGGCCTGTGGGAGCCAGGCCCCTCTTCTCCCTCTGTCATGCACCTTCTTCCCCTACACTGGTTGCTCTGCCCCCAAGTTCAGGGCCCAGCCTCTCAGTAGAATCAGGGGTAGCTCACAGTTCCTCTCTTAAAAGGTGCGGACCTCCAGGTGTGGGGACCCCAGACTCCCCATTTTCAAGGAGCCTCTCTTCACTGGGATGGGGGATCAGAGAGGTGTCTAGGCCACTCCTCCCTACAAGCTTCTGACCACCATCTCCCTCTGATACCCTCAGTCTGCCCACCAGGGTTCTACGGCCATGGCTGCAGCCAGTCTTGTCCCCTCTGCGTGCACAGCAGCGGGCCCTGCCACCATGTCAGTGGCATCTGTGAGTGCCTGCCAGGATTCTCCGGAGCCTTGTGCAACCAAGGTACCTTCAACTGGTGGGAAGGCCAGGGCAGGGAACAAAGGGGCAGAGAGAAGGGAGGGTCCAGGGGGTCTCTTCCTACGCTGTTGGGAACTGAGCAGGATGTATGTGACATAAGTCACTGCTGCTGAAGGGACAGCCTCACAGGGGTTAAATGTCATGATTGAGCAGTACATAAGTGAAATAAGTCACTGTGCTGCTGAAGGGACAGCCTCACAGGGGTTAAATGTCATGTCTATGGTCTCACAGCTAGCAAGTGGCAGAAGCAAATGCACACTCCAGTATTCTGCTAAAAAGAAAGGTGAAAAAAATGAGCATGGTAGTACATACTCAAATAATCCTAGAACTTTGGAGGCTGAGACAGGAAGATTACATGTTCAAGGCCAGCCTGGGCTACTTAACAAGATCCTGTCTCAAAAAACCAAAACCAGGCCTGAGAAGGTTGCTCTGTTAGTAGTGTGCTTGCCTAGAGTATATGCGGCCTTGGGTTCCCTCTCCAGCTCTACATAAACTGGGTGTGGTGTCATATCTCCGTAAGCCCGGCACTCAAGAAGTAAGAGGCAGAAGGACGGAGAAGTTCAAGGTCATCCTTAGCCACACAGAGAGTAGGGGCCTAACCTGGGCTACATGAGACCCTGTCTCAAAATACATAACAAGCAAACAATAACAGGTGGGAACATGAAATGAGCATTGGTACATCCAGAGTGGCCCTGAGCTAGGGCTGTGTAGAATGCCAAGTAGTAAAGGCAGAGGCTCTGCGGGGCACAGAAATGGCCGTGGCCCAGTCTGTCATAGGCTACTATCTCCCATCAGGTCAACAGCACTCATGCCTGGCCCCACTCACCTCTCAGCTCAACCCCAGAATCTCCCTCAACATCAACTCCAGGGCTCCAGCACACTGTACAGGCGGTACTGAAGGGGCAGCAAAGCTTACTGTAGCATGCTCCCCCAGCCAGCTAGTTTTCTGGGGGCAGGCACCTGCCTTGCAGCATTTCCAGGGTCCCATGACATAAGCATTTCTGCTATGGCAAATGTCAATACCACTGTCCAAAACCCCCACATTAGCCACCAAGGGATGATAGGAGCTGGCCCCAGCATCTACCGTCCACGGCTCCAGGGGTGGCTCCTGAAGCCCAGGGCAGCGTGACAGTCGGAAAGGGTCCGGGGATTCTTAAGGATTTGGCTGGACTTTAGTCTGAAGAGTGGATAACAGAACCTGGGCATGCTAGGACAGAGCAGCAGGGAATGGATGGAAGACGCAGCAACCAGAGACAGGGGGTGGGCTAGGAAGGCAGGCTAGGGCTTGCTTCGTATGGCTTAGGACACGGCCTTGCTTAAATACTGGCTTGTAGAACTTACACGATAGTCAGGGAGAGTGAAGACATCTGAGAATAATGGGAGCTTAGAGCTAAAGGCAACTTCAAAGTCACCTAGGCAAGAATCTCACTTGGCCGGTGCTTAAATACGTCTCTTGACGAAGCGCTCACTACCTCCAGGGGAAACCATTCTTTCGATACATCATCACCAGTGAGCTGGGCTATTTTTAATATGCATGAATAGAAGTTTGACTCCATGATGTGTTGAGGTCATGAGAAACATATGTGACAGTTTCATTTGCTTGTAGCCCTCGTAGGATGGTTTAATCACCACCTGACAAGCTGAGGTTTATTTATTAAACATAGGAGACCTAGCCGTCAATAGAACCAGGCCCGGGCTAAATGAGGAGCTATGAAGCCCAAGCAGGAACCCTCGCCGCCCGTGTCGTCTGATTTATTGCCCGCTGGTCTAATGAGTATTTTCCACATATAGATCTAATGGAGTTTGCTATTAATGGCAACTGCCCTGGTTAAGTCTCAAACCTTGTAAAAAATTGAACTGACACTTTCTAATGACTGGCTTTCCAGTGAGTTACAAATTATGGACAGAGCTTCCCCAGAATCATTAAACATAGATTAAATATAACCCAATGTTTTCTTTTCACCAGCCCCCTCTTCCCCTTCCCATGCCTGACTCTTGATTCAGCTAAGAAGTCTTGCAATTAATGCATTAGACCGATCACATTAGCGGCTCTGTGGGTGAATTTGTCCGCCTTGTGTAGGGGGAGACTTCAAAGGGAAGACTGCCTTGTTAGAGCAGTTTAGTTGTGGGGTGAAGGCTGGTGGAACAGCTCCAGCACCCTGCTCCCCACCAAGCTGGTGGGCAGTCCTTTGCCTCAGCCAACAGGGGGTGCAAGGAAGCGACCTTTCAGGAGGATGGGGCTCAAACTGGAGCCTCAGAATAAAGCATTTCCCAGAGACAGGGAGGAGCCAGGGCAACAGGCAGTTTGGGAAGCGGAGGGTGGTGTCTGAGCAGCAAACAGGGACAGAGACCTACCTGGGAAGGGAAGAACAGAGCCCCTGATCAGCCAGCCTCCCTGTAGCTACTAACTGAGGCCTGAGGCCATTGAGTGGGGGCCCTTGTTCCATCCTAATGAGGAAACAGATCCAGAGGGTGGGGTGGGATGTGAAGGGCTTTGTTAAAATGTCCTCAGCGAAGAAAGAGAACTTCTTTGCTGTGTAATCTTGGACAGACAGTTTAACCTCTCCCTATGTGTTAAGGAAATTCAATGATAGGGACCAATGATGAAGACATTATCAAGATTAAGTGAACTAGTATTTGTGAATAAGTGAGTTAGTATTTGTGAAATGTTTTGATCAGTTTCTGGTGCATGTAAATGTCCTGTGTTTGCTGAATGTGCAACAGATCTAGGACCCACACCCAAAGCCTCAGGCAGAGTTGGGTCCACCTGCCTTCAACATCTGTCCCAACCCCTAGCCATGTTTGCAGAGGTAGAGACTACATGTATAGTCTGGCTACCCGGTGGCCACAGTCGGGCTGGGAAAGGGCTGGTAATGGGGGGCAGAGCAGTGGAAGGGAGGTGATGGCATCCCTTGTTTGAGACCTGAGCCAAAGGAAGCCACTCTCCTCCAAGAAATCAGTACCTAATTCATGGGGGCTGAAGATATGGCTCAGTGGGTAAGAAGGCTAGCTGTTCTTGCAGAGGATCTGAGTTCACTTTCCAGCACCCATGTCTGGCAGTGTTCAGCTGCCTCGAACTTTACCTCCAAGGGATCTGATGTCCTCTTGCCTTCACAGGCACCTGTAACATGTGCACATACTTGCACACAGATACATATAAATATTAAAAAAAAAACTACTCGTAGTCCTCTGACGATCACAGTAGTAGAGCCTTCCAGAATGTCGTGACTTCTAAGGCCTCCTCCTTCCTCCGTGCTCACTGGACAGTCACATACAATAGAAAACGAGACCACATCCCCCGCCCTTGCAAAGCTTAGGCCAGAGGATCTGGGGGAGAGATGGGAGAAGGGTGATGCCTGGCCCTGGTGGCTTGAGTGCCTGCTGTCTCCCCAGGCACTGTAGGGGGCACAAGAAGGGGCAACACTCGGGCTTGGCCTGAAACAGCTGTTAAGTCTCAGTAAGTGGAGAGTTCAAGGAAGAAGCTACTTGAAGCCTCAAATAGGAACATGGGCTGCCCAGAAGAGAGAAGATGGGTGGACCAGCTAGGACTAAGTTCAGATAAAATACAATAAAAAACCCCAAACAAGTGACTTGAAAATGATATACATTGTTTTGCTTACGTACTAAGAAAACCAGAAAGACCCAGAAGCAGGCTGCTGGGGACACTAAGGCAGCTGACGAGGATGTCAGTGTCTTAAGGCTTGCTCCATCTTACTGTTCCAAGGTAGGTGACAATTAAGCTGAGTCTTATAGGCAGAACATCCACAGCTGGACTTGAGGGTCAGAGGAATTTAGAAGGCACTAGCCATAGGTAAAGCACAGAAGAAATGCCTGGAGTACCCTTAGAAGGAGGTGTGTGGTCCAGTGACCCATGTGTCCAGGAGGGTAGTCAAGGATAACCCAGGGGAAAGCAGAAGCCTGCGAGGTAGTCTAGGAGCACTGGGTTGAGAGTCCAGAGATGCCATCCCCATCTTACCACTTCCTATCTGTGAGACCCAAGACAAGCGATGTCCTCTCTATGGGCCTCAGCCTGTCCCTGTCAAAGGAATCAGAACAGGGCCTCTTGGGGTGCTGCTGTGGGAGGGGCACTCTATGTGATGGAGTATGACCTACCACTGCAGGTGCTGGGTCCCATCCAGATCATGGCTCTGGCCTTGGAACCTCTTGGGGTGCAGCTGTGCGGGTGGTGGCTCTTAGAGCCTGGGAAAGAAGGCAGATGCCAGGCTTCCATGTGCCCACAGTGTGTACTGGAGGGCACTTTGGGCAGGACTGTGCCCAGCTGTGTTCCTGTGCCAACAACGGGACCTGCAGCCCCATCGACGGCTCCTGTCAGTGTTTCCCTGGGTGGATCGGCAAGGACTGCTCACAGGGTAAGCTGCTGCCCCTGCAAATGCTCCTCTGTCTGTCATGGTGCCTCCACCCACAGGGCTGAACTCTCCTGGAGGCAAGAGCATCCACCCGAGACCCATGTATGTATCTGTGTTACTTCTGTGTGTTTGATGTGTGTCCCAGGGCTACAGCATGTATGTGGAGGTGAGAGGCCAGCTCTATAGCGTCATTTCTCTTCTTCCACTTTTATGGAGGTTCCAGGCATCAAACTCAGGTTCACCAGGTCTGGGTAGCAAGTGCCTTTACCCACTGAGCCATATCACTGTTCCCTGACCCTGAAAGTCCGTCCCACCTAGCTAAACGGCGAACTTGATGAGTTACTAGTACTGACCGTGGATATCGTTACTGCAGATATTAAAGGCATCAATATTGTCAGTGCCATTAATGCTGTGAATCCTGAGAATTCATACTCCATTAGCATCTGCGTGTAGAAGGAGCAGTCTAAATATAGATGGGGAGGAGGGAACAAGGCTGGCATGCTGGAGTTTGTGAGTGGCTAGGCTAGGACAGCCACCCCTGGAAGAATGGGAACATCCTGTGGGATGGCCCCTATGAATGATGTCCTGAGCATCCTAAGCCTGAACAGGGTGCTACAGTCTGATACCTTTCCCAAAAGAACCCCAGCCCTTGGCCTCTGAAGCTCCCTGTCTGATATGTGAGACAAAGCCAGTCCCAGACTTGGGGGAATTCCGTTCTTGTGGGAGCCACAGGCTCCATCAGACAGCACAAGACCCCAAAGAGGAGACAGTCCCTGCCACTTGTGGGGAAGTCAGTGTCGCCGGTGTCACTCCACCTCTATTCCCATCAGTCCCTCTAAGAGCGGAGGTGCAGGAGCCCTTGGAGCAAGGCTGCCTTAGTCACCCAAGAGTAAGAGTGGGCAGAAATCTGGGCCTCATGGCAATCCCAGGGAACGAGGCCAAGAGGTGAGCTGAGGGATTCTGAGAAGAGTGTTATCAAGTCCCCAAAGGCCAAGAGATGGCCCTCTGGGTCCATCCAGATGTCCTGGCTCTGATGTGTACTCGCCTCCCCTCCCTCCCTCCCCTCCCGCTCCTCTCTGCCCTGCCCTCCCCTCTGCATCCCACCCCCCGCCCCCACAGCCTGCCCATCTGGGTTCTGGGGCTCTGCCTGCTTCCACACATGCAGCTGCCACAACGGGGCGAGCTGCAACGCCGAGGATGGGGCCTGCCACTGCACCCCTGGCTGGACCGGACTCTTCTGCACGCAGCGTAAGCCCTGCCTCCCAGCCTCCGAGCCACTCCCAGTCATATGCTGCGGCCTACTGGTCACTTGGTGAATAGTCTTGGCTTGCAGAGGGTGGGGAGGAAGAGGCTGGCCCCAGGACCAGCCACACCTCAGGATCATTCCAAAATCTTGAGAGGTCAAGGCTATAGAGTACCCCAGCAATCAAAAGGATCAGACCCTCGCACCATGGGGAAGAAATCCCAGGGCTGCACAACGAAGAGACCAGAGCTTGTCCTCTGCTGCTGAGACCCTAGTTGCATGGATCGCCTTGCCCCTACCCTCCACCCCTTTAGACTGAGGTTCAGTGGGTACAGATGGCTCTGCGGGGCTCACTAGCCTTTATCCCATGCTGTGGAGGAAGCGGCAGTCAAGCCTGGTCCCAGGAACATCTCTGCAGTTTCTCTGAGCCCACAGCCACTGTGACCTGTGGTCTTGTTGCAGGTTGCCCTGCAGCATTTTTTGGGAAGGATTGTGGGCACATATGCCAGTGTCAGAATGGAGCCAGCTGTGACCACATCACTGGGAAATGCACCTGTCGAACAGGCTTCACCGGGCGCCACTGTGAACAGAGTACGCTGCCCCAGCCCTGTCCTGGTATTTGGGCTAGGCTTCTGCCTACTGCAGGGGAGGCTGCTTCCTCCAACCCCCATCCCCACCCCACCCCATCGGGGACACTGCAGCTCCTGTAGACTTTGAGGACAGCTTCTGAGGAAGACTTAAGGCTAACCCTACACACTCATGGTCAGAGAATCTCCACTTCAAACAGGACAAGGGTGTGGTAGGCAGATCAAGGAGGGACTAGAGAGAGGCAGGATTTTCTGGTCCTCTAAATGAGTTCAGGAGGAAGAGGCAGGTGGGGCCTGACTCGGAGTGATACACTCTACCCATCCATCCCCAACTATTCAATAGGCTTCATCCACCGTGGGTGGGCTACAACTGTCCTGCTGCCCCAGGCGTCCCCAGCTGGAGTGGGAGGGGTGGGGCGTGGCTGTGTCTCACTGTTCACCTGCGCTCTGCATACCACACAGGATGTGCCCCTGGGACCTTTGGATACGGGTGTCAGCAGCTATGTGAGTGTATGAACAATGCCACTTGTGACCATGTCACCGGTACCTGTTACTGCAGCCCCGGATTCAAAGGAATCAGGTGTGACCAAGGTAACACAGGTGGCAGAATGTGTGGACAGGGGTGGAAAGGGCCCAATCACTGGTGGCTTGGGAGAGGTCTAACCAGACTAGCTGAGGTTTATGACACTACCTTTTACTCATAGTTGGGAGCCTCACTTCACAGTTTCTCCGAGCATATTCTCTGGGAGTTCCCCCATGAACTAGTGCTGGGAAAGGCCACCAATCAGGATAAGTTGGAACATGCCAAGTTTGACTTCTGCCACTCCCTGCTAGGTGTCTCTGGGCGGGTCATTTCCTTTGCTGGACCTTTTACTCCACATTCAATTAAGATGTTAACCTTTGTCCAAAGGGCTCAACGTGACACTAGCTCTACACCTTGGCAACATCCCATAGTACATCTGAGGGGATCAAACTGAGGCAATTCAAGAAAGGCCTCAGCGATGCCTAGCACATATGAGCACTCTGTAAATGGTGGCTTTGAATGTAAAAATCTCTTTGTAAAGTTATGCAGACTTGGGAGGTTACTGTTGGTTCTAGAAGATGGGAGCAGAAAATAGGCTCTGAATTACCCACATCAGACAAACTTGCAGTCTGAAGCCATGCGGTTGAGGCAAATGCAGCGTTTGCTCCCTAGAGTGATAGCCAGCTCTCTTCAGCTAGCAGCAGAGAGCCAGGGAGAGGTCCAGATGCTGCACAGCTAGAGGACAGACCCTCACCAGATCAGTCACAGAGAGACCTAGCCACACACGTATAATCAAGAGGTGTCTTGGGGCAGTAACAGGCAGCCACAGAGCTCCCAGCTGTCAAGGCCAGTCTATCATTTGGTGCTTACAACTCCCTGGGGAAAGATGGGGTTACTGTCCCCATGGACATCCTAAATCACATAGCTGGTAAGCAGTAAGAGTAGCTAAAGCCAGTTTTTCCTGACTGAATTACTGGTTAGGTGAACTCAGACAAGTTACCTAAGCTTGGTGACTCAGTTTATTTTTTCGAACTGTGTGGAAAAGGTAAAAAATTAGTTCCTTTTTTGTAGGTCTGACACAATGATAAAGTAACTTTAGCCCACATGTGGACCTGAGTAAATACTCAGTAAGCATTTATTTTGCTTCACATCTGAATCACGTTTTCTTTTTGTGATGCTGGGACTTGATCTTCTTCCTGGCATTAGGAGAAACGGAGGCACTGTGAGGGTTAAGATCAGGCAGGGATGAAGGGGCTAGCCAGGAAGTATATCGGAATCAGGCCCAGCTCTGGCTCAGGCCTCCCTCTGCCCACAGCTGCCCTCATGATGGACGAGCTGAATCCCTACACCAAGATCAGTCCAGCTCTGGGAGCAGAGCGGCACTCAGTGGGTGCTGTCACGGGCATCATCCTCCTGCTGTTCCTGGTTGTGGTGCTGCTGGGCCTGTTTGCCTGGCGACGGAGGCGGCAGAAAGAGAAAGGCCGTGACCTGGCTCCCCGTGTCTCCTACACCCCGGCCATGAGGATGACCAGCACAGACTACTCTCTCTCAGGTCAGGCTATGCCCCAGTTCCTCTTCTTCACCCATACAACCCAGCAGGAGGCATGTGGCCTTCTTAGGAACATCTACATTCTTGGGTCAACATGGGTGGTCGGTTATACCTGCAGGGTGGGTGGCTGGGCCCGGGAATGTTCACCCCTTAGAGAAAACGGGGTTGGAGAAGTCTGTGGAGTTCCAAGAGGCTGCTGCTTCCTGGAGCCCAAGCTCCAAGGAGCTCAAGCTGGGTGCCACCCCCCACATCCCCACCCTCATCGGGCTGTGTCTACAGGAGATACATAGTAAGCAACAACTTTTCTAAGCAACCCAGGAACAGTTCCCGGTGTGAAGCCCGAGCACCTTGGCAAACTGTGCCCTACGGACTTTTGCTTTCCTTGGGAGGGCCTCAGGCCATCCCCAAGGAGCTCCCCAGAAGTGTAGTAACAGGGGTGGTGCCTCACTTAGGAAGTGTCCCACAGCCCTGTGTGCTTAGATAAGGTAGAAATGCCAGTGGGCATCCTGTGGTAGTCTGAGTGAGGCATGGATGGAACTGCACCACAGCTGTTCCCTCCTCTGAACTGGTACCTTGAAGAGAAGGCTTTGTGCTTCATATTTAGCTAACCAGCAGAGACTCCCGAACTGCCTTGGTGTTGGTTAGGCCTGCGCTGTTGAAAAGAAGGTGGTGACTTTCCAATGGCTAACAGGTGATCTATAGCCTCCTGTACCTTGTGCTTAATTTAGAGTATCTAGACCACATCTGCCATTCCTGCTAAGGGTTGCTTGCTGTGTGCCAGCTCTATGCCAGGAACAAGATAGACGGCGCTGGCCACAGAGATCTCCTGGCCACTCTGGGTCCAACCAAAGCCAACATCCTCTGGTGAAAGCCCAGGCCCATTGTGATTTGGCAGTTTTCTTCTATAATGACAATGAGCAAGAATGGCTGGATTTTCCCCAGTCCTGTAGAATCCTCAGAAGAGCTGGGGTCAACATAAATGGAGTTCTCTATGTACTTATTACTAGAATCTGACCATAGAGGGAAGCAAGAAAAGCCAATACACCTAAAATAGCAACTCAAAGACAAAGCCATCAGAGCCAGCAGTCAGTAGCTTCCAGCTGACCATGACACCCTCGTACTAGCAAGCCTGGTCTGTCAGCTACACAGAGGGCCAGCAGTAAAAATAAAACATGGCTGGCTCTCCCACTTGCTTTAGGGCCACTGGATGCCAGGTAGCTTGGAGGAAGGGGGGGATCTGACTGTCTCTCTGCAGTGCCCAACTCCAGCATTAGTCTTGGGGGCATCTCAACCAAGGGCAGGTGTATGATGGAATACGGCTCCTTGTTCTCTTCCCAGATTTGTCTCAAAGTAGCAGCCATGCCCAGTGCTTTTCCAATGCCAGCTACCACACACTGGCGTGCGGGGGGCCTGCCACCAGCCAGGTCAGCACTCTGGACAGGAACAGCCCCACCAAGGTACTGGCCCCCTGGCTCCCCGCCCTCACCAACTATCCTCTCCATTTAACACTCCCCTCTGCCCAGGAAGGAACTGCACCCCACATAGAGGCTGTGTGGAACTTCTACGTTAAGAATAATCCTAGGACTCATGGGTCATGAGAACACTCTGAATCATGTAACTAGGAAAGAGTATGTTGTATGGAGACAGCAAGCTCTATCTCATGCAACTACATCACACTGCCCACTCACTGGAACATACCTGCACCTTGTGTACAGATAACTAGTACCTACCAGAATATAGTAACAGCACATGCAACCATCTTATCTCACACTTGTGTATACCACATAGCCACTTTGGTCATATGCTAATACATATACTCAAAACATATGTGCTTACCACAAATTACTGCAGTGTGTTAGCAATATACTCTGAAGTAACTCTATTCAATTAACCACTAGATGCCTCTTAAACTTGGGCATAAATATCATCAATACACACATCAGATGAGAACCCAAATACTAGCTAGTATTCTTGCTGAAAGGGGGTGGACCAGTTGTGTCCCCTCCCAGATAGCTCCAAGCACAACACTGAGTCATAGAATAGGTAGATGTCCTTCGTCACAAGTATTACCAATCTTAGAGATGTCTCATCACATATGTATGTAGATAGGACGTAGTGCATCCCTTGATGGACTAGTAAGAGGCAGAGTGAGAGACTGAGACATGAACAGCCCCAAGTATAAGGTTTGTGGGGGGGCTCCTGCTATACCCACCTCCTGACACCCACCTAAGCATGTGCCCCCCACATACTCAGAATGGCAAGACCATTTGGGGAGTGACAATCCCGGGATCCCTGGCTTCCTGTACCATCATCTATCCCGGGCCAGGAGCACAGTTTTCACATTTAGACCTCTTCTGGAGCTGAGAATCCCTTCCTCCTCATCTATCCCCTGAAGAATTACCACCAGCCCATAGACCTGGGGGCTGCTTTTCTATGAAACAGGCAAGGTGCATGCAGGTTACCTAGAGGCTAATAGCTTTGGCCACCCTGCCCATCATCTTCCACTCAGGACTCCTTGTCCAGGCTCAGTTCAGCTTTAAGCTTGAGGAGCTGAGAAGAGGCAGCCCTTGATTAACACAGCCATGTTATCGAAGCTGCAGCAGGCTAGAGGCACAAGCCAGGGATGAGACAAAGGTTGGAGGCCATGACATTATTTGTACAAGAGCAAGCTACTCTTTCAGTAGAGGACTGGTTTGGCTCCCCTCACAGGGGCTGAGACTGGCTTTATGTAGACAAGAACCCCTCCTGGCAGAACATCTGGAGCAAAGGTCGGCATGATGCCATGGATGGGACTGGCAGCTGAGACCTGAATTCTAGAGCTAGCTTTGTCTCTGGCTCCGTGTATCTATGAGTATGGCCCCATGTCTGAAACAACATCCTTGCCTCACATAAAGGGCAGTAAGAGAATGGAGGGAGAGGACTGCATCATCAGTCTCACGACTGGAACTTTTCCTTGGTCACATGAAAGAGACTCTCCTATGTGGCCCGGGGGCAAACACTGCAGGTAGCCCTGTTTCAGATAAGGAAGTGATAGAGCCCCCCACATCCCGGCAGCATAACCCCGTATGCCACAGGGGCCTGAGAACTTGGTTTGGGCATGTACTGTTTTCATTGGCCTCAACTACAGAATGGGAGCTTGTCATACAACATCTGTCTGGTCCTCCTCTACTCAGTCATCCAGGGCCTGGGAGCTCAGGAGCATCTTAGGGATGGGTACACTGAGGCTGGGCCAAGTGCCAACTTGGGGAAGGGCAGCTGAGGCATGAGGTATTAACTGGCTCTCCTCTCCAAACAGCTCAGTAACAAGTCCCTTGACAGAGAGACAGCAGGCTGGACCCCCTACAGCTATGTGAACGTATTAGGTCAGTAGTGGTTTGAGTCGTCTTCTCCATCAGTCCCACCATGATCTCTGTACTGAGCATGGCTTCCTTGGTGTATAGAGAGCGCATGGCTGTGGCCCAGTGATTACTAGGAATGGAATGAGGAGGTCTCCAGTGGAAGCAGAATGTATATTTGCCACTGTGGAAAAGGATCCTCTGCCTGGCACTTTTCAAGGCTTCTTCCCTCTGCCCTAGTGGAGGGCGGAATGGAATGGGAGGGGAGGAGAAAAGGACAGATGACCCCAGCCCCTTTGGATGCTACATGGAGATTCCTTCTGGCCTGCCCCCTACCCTACCCTCTGCTTCCCACCCCCTTCTCCTGCCATCCAGGCCCTAGGAATAATGGCTCCTCCCTGTCATTCCTCTCACTAGACTCCCATTTCCAGATCAGTGCCCTGGAGGCCAGGTACCCGCCCGAAGACTTCTACATTGAACTTAGACACCTCAGCCGCCACAATGAGCCACACTCACCAGGTCAGACCCCCCAGCCTTTCCTTCCACCCCGAGAGCAGACTGCTCTGCACCCCATCCCTGTCCCCATGGAGCCTACCCAGGATTAGTCTATAAGCCCTGTGCCCTACTCCAAGACGGCAGTTTGTCCCAGTCTTTCCTCCTACCCTTTTCACCCTCACATGCTGGCTAATGTGGACAAATCGGGGTTGCTTATGGAGGGGACACAGCCTAGCTGTACTCTCCGTTCTGCACCACGCAACCCAATAATGGCGTCAACAACACAAGGCTGGCTCTCTGCACAGAAAGGTCAATGATCCCAGAGAGGCCCCAGAACTAACATCTTAGAAAGCAAGGTAGGGTTGTTGAGAAGAGACTGGGGGAAAGGTAGGCAGGATCTACCACCTAGTATCCTCTGGACTCTAGGCTCAAATGTGGTGGCCTGAGAGGGGTGTGGCAACTGAGTCCTGAAAGGGGAACCCGTGCATCAGTTTTAAAAATGAGTGTCAAAAGAGTACAAAGGATGGACAAGGACTGTGGCCTCCCTACAAAGTAGCTCCTTTAGGGCGCCCTGGGGCAGGGCCTCAGAATGCTTAACAACTCTAGGTTTGAGTTTGGGCTCTAGGTGACTTAGTGCTCCACGGAAACTAAGTCAACCTCCACAGGTCTCTAGTCCTGGAAGCATGAAGGTTTGGAATTCATCTTGTTGAGCAGGCATGGTTGCAAGGACCCTGCTAAGCATTCAGTACCCCTAGGACTATACTATAATCCCTGTCCTCACTTCACATTGAGGTCACTGTGATCCAAATAGGAGCATGGGAGCACCCGGGCATCATCTGGGCTCAGCCCTAGTTCCTCCTAGTTCCACAGACCTTCAATCACTGTAGCTAGAGCACTACACACTGGCCTTTGTTAGCTCACAGCCAGCTAGGCTGTGGCCATTGGGGGAGAACCCCTGAGATGATCTAGGCTCTACTACAACTCAACTTTGTATTTGCTTGTATACCCTTGAATAAGTTTCTGACACTCTTTGGACCACTGTTTCCTGAAAAGGGGGGGGGGGTGCTAACTGTAGGCACCCTCCTTTCTTCAAGAAGAGCAAAGGAAACTCTTGACTATTAAGTGTTAAACTGAGGTCAGCATGGCCTGCTGCAGGTTTCTAAAGGGTATGGGTTCCTTCAGAACTTTTAGAATGGCTTGCTTCTGCTGTATCACTCAGGAAGGTGTGTAAGGTGGGCACATAGGCCTGAATTTCTGCAAATTCAACTTGGGAACTCTATGTGGAGGAAGGATCCAAGTATCAGTGGATTTGTCTTTGGTGTCAGAAATGTGGGCAAGTTAGGTGGAGTTAAACTATATTAGTAAGTATTTGTCGATTGCCTTGCACTGTTTTCAGTTAAGGATCAAGGTGTATCTAGTTTAAGAATCCATACTGTTCTTGGTTCCCAGCAACCATATCAGGCAGTTCACAACCACCTGAAACTCCAGCTCCAGGGGATCCAACACCTCTGTACTCATAGACTATATATATTTATATAAAAGTAAAAATAAAAGGACAAAAACAACAACAACGAAAAAAGCAAAACAAAACATCAGAGTGAAGGGGAGGGGCGGGGCGTAACTGTGAGTTAATCATTACTGTCCCAACCTGGAAAGGCCAGACTTGGTCCCACCCCTGGGATCACTTGTAGCAATCAACTCAAGTTTATGTCCTGCTTGTGGCTCAGGACCATGCATTCTGGGAACCTAGGAAAAAACAAACAGCAAAATGAAAGAAGTCCTTAGGGCTGAAAAACATTGGCAACATTTTCAGGAACAAAGCTCTACTTCCCCACACCCTTCAAAATGAGTAACTGAGTAAGCTGGCTGTGGCCAGGAATGATTGTTCTTCCTGGAAGTAATTAAGTACCCCAGCTACTTGTCTACTTCTCTCTGGCTCCATCAGAGCTACGGGGTCAGAAACCCTGCTTCCAACTCCATTGTATAACCAAGGGAAAGGAGAATTAGAATTCTCTGCATTGTTCCCTCCAGCTAAGGACTGGTTCAACTTCATTCCTTACCTGTGCCTCTAGAGTCTGGCATTTCATCTATAGAGACCAAAGGTGGCATCCTGAAAGGCAGGTGCAGGCTAAGAGGAAAGCCAAAAGGGCTGCAGCCCACCTTAATGTGATGAGCCCTTAAGAATCCCTCTATGTTCAAAACTATTTAGATTAAATCCAGAATAATTTACTAGGAGTAAACTATTTCCTGGGTAAAAGAAGAGAAAGACAAGGGGAGGGGAAGCAACCAGCTGTCTAAAGAAACCTCACCCTGGATTTTCTTTCCTTCTGTTTTTATGCAGGCACTTGCGGAATGGATAGACGTCAGAACACATACATTATGGACAAAGGCTTCAAAGGTAGAGTATCTAATCCTGATGTCCTGTTACCGATCTGAAATGGCAAGGAATTCTGCCTGAGAGAATACTGCAAACCCCATGCCCCTTAAAAAACAAAAAAGCTAAGAAGCTCACGGGACCCAGAGCCACTGGGTGGCTCTGCCCAGGAGGAGCAATCCTAATAATAATGAATTCATCTTTCCATTGCAGTTGCACCTGCTTAGCAAACGCTTGTGGGTTTGTTATAGATGCCAACTAAATGTCTTCGGAAATGTAGACCATCATTATCCAACCAATTAGTACGAGTTAAATTGATTATAAATCTGAAATAAAGTCAATCTACCTGCCCCAGAGGTCTTCTGTTGTTGTACTGGCAAGGACCACCACCCTGCACCTGCTGCCTTTCTGGGGCACAAAGATTGCAAATGATGCCCAGTGTTAACAGCCCCTATCCTCCAGAGAACTCTGCATCCAAGACAGATCCCTACGCCACAAGAACTACATACAAGGCGGACCACCCCTCTAGGAAGTCTACAGGTGAAGTCAAAAATCAAAGATCGAGTCCAGCCCCCCCCAGTCAGGTCCCAGGTTTAAATGCTGGACATGTGAGCTAGGCAGGGTGCTCTGGAACTCTGTCACTTATTAACCGTGTGTTTCCTAAGGTTGTTTCTTCACCTGCAAGGTTGGGATAATTATGCCTGTCCTGTTGACTCATGCCTGTCTTATTATCTAACAAGGTTATCTTGGGTGTCCAATAAAGTCGGATGGGAAGCGCTTTTGTGTATTATAAAAGTGGTACCAATGTGATGTCTCTGGGAAACGTTTCAAAGTCTCAAACTGAAAGAGCAGTAATAAAACTCAGCAAAAATCCCAACTGATATTCTAAATCTACCTCTGCACCAGAATCACCTCACAAGTTGTGTTCAAATTGCAAGTTTACACCCCCCATCAGATTCTGCTGCAGTAGATGGAGAGGAGGGCCCAGCACTCTGCAATTGAGAGGAGTACCTCAGGCTATCCTTATCAATTTTTATCCAACTATCATTAGTCTAAACTGCCCCCAGCTTTCCCAGGTTTCTATTCTGGTCTTTCAGACCTAGCATGACCATCTCCTAATCAAGGAGAGCAACTTGTGTACAATCTTAGGAAGTTGGTGATCAGAAGTGAGATGAGCAGAACACGGGTGATGGTGTGTTCTACAAGAAAGAGAAGAGCAGGCTGAGTGACCATCAGCAAGGTTTAGGATATGCAAAGCCCAGGAGACCTGTCTGAGGAGGAGGCCATTCCCAAGCTCTAAGCTAGCCCATAGGCAGTATTACCCCAGGAGCTTGATTATGGCAAGTTTCTGAGGGTTCTGGTTTAAACCATCCAAATGGAGGCACACACCATTTCAGTATGTGAGGCTGCCAACAGAAGAGCCATAATGCCACTTGTCTGCTATGACCCTAAATCTGTTTCTCAATGTGGAATGGGGGCTAGAGAGCTATCCTGGGGCCTTTGAAGCTCTGAGAAGATGCATGACTCAATGGAGAATAGCTCAGAGAAGCTCTGAGACTAGTGTACAGGCACACCTTCCCTATACACCTTGTCATCCTGTGCATGGTGATTAGGGTAACTACTTTTAAACTCAAAACCATAAAACAGCCAAAAACAGAGCCTCGGCATCATTGCATTCCTGTCTTATGGACTCATCTGAGTGCATGGGAGGCTCTCACAGGCAAGCAGCCAAATTCTGTTTCACAACTGGCTCTAATCAGCCTTTTAGAGAGAACTGTGTAGGCAAATGTACATCAAGTGTTGGGGGCCAACATGGCACACCAGAGTTCAAAAAGAGGCCAGTGAAGTATCACTGTAGAACTTAAATATGAATGTAAGAAATGCTTACAAAACAAAGCATGGAACAAACCCTACCTGCTGGCTAAGTCCCCAAACACTTGTGACCAGCTACTTCATGTCACTAATGTAAACTATTTCCTAAAGCAATAGGGGCAAGCCAAACCCAGCAGGACTAATAAGAGTCTAGGGGTTCTCTAAACTTGGTGGGTGTGTGCGGGGGTTGGGGGGTGGCTTGCCAGAGAAGGAAAGGATTTGGGCTCCAGTTCAGCTGTACAGTGCTCACTAGACACAGCAGTACGTGTGGGTCTTGGCTTTTTGTTTTTAAAGGGACAGTTGTGATAGCACCACCTCTAAGGCCCTTTCCAACTCTGACATTGGAAAAGTCCTAATTCAGTAATATCTACTTTTCTCTAACTGGGAACTCCACTCACCATCACCTTGGGAGGCTGAAGGAGAGTGCTTACCCAGCTAAGCACCTGTCTTCCCTTTTCTCCTTAATGACTGTACAATAAACTGTCGTGTCCAATTCCTTGTGTGTCATGCTTTCCAAGTGTGACAGAAAAAAATCCACTTCTCTCCACCTTCTATCTGGGAATCCTTGAGTCTGGACTGCCACCCCCAACCTGTACTCCCCCGCTACTCACTCCCTCAAGCGACTTTGGGTTCTCACACATTTCGAAGCCCACTGACATCCTGACAACTCTTGTGGCTGGCCAGTGTTTTCTGCCTCTCAGACAACCAACCCACCCCCACCCCCGTACGTCCCATCCCTCCCCACATCCTCTCTCTCACTGAAGGGAAGAATGCTAGCATAACCCCAGAAACAGAAGCAGCACCCTGGCCTCCTATTGACAGCAGTAGCTCAGAGGTGAGCAACAGATACTTAGTGCCTGGGTTTCCACATAAATTTGAGTAATCTGGGCCTTAAATGGATAGCAGGCCTTAATAGGTTCAGGACATACTCACAGGTTCAGAACATAGTCACATATTGGGAAGTTGTTTCCTCTCTAGACTTGTTCTTCCTCAAAAAATGGAGATGTTCATTTCAGAAACCCATCTTGACTGTGATGATATGCACAACGGTGTAAGGTCCAGAGGAGGAAACAAGGAGAGTAAGTGCCACGGCACTTGGAGGACTGCATGCTTCCCCTTTCTTTGCACAGTGCCCTGACAAGCTGGCACTGGGGTGGGAGTGGGGCTGCGAAGGGATGAGGAAGTATCCCAGCCCAGCTGGTTACTCTTCCCCACACCCTGTCATCAGAGCAGGCAGGTGGATGACTCAACAAGAGAAAGGCTTGGCTTCCTGAGGCTGAGTTCTCTGTCTTGCCTTGCCCCATCTCCTCCAGTTCCCAGCAGACATGGGATAACTCAGCACCCTCCCCAAACACCACTCTCCATGGGTTTCTCCATCCTGTCTTGACCTGCAAACCTTGTATGGAAGATCCTTGGCCCTGAGCCTAATTCCCTTCACCCCAGCTACAATTTAGCTCAGGAGAAGGAATGTACTGAAATGGATAAAAGCTAACATTTTCTTCAACTATTGAGAGCAGTCCACTGTCTCACTTCCTGGTGAAAATACAGCTGGGTGAGGCTCTAAGGCTTTCCACTCCTCTGACTTAGCCTTTCCTCTCAGCAGGCCCTGGTGTTTCTAGGAAGGATAAACGGAAGCAGCTGTGAAGAGCTTACACTCCAGCTAACTAGATATGCTGATGGAAAAACATCTTGATTGTCAGATAAGACAGTGGTTGAGTCCTAAGCACTAAGCATTAGACTAACAAACTTTGAGCTTTGGTTTCCTCATTTCTAAACAGTAATAGCAGTCCTTTCCTGCCCAGCGCCCCACCAAGTTTCTTTCTATTTGCTTTGAGACAAGGTCTCACTATAAAGTCCTGGCTGGCCTGGAACTTGATGTGTGAACCAAGCTAGCCTTAAACTCAGATCTGCTAGCTTTTGCCTCCCAAATGCTGGGATTACAGGTGTGCCTAATCACAGCCAACGCCTAAGTTTCAAATAGCCTAACTGGAATGAAAGTCACTCTTCAAGTGCTACACAAAGTAAGCTGTCCCTCAATTGCACATAATATGCAACCAAGACAGTGGTGACAGGTAACGAACAGCTTTCAAACAAGAAGTCCTGAGCCTCTCCCTGCCTGATGAGTGCAGACCAACCATATCAGGACAGACTGGGAAGTTCTCAGGCTTACACCACTCCCCAGTACTACGGAAGTACCGTGAGGCAAACGAAGATGACGGCTTTAGACAAGTCCCAGTCTAGAACCCAGGCCACCATTCTCTGTCCTCTACGTGGGTAGGCCTCACCAGCAGAAGCACCTGTGTGCCTACCCTTTGGTCCGAGCCACAACTGGCTGAGACTGCTCATTATCTAGCAGGAATGTTTTTTCCTCCCTGAGTCAGAAGCTACAAAGGTCAGTCTTAGACCAACCAGACTAAAGCCAACTTCTCTCCCAACTTGTGAGCTCAGCTGGGATGAAAAGCACTTTGGATTTGCTTCTGGAACTGGCTTTGCTAGGGAGAGGCAGGGGGACTCTGAGGAACTGACTTCCCTAAGTCTCAATTTCTTCCTAAAGCACTGAGGCAGGCAGGAGGAGGAGGACAGCTGCTGCTCTGCTTACATCCCAGCATCCTGAACACCTGAAGGAACTAGCAGGTGAACGCACTTCTACACACAAGCAAGGACATGCTGCCTGCTAGAGCAGGAGCTGCCAACGTCCCGAGTAAGCCCCTCCACACCAGACCTGCCCCACACCAGACCATTTGTGCTGGTGCCCAGCTCAGTTACTTCGGTCACTTGCACATCTAGTTCCCCTTGAGTCACATGGCTATCACTTTTTAACATTTTCAGCAAAATCAAAACTGGGGGCAGAGAGCTTAGCTGACAGCCCCAAATGTAAACTGTGGTGGTTCCAGAGAGCAGATTCCCTAAGAATTTCACCAGCTGACTTTCCCAGACATTTCGAGGTGAGAGGCTCTTCGGTTACTCTTGACTCTCAAGAGTACTTACTTACAGACACCTTGCCTGCCAGTGCCTCACAGCCAAGGGTCACAACTGTCAGACTAGCTTACCGCGCACAGACAGAGCATCACCCCCGAAGGGAAGGAGAGTAGCAGTTGAAGTCAGTCCCTTTCTTTTCCCTGTGACTCTAGTCACTAAGGGCTCTTCTTCCTCCAGGAGAGCCACTGCCACTTCATCTCATTTTTATTAGACATCATTTTGCACCCTTGTGGAACTGAGTTCTAATGACAGAGAAGCATACAACTGAAACAAGCTCCAGTCAACATTCCCAAGGACCGGGGAAGATGAGCCTGGACTACACTTAGAGCTTGTTAACAACACTCAGGTACCTTCTCAAAGGCCAGCTTGAAACCGAGGGCTTTTTACACCTGCTACACTTCATTTAGCCCACTCTAAGGATGAGCTCCTGAAAGACAGGGATGCTGCTATTTGCTGAAAACTGCTAAACTGTTGACATCCATACTAAAACACATATATGCTGTTATTGCTGCTTCTGAATCAAAGTTTCTAGTCATCATCACAGAAAACATGGGGCCAAGAAGTTGCACAGATTTGAGTCATAGCTCTGCAGAGCAATTTACTAACTCATGACCCTAGCCAAGTTACTGTACCTCTCTGGGCTTCCACACCATAACATACCAGCTAGCATTTGTATAAACCAAACAATACATGTAATTGTATACTGTGAATAATCTTGAGCTAGTATCTAAAGATTAAAGCCAATGATTTTCTTGTCCTTCCAAAACATGCTTCTGTGGGAAAAGAATACCTAAGAAAGCATACCTTAAGACATTGAATAAGGCCGGGCGGTGGTGGCGCACGCCTTTAATCCCAGCACTCGGGAGGCAGAGCCAGGCGGATCTCTGTGAGTTCGAGGCCAGCCTGGACTACCAAGTGAGTTCCAGGAAAGGCGCAAAGCTACACAGAGAAACCCTGTCTCGAAAAACCAAAAAAAAAAAAAAAAAAGACATTGAATAAGATTTAACCTTCCGATATCACAGTCTTTTCCAGTCCCAGGATCCTGAAGTCACACAAACTTGACTGCAGTCTGTTTCTGGTATTTAAATGAATCCTTAAGTCCTTGTTTGTCCTAAGAAATCTTTCTTGCCTTGCAGATTACATGAAAGAATCTGCGTGCAGTTCTAGTACTTGTTCCTTGAACAGCAGTGAAAACCCTTACGCCACAATTAAGGATCCACCCATCCTCACCTGCAAGCTTCCAGAAAGCAGCTATGTAGAAATGAAGTCACCTGTGCACATGGGGTCTCCGTACACAGATGTGCCATCCTTGTCGACATCTAATAAAAATATATATGAAGTTGGTAGGTGTCTCACATAAGTAACTTAGCAGAACCAGGGCAACAGTGCAGCATCTCAAGTGAAATCCCTCCTCCATTCACTGTCTCCACAACACACCCTTCTATTTGGTTGCATCTGAAGGAACCCGAGGAGAAACTCCGTCCCAGGACTGCCCTCCCCTCTAATGCAGGAAAACAAAATCTTGTGCTACTCTGCTTACAAATCACAACTGATAAGCAGTAGAAACAGCAAGGGTGGAGAACCAGTATACAACACTGACTGTTGATACACATCCACGTCTGAAAAAGAAAACAGTCAGAAATACTGTTTACAAGTTTCTAAATCACTTCCCTACACCTCCCCTAGTTTCAACTACGATCTTAGAGGCGTTCATAGGCCCCACACCTCTAGGGTGTCCGAAATCTCTTGTTGAGCAGAGGCTGGGATTCTGACAGTGCACTCCTGTAGGTTTCCCAGCTCTAGAGCAAGCCTGTCCTAATTCTCATGCATGTCAGATTTAGACATCCACAGTTCCTCTCCCCAACAAGTTAAATAGAACTTTCTTCTCTCCCACCAAGGCAACAAAGCTAATCTGTTCTCTGAACTCATTTTTCACTATATTCCTTAGAGCCCACAGTCAGTGTGGTCCAAGAAGGCCGAGGCCATAACTTCAGCTATATCCAGAATCCATACGACCTACCTAGGAACAGCCATATTCCTGGTCATTATGACCTCCTCCCAGTAAGACAGAGCCCTGCTCATGGGCCCTCCCAGGACAAGCAGTAAGAGGGATAAGCTTCTCTCTTAGTGTCCTCTGCTGACTATTCTCTGACTCTGAAAGAAGACAATCCGTGACTTGAAATATCAGTACAGATTGACCTGGATTGAAAGAAGCACTTCCAAATGGGATTGGGATAACTGTTCAAGAAAGTCTGTTCACAAAGGCAAATCCTATCACCTTCAGCCCTAAATGCCCTGGATATGATTTTTAAGACATTTAAGATATTGCTACTCATCAAGATCAGCTAAATTCAGTTAAAAGATATGTATTTAATATTCTGAAACAATGCTTAAGATGAATGTAGCTTAGGTTCTGCAAACTTTCCTAGAAGGAAAGGGGACTGGGGAAGGGAGAGGGCACTTTAAAGCACCTGAAATGTGTATGTGCTGTTGATTGTTGTTACCATCAACATCTGTTTCAGTACCTAAGGGAACTGGTACGTGGACATGAACTGTTCTAATATTAATCGTAAAGTCTGTGTACATAAAGAATGGTCCATCAAATCATAACAGCCATAATCAGACTTTAAAATGTAGCATACTTCTGACAACTTGCATTTTCAAAAACAAGAATTTAATAAAGACAGTCACTTTCTTCTGCCCCATCAGTGATAGTAGGCAAAACAGAAAGAGAAGGAAAACATAAAATAAAAGAGTAATTATTTCAAAAGTGCAGCACTTTCATTCAGTCTAGAATAATTTCTATGCCTGCTTTACCAAATTTTACCAAGTCAAAGTTCAAGAATAATGAATGTCAATCCTGGCCTGGCTGCATTACATTAGTACACCTAGTACCTGGGTCATTCTGTGTGCACCAGAGGACTAAGCTGCTGCTTTAAGAGAGCAGTCACAGGGCTGGGAATGCAGCCCTGAGGAAGACCACTTTTCTAGTGAGCAAGGCCCTAGGGTAGATCATCAGCATCATAAAAAAGGCATAGGCTGATAAGAATTAAGTTTCCCTAGAAACCATCCAATTGGCCCATTCAATTTACTTAGTTGGGAGTCCCCTGACTTGTTTTCAAGCAGTTCTTCACAGATGGCACTTGATGTAGCATGGAACCTAAGAGTGTAGAAGAAATTACACAAATGTAGGCATGGCAAGCTTAAGTTGCTTAACATATATTGTGCTTTTTGATGGAATTAAATTAAATAAATGTAAAAAAAGTTTTTTAAAACCCAGCACTTATTGAGATGGGCAAATATGTATTCCATTAGTTGGTGCTTTAAATCTCCTGTTCAGATAAGTTCATAGCTCCCACTGCAGAGTTTAATAGCAGGTAAACTGAGGCTTGGACAATTCTGAATGTGGCTAATTCCCAAATTCCTATAGGACCCCTTCATAAGAATTAAGGGCAAACTGGAAGTTAATGGCCACCCTTGTGCCACCCCAAGCTCTTAAAGAGTAATAAGGGTCTAGCCAGTGAAAATTACCTAAAAAGGGTTTACAGAAGAGGGACTAGAAGACTGTAAAGGTGGATACTGCTACAGGAAGTGGGGTTGATACTAACTGGAAGTCAGCTTGGAACCCCTTAGTTTGAGCAAAAGCAAGAAAATAAATATATAAGCAAATCTCCCTCCTCACTTCACTCAAGGCATAAGCCAATTTTAGCATTAGAGGAACATAAACATGAATGCTGCATGTGTGCATGGAAGCGAGTGATCAGCAATAGTAAACTTTCCAAAAAGCCTTATTAAAATAGAAAACACTAGAAAATTACTTTGTAGACCTAAGTTAATATTTCTCATACATATGTATAAAGAAATAGTTAAAAGACTCACCTCAGTATTTCAGGGCCACGAGTGTTCAATTATCTTTGTGAAGCAAGGATGAAGAAGCATGGCAAAATCCAATCAGCAAGGAGAAATGGCATCTCAATCCCAGGCTTTATCTTCTTCCCTTATCCTGCATGTACAATAACTGCTACCTGGCAAACTGCAATCATGCAAATTCCAAGTCTCACTTGCCAACTCCCCTCTGCACAAAAGTATCCAGCAAGAGGTGGGATGGCTAGAGCATTGGTCAAGAGATGTTGGCACCATTCTTGTTAAGTCACTTGCCCTCTCTGGGCTCCTTTATTTCCCTCCACGTGAGAGAAGAGACAGAGTGGGAGCAGAGCTCTAACAACTCTCCAACTGTAGCACTCTACAACATTTCAAGCAACACAATTCAATCAGGCAATACAGAGGAGAGGCAAAGGGCAAAGATGTGATTAACTATGGTGACGACAGCAGCCTTCACATAGCTAAGAGTTAGCACTAAGACATTTCAATCATGCAGAGCTGTTAGGAATTTCTGTCTAACAATCACAAACAGGTTTGCAGTCGGCCTAAACATGTGCACTGTGCATTCTAGCGATGATTTGGAAAGATCTGTTCCATTATTTTTCAAAATGAAAACTTCAATCCAGTAAATTAATATGTATACAAGTCAGACAAATAAAGTACACAGTTATTGTACAATAGTGTAAGAGACTATGAAATGGCAATACTTTTTTAAATCACAGATTTGTAATATATTTGTTCACTGTGCAGAGGGACTGTACCTCAAACAAAATAAAATGGATTTCTCAAACTAACTTACAAGAATGCTTACTGTTGTTTTGCACACAGAAAATCTATAATCTACATTTTATGTTTAAGACAGAACTAACCTACATTTGGTATAGTTACTTTAAACAGCTGGAAGAATGAAAATTATCACAATAGATGCTTCAAAAATTAAGCGAAAGGTTATTTTTAAAGTGAAAATGGGATCTACTTAACTCATGTGAAGTATTTTAAAATCCCACTCACACTAGTATTAGGTTTCTCTGTTTTCCCAAGGATGTGTACTCAAAGGGCAAGAGTAAGGACTACCTAATTTATATAAACCCAATGAACAGATTTTGACTAATACAATTTAGCATATGCATCTGCTTTAGGACATTTTAAACAAAAATCTTCTGATATAGTTGGAGATATGTGTGTGTGTGTGTGTGTGTGTGTGTGTGTGTGTGTGTGTGTGTGTGTGTATTTTTAAAGCTGTAGGACAATCATGATGACTCATGACTATAATCCCAGCACTTAGGAGGCTGAAGCAGGACTACCAAGAGTTCCAGGCCAGCCTGTCTCAAAACAAGCAAACAGACGAACAATAAAAGCCAGGCATGGTGCTGTACTCTTGTAATCCCAGTATTCAGGAAGTTAAGGCAGGAAAGTTTCAAGTTGAAGCAGCTTAGGCTACATAGTGAGTTCAAGAGTAGCCTAGGCTAGGAGACTCTATCTCAAAAACAAACAAAATGCAGCAGGTTTATTTTTTTAAGAAAACACACACATTACTCAATTGAGCACAGAGCTCAGTGATAGAGCATTTGCCTAGCATGCATGAAAGTCTGGGTTCAATTCCTAGCATCACAAAAGCTTAAAAGAAAATACACATGCCAAAAAATAGCTTACTGGGCTGGCAAGATGATGACCTGAGTTTAATGCCCAGGACCTGTAAGGAGTAAGGTACAAGTTGTCCTCTGACCTCCACATGTGTGCTGTGGATATGCACACACGCATGTGCACACACATCAAACAAATAAATTACATAAATTTAAAAAATAAATTCTGGAATGAGTTCAAGTTTAAATTTGCTCTTCAGACTTTCAAAGGTATATATATTATCTTCATACTAAGTCAACTCAAAATATTACAACTTGTCAGTTCACAAGGCTTAAGTGATACTCGGGAAGCAGAGCCAAGCGGATCTCTGTGAGTTCGAGGCCAGCCTGGTCTACAGAGCGAGATCCAGGAAAGGCGCAAAACTACACAGAGAAACCCTGTCTCGAAAAAAACTAAAAAAAAAAAAATTTTTTTTAGGTGCCGGGCGGCAGTGGCGCACGCCTTTAATCCCAGCACTCGGGAGGCAGAGCTAGGCGGATCTCTGTGAGTTCGAAGCCAGCCTGGTCTACAAAAGCAAGTTCCAAGAAAGGCACAAAACTACACAGAGAAACCCTGTCTCAAAAAAAAACAACAAAAACCCACACTCCTACAACCTTAGCCCTTCAGGAGACTGAAGGGTCTGGAATTCAAAGCCAGTCTAGTTAGTAAAACCTTGTGTCAAAGTAAAATAAATGGCTGGGGATGTTAGCTCTGCAGAGTTAACTTGCCTGAAATGTGTGCAACCCCAAGTTCAGTCACCAACCACCACCACCACCACCACCACCACCCACCCACCCACACACACACACACAAAGTTATTTCAATTTAGTATAGTGTTTAATCAAGAATGATATATTTTTGCTACTCATAAATAAGGGACAATTATTCTCCAGGGCTGGAGGTTGACACATTTAGTGAACAAAGGGTGAAGTTATACTCTGTGAGTCTCTGAATATCCATAGAGGATAATCAAGGACCAATGGCTGCAGGTTGTGCCCTTAGCATCCACACATTCTATTAGTCATTCACCTACTTAGAAGGAAGACACAAGAGTTCACCTGATCAGTGCACCTCTCTAAGGAAGGATGGATCAATGGATGGCTACATGGGAGCTCACTATATTTGTGCTTTGTGAATTTTTTAAATTGGAAGTCTATATTTATAGAATTATACAATTCTGTGTTATTTTAAACAATAGTTAGTTGCCAGATTATATCTGCCCAAGCTATACCAAAAGGACACCTACACTCCTCCCTCTTAGCCCTCCCACAGTGTTCTGACATGGGGTTGTCAGGGAAAAACAGATATTCAACATATAAACATGAACAAAACCTATTTCCTGACTGTGGAGCTTACAATGTGATTACAAAAGGGCAGAGATAAAGGGAGGCCTGGGGTGCTAATTACGCAGTTTCTTCCTTGACTTACAGGAAGCTGAACAGGGGTCCAAACCAACCCCACACAGAGACGAAGCTCTGCTTTGACTTCAGTTGTCAGATTCTCTCCTCTTTCTAGCATCTTCCGCCTAAACAACTGTCTACCTATCAAACTGTCTACCCTAGAGGCTTGGGTAAGAGGAAGTAGGGAACCAGGGATCTTACATAGTACTGTTATTTATGTATCCACTTTAATGCAAAAAATAAATGTAAATAAAACTAGTTATATATAAAACAGCTTCCAGGGCTAGCAAGAAGACTCAGTGGTAAAGGAGCGTGCTGCCAAGGCTGAAAACCTGATCCCTGGGATGCACACAGTGGAAAGAGAGAATCAGCCCCTCAGGTTGTTCTTTGATCTCCAACCAAGTACTGTGGCATGCCCCACTGCACCCTCATAAGTGTGATAAAAAACTTCAAATGAAATAATGTTGCTTCTTAAATTGTTCCTTGTCAGGCAGGTGTGTGTGTGTGTGTGTGTGTGTGTGTGTGTGTGTGTGTGTTTCTTGGACCCCAATAATGAAAGGTTTTGGCAGCGGCCAGTACAATGGGTGGCAATCCCTTAAAGACATGAAGAACCATACCACTTCCTTGAAGATATATGAAAATGATCTGCTGAGATACTAAGGGCTGTCAGCAGGGGATAGATGCTAAAAACAGGATGTCTGCTCAGTGGAATGGGAGTATAATGATCTGAGAGTTTATGGTTTGAGGAAAGGTGAAGTTCTGCTAACTCAAAAATACAAAAGGAATGTTGCTGGCTACTAGTTTTAGTACTAGCTAGTACTGGTAGAGCGTAGTTAACAGCCAATACACAATTATTTTGTGTTCACATTTGTTAAGAACTACCAATCCCATGTCTAATAAATGGTAAGAAAATGAATTTAAATAAATTTAACAATTAAATCACATCAACACCCTGGAATGTCATTTAATCATGTGCATGCATACATTACCCATACACTGGAGGACGTTTTTGTTTGTTTTATTGAGGTGAACACAGGGTCTTGAACTCCTGATCCTCCTGCTCCTACTTCCCAAGTACTGTGTACTATCATGCCCAGCTTAGTCACTAGTACTAGACAGCTAGCTCTTTAGGGCCCTATGAAAGATAATGAGTTCTTAAAAAGTATGCAAGATGTTTTTAAAAGTTTTCTCCCAGAATGCAAGCCAGGTGCAGTGGCACATACCTGTAATCTCAAAACTGCAGAGCAGTATCAGGAGAATCAGGAATTCAAGACCAACCTCAGCTACATGAGATCTTCTCTCAACAAAACAAAAACAAAAAGCTAGTAGATTTTTTAAAACAATAAAAACCATAAAGAGTTCTCAACTTATAGTTGACTCAGATGATCAAATGCTTCTCCCTTCCTTCACACATATCTTGACACACATTGTTAAAATTGACATTTTTCAAATGTCCTGAAAACTTGTATCTTATTTATTGAGAATTAACATGGTGATAGATGATTTTAATCAAGATATTAAGACCAAAACCATTTTTGTAAAGTATTTACCTAATATTTTACTTATCTGTTAAATTTAAGATTTGAGTTAGAATTAATAATTTGATTTTAATATCTACACAACTCAGAAATGATCTAGTTCAGTCACATCATTACTTCAAAGAATTTGAACTACGAGATGAAATAGACAAGAACTACGATTATAATCTCTCTTTTCCAAGCAGCTGCCTACTGTGTTAGTTTAGACCCATTAGTTCAATCTTCTAACTCACGTGTGATGCAGCAAATTTTCTAATAATACCTGCCTGAGATACAGCATCCTTTCTAACATTCTATTCTCCAATTTTTAGGAAAATGGATACTGTTAGTAAAGTAAGATTCTGTCAATGAGATTAGCATTCTGTGTCATTTTATCGGCCTCCTACAATATGGAAGAACACAATCACTTTAAATGTTAAGACTGGCAACTCTGTTTTATTGGCGATGCACTCAGCCCTGGAAAGGACTATGGCACAGCGCTGCTCCAACCAGGAGAAAGCTCAGGCTGCTCTCTCTCTGGCGTAGTGTCATGGCACCCCTAAGACTCGGATAGCCCATTAAACCACGTGGGTGTGACTCCTTTCACAGCCTTTGTCCTTTTCTTGTAGCACAACAAATGAAGGTCATGTACAATCTAACAAAGCCCCATTTTATTCTGTTTTGGTTTTGTTTTATTTGAGACAGTGTTGGTTCCCCTGCGTGACTGGGTGTCTGTAGCCTGGTATTTAGATCAAGTGGCCTCCTGCTTCTGCCTCCTGAGTGTTGCCATAAAAGGTAGTTTGAATTTTCTTCAGGATTATGATCCATTTTTTTCTTTAGTTAATAACATTTTACAAAACTCTATAAACTGAAAACTAATAGTAATAAATTCTTAATTTATCTATCAACCTTTTCTGCTTCTCATGTGGGCCAAAAATGTCCAAATGGCATACCTTTTTCTTTATAATAGATTAATTATCACAACAGCTCAAACCACTGAGAGCATTTGGATTTTATAAACACAAGTCAGAAATGACAAAAATTAAAACAATCATTTTCCTAACAACCAAAGAAATACAACTAGCTCAGATGTATGATTCAAACTTTTATGGGTTAACTTTTCTGCAGAACTCTTCAGAATTTAAAAAAATCAATGGCAAAGAACACTGGTTGCCACCTCTGCTTACAATTCCAATTTAACATACTCAGTGGAATGGCTAAGGATAACTTACCCTGATATGGTGACAACCATGAGAAAAGACAGCATTTTCTGAATAACAAAGACAAGGTGTGATGGCTAACTGGCTTTTCAGGAGAATTTAACAGGTTCAGAAAAACATCTAAAGTTAAAAGTAATGAAAAGCAGGGTCCAAGTACTTAGGAACTGCCTTGAGCCTAGAGTTGTCCTAGTAAATAAAACCAATGCTTCCTACTTCGGACAGTTTGTCTCCTGAGGTACAACTCAACATGAAAACTCTTGTTGACATGCAAACAAAGTCACTTTCTAACACCGAATATTGCTTGAACCTCTCCTAAAATCCAATCACGTCCAAGAGCATTTAAATCTATTCTTGGTTTAAAAAAAAAAAAAATTAAAAGCTACTCTTAGTCATTTTTTATTTACTACATAATTTTTTCTTAGTTTTATTTCATAAAACTCCTGCAAATTTTTAAATAAATAGAGATGGAACCTTTTTCTGTGTCTAGTGACACTGTTTGACAGGAAAGTACAGAGACTGTGTCACCACTGTCCCTACTAATACTTTTCCCAGAAGAGTATAATTGGACTGAAGATCTAAAGTCTCACCTGAATTGACACTGTTGTCCCCAATCCAAGTTTACTCAGCAATGCAAGACCTATGTTCTCACTCATCAGAAGCAAGTATTCATGGCTGCATCCAAAGAATTCAGGGGAAAAATATAATCTGACAACACTGGGAATAGTCCCCCTATAACTGTTTATTAGGATGAGAATATACTCCAAATCAATAACTAAAAAAAAAAAGTCAAATTACAGAGCATGCATAAAATACAAAGTAGCAATTTATAAATAGACAGTATCTTTATAATCAATACACTAAAATAACAAATAGCTACAAAAGAAAAACAAAATGACTGACTACAGCAATGCCTTCTGTGCTCCTCACACATCATGAGCACTGCAAAAAGCGGAAGATTAACCATGAAACATAGTCTTCTATGCAAGCCCACACATTTTTGTTTTTTGCAGGTATCCCACCATCCTGAACAATATCTTTGCAGTTAACTTTCAGAAAACTGCAGAGTAAGTGCTTAATATTATCCACAAGGAAGTAAAACCTAGTATTAGTGTGCACATTTCTGAATGAGAAACTAGCTGCTCCATTAATTTCAATTACGTAGTGGAAAAATCTATTTCAGGACCCTACAATGCCTAAATGCATTCTATTTAAACTCAAGGTACTATTTCATTTTACATACTAAAAGAACACATGCCTTTAAGTGGTACCACTTGAGCATAAATTAACCTCTCACTGTATTCTTTAGACATACTAAAACCAAAGGTTTAAATGAACTATATTCCATTATACACGGTAGAACTCAAATATAAGCATTGTTAAAATAATTACCCATGCTTGTTGGTGGATATGGTGATAAAATTAGGCTGCATTTCACTTACTAGAAGGGTTTAAAAACAAAATTAACACTTCAAAATGTGTATGACTAGCATTAAGCTAGTTATTGCGTGAGCAATAAAAATGTCACACAATCTACTGCTGGGAAATGAGACTGGTTAAGCTACTCAGGCTGCCGATCACTGCAACAGAGACACCTCAGACAGAAGTCCACTAGCCTGCCAGGCAGCAGGTTAACTTATGACCCCATAACCATGATGCCCTCCCTACACATAATATAACAGTCCTTTGTATTTATTAAGATAATTCTTTTCCAGAAAAAAAGAATCCCCATCATCTTGGATGCTTACAAAAACTAAAGAAAAAATTTACAACATAGACCTATTAAGGCATTTTAAAAATTGACTTCCACAATGGAAAATCTTCAAGCTCTCAAAATGCTGTTATGTTTATAGAGCAATCCTTAGGTCTGTCAAAATATGTACTGCATTGAGAAGAGTCTTACAAGCTGCTCTGTGGCAAAATAATAGCTTGTTTCTAAGGTTGTCTTAGTTAGATTCGATCAGGACCAATGGGTCTGAGCTTCAAGTGATCAAGTTCTATTATGTTCTACAGTGACAGGCTTCCATGATGAAGAGTAAACAATAAGTGAGGAATTCAAACATTCAGTTTATTAAACTAAGGCTAGAGAAGCCATAGCATGAAAAAGAACTGCAGTCATTCAGGACAAAGTTGATGATTTTATAAAGCCAAAATCAAAAGACTTAAGACATGAGAAGATTCTTAAGTGTGAGGAAGTAATAAGACACAGAAAGTGACCACAAGAATTACAAATATATTTAAATCTCAGACCTGGGAAATGGACTATACACAGCCTTCTAGGGGAGAGAGACGCCTTAGATGTTCTGACAGCACTGCACCTTTGGCTTGTTTTCAGTGGTAGGTGGAACATGAATAGGAACCACGTTGTTGCTTGGAGACATGTCATTTTCACGTCTGTCTGACATTTGCTTCTGAGAAACAATGCGATAGATCTCTGGATGACAAAAGAAACGGAAACACTTAGTGTGTGTAAACCCACGAAGAGTTTATGTGAAAGAGATGAAGACATGCAGAACAGAAAACACACATTTACATTTTATTTTTAGGCCAGGCATGGTAGTGCACATCTGTGATCCCAACACTTGGGAGGTGGAGGCAGGAGAATTAGGAGTAGAAGACCAACCCCGGCTACATAGCAAGTTCAAGGACAGCCTGGCTACAGGAGACCTTGTCTCAAAAAGTAAGATTTTAGTTTCAAATAGCCACTAGCTAGAGTCAAAGCATTATTTTTAACAATTTCTGTTACAGTAAGAAAAGTAACAAGGTTTCTCCATTTCAGAGGGGAAAGTTCACCCATTAATTAAACAGTACCACATTAGACGGTGCCATATTTATGGGTATAGATCTGAATTAAATCGTAAAAATAATGGGGTTGGGGATTTAGCTCAGTGGTAGAGCGCTTGCCTAGCAAGCACAAGGTCCTGGGTTCGATCCTCAGCTCCAAAAAAAAAAAAACTCATAAAAATATATACTTAGCCCTCCACAAAAAGTCCACACAAACTGACAATGTGTAAAATAAATCTGCACTATCAGATACACCTAACTGTTTTCTAGGTTCTGTAGGGAAGAACACAATTTCTCAAACACAGTAAAATCCCAAGAACTTCAGAAGAGAAAGGGCCCTCTGCTTACACTGTCCTCCTCTGGGACTAAGGTTAAATTATACTTACTTATTCAAAGGAGATAATCTAAGATGTACATGTACTATTTTACTTTCATGACATATATCAAGATTAATCTTGTAGTCCTCCACTAAACATTAGTCTTTTAAAGACTAAAATTATTTGCTTCATTTTTGCTTTAGTAACATAGAACAGACGCTTGAAGAACTACTTGCACAAGTAAACATCGCTGAATATCTCCCAGTATCTGTACTGAATTCACTGAAAGTGGCCTTGCACTGCACTACCTAATCAAACAACAATATACTTCTCAAGAACAGAGAACACAGGCTTCCATATTGCCTTTCCAGTGTTCTTTCTAAAGCAATAACATCACAAGGTAGGGAACTCTAGAAAACAGGCAATCCAACAGGATGTACAAGAAGAACATAATGTACTCCTATGTGGGCTCCATGTGTCACTGACAAACCTGCTCTCGGTGAATTTGCTCGTGCAGAAATAGAACAGATACAGAATCAGAGGAGTATAAATTTTCTATCTATGCTACCCAATACAGTAGCTAACTATTTAAATAAAAATTAAAATCCATAGCTAAGCATGGGGACACAAGCTTTTAATCCCAACACTCAGGAGACAGGCAGGCAGATCTCTGTGAACTCAAAGCCAGCCTGGTCTACATAGTAAATACCAGGTCAGTCAGGGCTACATAGTGAGATTTGTCATTAAAAACATCAAAAGGCGTCGGGCGGTGATGGCGCACGCCTTTAATGCCAGCACTCGGGAGGCAGAGCCAGGCGGATCTCTGTGAGTTAAAGGCCAGCCTGGGCTACCAAGTGAGTTCCAGGAGAGGCGCAAAGCTACACAGAGAAACCCTGTCTCAAAAAACCAAAAAAAAAAAAAAAAAAAAAAAAAAAAAATCAAAAGGCAATTCTATAAAGGATATTATTAATAAACGGGAAAATTTGAATAATAAATCTGAAAATAAGAACTGCACACTAGAAATACTATAGACATACCAAATTTTTTAGACCTACAGTCATATGACTATGTAGGACCATGCTTTGCTCAATTATAGCCAGGCGGTGGTGGAGCACACCTTTAACCCCAGCACTCAGGAGGCATGTCTCGAAAAACCAAAAAAAAAAAAAAAAAGAAAAAAGAAAAAGTATAAAATTACGCAGGCAGTGGTGGTGCACGCCTTTAATCCCAGCACTCGGGAGGCAGAGGCAGGCAGATCTTTGTGGTCTACAGAGCGAGATCCAGGAAAGGCATAAAGCTACACACAGAAACCCTGTCCCGAAAAACAAACAAACAAACAAAAAGTATAAAATTACACAGTAAAAAACAGAAAATAGAGATATATGCTCAAAATGTTCCAAAAAGGTTGGGTGTGGTCACGCACGCCTTTAATCTCAGCACTTGGGGGACAGAGGCAGGTGGATGTTTGTCTGTGAGATAAAGGCCAGCCTGGTCAGCATAATGAGTTCCAGGACCGCCAGAGCTATGTAGAGAAACCCTTCTCAAAACAAGTTCCAAAAACACATCAACCAACTATAATGTATAAACATTATCTGGATCCTAATTTAAACTGCAATTTTTAAAAACTCTTGAGTATATTTAATATTGTTTAGATAAATAGTAATAAGAAATTACTACAAATTTTAAAGTAGTTGTGTTATGAATTTAAGTTACAATTTTTAGATGCGTACTCTGAAATATTTGCAAATGAAATGACTTATTATCTCGGATTTATTTCAAAGTAATAAAAATAGTCATAGGTCAGGAATTGACACTAAAGGTTACTAAAATGGACTAGTATGATCTATTCTGCTTTAGGTAAGCTGGAAGCGTACTTACTGCTCTTTCAGAGCCTGGGTTTAGTTCTCAGCACCCACATGGTGGCTAACAACCATCTGTAACTGCAGTTTCACAGGATTTAATGCCCTTTTCTGACCTCCATGCACACTAGGCACACATGTAGTACACACACATATCCATAAAGGAAAGCATTCATACACATAAATTAAAATAAATATATCTCTAAAAAAATCAGTTCCCCTACGGTTGAGCAACAGTAACTTAAAAAATGAGACTGGAGAGATGGCTCAGTGGTTAGGAGAACCCACTGCTCTTCCAGAGTACCTGAGTTCAATTAATAGTACCCATGTCAAGTGTCTTACAACTGGTCCTAATTCCAGCTCCAGGAGCATCTGACTCTTCTGGTCTCTTTCATCGATCGCCCCCAGACATGGGGCATACACTCAAAAACAAACACACACACACACACACACACACACACACACACACATTAATATATAAACTAACAACACTCACCAAAAATGTGCCTTTTGTATGGTTTTTTAGGGAAGTAGCTAAAATTTGTCTGAGAAGGTTGGTAGTGGTTCAAAGGTGAAGAAGCATTAGTAGAGAAAGAATACAATAAAGTTTAAAAATATGAACACAAAGGGTATGGTGTTGCCGGATCTTTCATTCAGAGGAGATAGGGATGGCCATTGAGATGGTCCAGTGGATAAAGGCACTTGTTCCTAACCTTGACAACTTGAGTACAATCCCCAAAAGCTCTGTGTTAAAAGAAGAGAGCCTAACTCCTGAAGGTTGTCTTCTGACCTTCACTCTCATACTGTGGCACTCAATGAGCCCCACCACAACACAAAACAAATATTTTAAAAATTGTTTTAAAAGAAAAAAAGCTAGATGTGGTGGCACATGCATCTTTAATCTCAGTGCTTGAGAAGCAGAGGCAAAAGGTACCTAAAGATCTCTGTGAGTCTGAGACCAACCCAATCTACATAGTGAGTTCTAGGACAACCAGAGCTACACAATGATACACTATCTCAAAGAAGAAGAGGGGATAGGGTTGGGGGTAGGAAGAGGGAGGCAGGAAGAGAGAGAGAGGAATGGAAGAAGGAAAGAGAAAAAAGAATGGAATGGGAATGCGTCCAGGACAAAGAAAGAGTTCCCTTCAGGCTAGTGACTAAGGAATAATGATAATGATCAACTTGTGGTTAAACTATACCATTCATTCTTTATGTTGTCCACTAATACCTAACTGGATAGACCATCTTTTTGAAGAGAAAATCATTAAATATGTGATCTCTGTTAAAATTCAACTTCTTTACAAGCTGTTCTAAAGACTAAGTTAAGGGAACAAAAGCAAAACATCAGAAATGCCTCCATGAATTACAAATGCATACAACACCAGAGAGAGACAAAGGCAGACTTCTTAGAGGACAGAGAAGTAAATAATTAAAGAGAGCTCATTACAAAGCAAGAAACTTGAGCAGTGCTGTGCAACAGTCTCAACATTCTTCTAGAAATGGTAACTAACACTGCTGTGTATACTCCTGTCACTAAAAACATATCCACTTTTGAAAAATACCAACAAGGCAATAAACAAAACGAATCAGGAAAAAATGTCTTCAAGTCTAAACAGTTTCAAAGAGCTCCACAAGTAATTTCCTTAAGTCTCTTGTGTCGGGTGTGCCATTTTCTAGGATAAGAAAACAGTAACCAGGAACTGTCCAGCAGGGACCTGATTATAGAGTTATTTCATGGTGGGGGAGGGGTCAGGAATATGCCAAGTCAGAAGCAGGTTCTATACATCCTTCAAGGGTCTGTTCTCCTTTAGAACCAAATGAACATGTTAGTTAATTTCCATGCAGTCTCTTTTCAAGATGTCCAAAGGTTAGGAACTACTAGGAAAAATCAATCCTGCTTTTTCTTCCATCAGAATCTCTTATAGGAGATCTAAACATAAAGTCAAATACTAATATATTATGGCTTTAAATATAAGGCAAAGCTACCTAAAAAGACATGAGGTCTTTTTTTTAATCTACTGGAACTGTGGAACAACTGGGAAAATAATTCTAAGGAGATTACACACAACTGTTCCAAACTAAGGAACACTAGGGTTAAAATCTGTTCGCTCGATAGGGGCTGGAGAGACAGCTCAGAGGTAAAGAGCACTGGCTGCTCTTGCAGAAGACCCTGTTCTATTCCCAGCGCTCACAAGGCAGCTAGCTCACAACCACCTATAACTGCACTTCCAGGAGATCTGACACCCTCTTCGGATCTCCTCAGGCATGCGGTTACACACACTCAGGTGTACATACACATAAAATAGTTTTTAGAAAATTCTTTAGTTCCTCTAAAGTTTTTTAAAACCCAGGAGCCTGGGTAATTTCACAACAGTCTCTGCAGAAGCTTCTCATTTATTAAGTTCTTCAAATCTCCTGCTTATCATGTCTGTTTCTTGAAGATCAAAAAGATTCCAATTTGAGATAGCCGGACATTTTCTGCACCAAGTGAGAACAAAGTTACCTTTACCTCTAATGAAAAGAGAATCATTACTTGGCTGGCAAGATGGCTGAGTGAGTAAAGGTGACCCGCATTTCACCCCTGGGAACCATATGGTAGAAGGAAAGAACTGACGCCTGCATTTGTCCTCTGACCTCAACTCTTGTGCCACATACATATTCACACACAAGCACACAAAAATAAAATATAATTTAAAAATTCTTTAACGATTCTCTATGTTCTGATGAAGTTAATACCTGGGCACTTTTGCCCCTTCATTTCTCTTTTATTTTTGAGACAGGATCTTGTTATACGGCCCATGATAATCTTACACACATACAGCCCCCACGTGCCAATATAGGCATGCACCACCAAACTGGCTTTAGCTTTGTTTTAAAGAGCCAGTATGTTACATGAATTAAAGTTATTTCAGTCACAGAATTAAGAGTTTAGCCTTCAAATTAGGAATTTACTTTGAACTTACTAATTACATGGAGAAACAGCACCTGAACTAAAGTTCAAAGTTAGAACTACCAATAATAAGACAAACCTATTATCACGAGCCTCCTAATGATGAATTGAAGCCACTTGTGTGGTGTTCCTGCCACAAGCTGTACACCTCAGTTTAATCCTAAAGAATCACTGAATAAACTCAAACTGAGAAAATGACAACTAACCTGAACCTTTCCAAAATGCTAAGGCTGGTAAACAAAGGAAAACTGAAGGAACTATTGTCAAGCAGTGATAGGACAGCTGAGTGGAACATATGATCTGATCCCAGACTTTTTTTTTTTTAACTAATAAAGTCTTTATTGGAACAACTGGCAAAATATGAGTAAGGTCTGTAGCTAAAGACTGATGTGACTAAATCACTGTGCTGTGGTTATAAAAGAGAAAGTACTCATTTTTAGTAAATACCTCCCCGCCAAAAGACTTAGGGATAGATATGTACAGCACTTACTCTCACATTGTACTTTATGTGCCTGTGTGTGTGTGTGTGTGTGTGTGTGTGTGTGTAGGGGAGAAGGGACGAGGTAAATGGAAAGAAAAAAAAAACACTTAACACTTAAGGAAATGGGGTACAGGTACTCACAAATTCTTTTTATTATTGTAAGTTTTTTTTTTTTTTGGTTTTTTTCGAGACAGGGTTTCTCTGTGTAGCTTTGCGCCTTTCCTGGAACTCACTTGGTAGCCCAGGCTGGCCTCGAACTCACAGAGATCCGCCTGGCTCTGCCTCCCGAGTGCTGGGATTAAAGGCGTGCGTCACCACCGCCCGGCTATTATTGTAAGTTTTAATCACCTCTGAAATTGTCAAAATATAAAGTTAAAATGAAAAGAGGGTATGGAAAACAGTCGTTAAAACCCTCTCTTAGGGATGAAGCCCAGCTGGTACAGTGTTTACCTGGCATGCTCAAGATAGAGTTGGATCCCTAGCAGCATGCCCCTGCCTGACCCAATCTCCTAGTGAACTTGAGGCAGAAAGAACAAAGCTGAACTGAAAGGCAGAGTGGAGCAATCCATCAGTCCACCTTGGCACTAGTCAACGACTTCTAAAAGCACCACCAGAAAACCCATCTCTTGGAATCACAGAGGAGTAAGGGATGTAAAGAAAGTGTGGATCTATTGCAAAACATTGCCAATACTATGTAATTTTATATTTGGCTCAGTGGATAAATGTACCTGCCAGCAAGTCTAAGATGACCCAAATGCTATAAGGAGCTGTCCTCTGACCACCACATGAACATACGATGACCCTACCCCTGATATGAATGAATAAGATTTAATTTTTAAAAAGTTAAAAATTGGCCGGGCGGTGGTGGCACACGCCTTTAATCCCAGCACTCAGGAAGCAGAGCCAGGTGGATCTCTGTGAGTTTGAGGCCAGCCTGATCTACAAAGCGAGATCCAGGACAGGCACCAAAGCTACACAGAGAGACCCTGTCTCGAAAAACTAAAAAGTTAAAAATTAAGCCAGGTGTAGGAGCATATGCTTTTAATCTCAGCACTTCCAAGGCAGAGACAGGTGGATCTCTACAAGTTCAAGGCTAGCCTGGCCTACAACATGGAAAAGCAAAGACAAAGAAAGTAGGACTTGAAGGCATACTGTGTATTCAATAAATATTGAAAGCTTAAAACAATCTGCAGTGAGATCACTTAGAACAGATTTTTTTAAAAAGCTTCTGTGCTGTGTGCCACCAACTGTCTTATTTCCCTCCAGCTCCCTACTGACTGTTCTTCAGATAACAAAAAACAATTTTATGATATGGTGGCACATGCATTTAATCCAGCACTCTGCAGGCAGAGGCAGGTGGATCTCTGAATTTGAGGCCAGCCTAGTTTACCAAATGAGTTTCAGGACAGTCAGGGCTAGAGAAACCCTGTCTCAAAATAAATAAATAAAATTAATAAAATATTTGCAAATCTCCAATATCTGTATTATTTTAACAACTTTTCTTTTTCATGCCTTAACTGCTACCTAGGTAGTGATTTATCAAATGTTCACTATCAAGAATAGCTAAACCCTTGACAGGCATTAACTCATTTTTGGAAACTATAGCAGAAGTACCAATGACATATCATTCTTTTCTGTGGAGTAAAGATAAAAACAAACAACACAACAACAAATCCTTCAGGTAGCAATAACAAGTTAAATTGTGCCTTATCAAATCATACTGCAGAAATTTAAAAGCATAAGCTCTCTCATGAAACTAATAACTAACCAAAATGTATTTGAAACTTTTTTTAGATTTCTTAAATTATGTGTATATGTGTATGTCTATGTGTGTGTTCATGCTCATGTATGTGCAGGCATTCTCAGAGGCCAGAGGAGGGTGTCAGATCCTCTGGCACTGGAGTTACAGGTGGTTATAAGCAGCTTGGCATGAGTACTGGAAACCAAACTCTGGTCCTCTGGAAGAACAGTATGTATTCATAACTACTGAGCTATTTTTCTCCAGTCCACCATATCTGAATTTTACAGATGGAGAAATTAAAGCCTTTGAAGGAGTAAATAACTTGCTTAATAAGATTATCGCTCCAAAAATAAGTGGAGGAATCAGGCTTCCCAGTCCATGATCAAAATTCCTAGGCTTATTACATACATTTTTTTTTTAACAATGAGAATGCTTTAAAGTTAAAATTCTGCTCACCTCTAATACAAGAGCTACATATAGCATTAAAATGTGTTACATTATAATGGGAAACTAAATAATTCTATGTATCAATTTATCAGACCAGCACATAAGACTCTACTATGTGTTGAATAGATTAGGATTCATAAGATCTTAAAAGTAACACATAATATAGGTGTCTTGACACCTTGTTTCCTTGGTGGGAGGTCTGTGGTTGCCCTGTCCCCATGTGTAAGGATCAAGGGAACTGATAACCTTCATCCAGTACTGATGGAAGCAGATGCAGAGATCCACAACTAAGCACTGGGTGGAGCTCGTGGAGTCCAGTTGAAGCAAAGGAGAAGAGATTATATGAGCAAAGGGGACAAGATCATGATGGGGAAACCCCACAGAGACCTGAGCTAATGGGAGCTCACTGACTCTGGACTGACAGCTGGGGAACCTGCATGGAACCGAACTAGGCCCTCTGAATGTAGGTGACAGTTGTGTAACTTGGGCAGTTTATGGGGCCACTGGCAGTAGGACCAGGATTTATCCTTTGTGCATGAATTGGCCTTTTGGAGCCCATTCCCCATGAAGGGATGCCTTGCTCAGCCTTGATGCAGCAGAGAGGGGCTTGGCCCTGCCTCACCTTGCTATGGCAGACTTCCTTGACTCCCCATGGGAGTCAAGGACTGGATAGGGGGTTGGGTGGAAGAAAGATGGAGGGTGGGTGGAAGCATCGCGGGGAGAGGGAACTGTGGTTGGTATCTAATGTGAAAAAAAAAAAAAAACTTTTAAATAAAAAAAAAATAAAAAGATAAAAAAAATATAGGTGTCTTGAAAAACAACCTATGAAAGTACTTCCTAAGAGATTAAATGTACTGATAATCTGGTTATTCTAATAAAGCCAAAGTAAATATGAGTCAGCACAAATAAAATGTCTTCTTTCCCAAGAAGCTGACCTGGTTATCTACATTCCAAAAATAGCATGAACTTTTGTCCCTTTCCCATTACTCATTTAGACCTTTCTATATGCAGGCTTGGCTAATTTTATTTACAAAGGACACACTCCTATATCATGGAAAAAGTATTTGTGCTTTTTTTTCCACTTAAATTTTTTGATGTAATTTCCCTAGTTTTTTCTAATTTCTTTTCTTTTTTATGTGTGTGTGTGTGTGTGTGTGTGTGTGTGTGTGTGTGTGTGTGTGTGTGTGCAGGTACCAGCATCAGATCCCCTGAAGCTAGAGTTAAAGGCAGTTGTGAGCCACTCCATATGGGTGCTGGGAACACAAATCAGTGGCTCTGGAAGAACAGTAAGTACCCTAAATTTTTATCTAATCAAAAGGCATTTATATTGCTCTATAGTCAGGATCTCAATATTTACGTAACTATGAAAAAATATAACTCTGTCCCTTTGACTATGCAATATAGAATACATGGCCTGAACACAAGGAAGTGAACAAATTACTTTCAAAGAATTTTTTCCTAGATGAATTCAGTGACTGCAGCGTAACATGCAGCATTGTATTGTAACTGTGCACACCAAGGAACTCTTGCTATAGTTACTCTCATTTTCAGACAGCTAACAGTTTCCTAATTAACTTGTTAAAATCACTTCCTAAAACTCCAGTTTCCTCTGGTGTAACCTGGAAGTCTTACCTGTCAGAATTGTCTGAAAAGCAGCTTCAACGTTTGTAGAATCTAGAGCAGATGTCTCAATGAACGACAAACCATTCTTCTCTGTGGAGAGAAACATTCAGTCTTGTGAAATTTGATTGCTGTTAAGAGTTGATGATCCAATCCAGGGCCTCACCAATGCTAGGTAAGCCCTCTACCACTGAGCTATCTTCTCAACCTCTGCAGGTTTAAAATAGCAAATGTGATAAGTTCATGATCACAAGGGGAAGAGAAAAGATTAAGACCTTGCTGGGCATGGAGGTGCATGTCTGTCACCCAGTACCTGAGAGGTAGAAACAGGACCAGGAAATCAAGACCAGCCTGGACTACATGAGAAAGTGTCCCCAAACACCAAACAAACAAAGCCTACTTACACCTCAGTAAATTAAAAATAACAGTAAGAAATTTTCATTAGCTTCTAAGTATTGCTGCATATAAATACCACCACTGGCAATGAATGAAACTATTCAAAATATAGTATCAAACACCCCACTACTTCTACCCCTAACCATCTTCCCTAGCAACTACATAACTAGCAGCATGTTCACTTAGAATTCTGTTACTATACTATTTGAAATTTAAAGTTAGAGGAAAGTATTCACTAATACAATGTCAAGACTTCCTAGCCAGCACAGTGCCGCTTTCTTTGGTAGTTTCTCCTACCAGAAGGGCAACAAGAAACAAGCAGATCCTGTATGAAGCCCAAAGTGTTCAGCTTCTAAGTAGGTGCATCCTTGTCGGTCCCTGACACCCCTTGGCAGACTGCTTTTCAGACTCACATAGAACAGCCTTGTTAAAGAACAGAGGCGTAATGTTCAAACAGAAACGCAGAAGCACTGTAATATTGTGGAGTTCACATTACTAACCTGCAAAAGCTCTTGCTTCATCGGTAGGAACTGCCCTGAGATGGCGTAAATCACTCTTATTGCCCACAAGCATGATAACAATGTTGCTATCAGCATGGTCTCTCAGTTCTTTCAGCCATCGCTCTACATTTTCATATGTGAGATGCTTAGCAATGTCATAAACCAATAAGGCACCTACTGCTCCACGATAGTATCTGCAAACAGAAACATTTGTAACTATCAGAAGACAATCACAAAGTACAAGGGAACACCAGAAAAAACTCTAAACAGGGACAGGGCGGAAAGATGGCTCTGGTAAAGCACTTGCCATCCAAACATGAGGACCTGAGTTAAAATCCCCAGAACCCATGTAAAAGCTGAGGACAGTAATCCTGGTCCTCCTACAGTGAGATGTGGGGCTGGAACAGGAAAATCCCCAGAAGTTCACATGCCACGTACCCTGGCATAAACAGCAGTGAACAACAAATACTGCATGTCTCAAACAAGGTAGAAGGTGAGGACCAACACCCAAGGTCGTCCTCTGACCTCTACACACACAGCAATAATATAGATATGTACACACTAACATACACACCCCATACGCTCACACACACATGCATGGACAGACAGACAGACACACACACACACACACACAGAAACTATTTATAGATGTGGTAGACAGTAGTTGTCCGTTACATGAGGTTTTATACCTAGTCATCCACAGTCCAAAACTATTAAATGAAAAATTCCAGAAATAGATAATTCCTAAGTTTTAAATTGCCACCATTTTAAGTATTGTGATAGAACTTCCCAGTGCTGTACTTCACCAGGCACATGACTCATCCTTTTGTCCAATGTACCCACAGTGTATAAACTACCTACCTGTTAAAGTCACTTTGCAGCCCTCCCATTGCCTATGATCTTCCTTTTGTTCAAGTAACCCTTAGTTTATTGAATAATGGCCCCCCCAAAGCAACTAAGGCATGCCAAAAGAAAAGCTACAAAGGTTCTATTAAGAGGAAAGATAGGGAGCTGGAGAGATGGCTCAACAGTTAAGAGCACTGGCTGCTCTTGCAGAGGACCTGGGTTTATTTCCCAGCACCCACATGGTGGTTTCACAACCATCTGTAACTTCACTTTCAGGGGATCTGATACCATCTTCCTACCTCCACAGGCACCAAGCACACATGTGGTACACATACATATATGCAGGCAAACCACGAATAAAAATAAAGTGAATTAAAACAAAAACACAAGTGGAAACATTCAGAGTTCAGCACTGTTTGTGGTTGTAGGCATCTACAGAGGGTCTTGGAACACACCTTCCAAGGTTAAGGGAGGACTACTGTGCCTTCCCAATACTTAAAGTCAGCAATTCACCTGATACCAACCTATGCCAGAACTGAGAAACCATGGACTTACGCAGATGTTATAGCCCTGTATCGCTCCTGCCCTGCTGTGTCCCATATCTGTGCCTTTATTGTCTTCCCATCAACCTGGATGCTTCTCGTTGCAAACTCTACTCCAATGGTACTCTTGCTTTCCAGGTTGAACTCATTTCGAGTAAATCGAGACAGGAGGTTACTCTTTCCAACACCAGAATCGCCAATAAGGACAACTGAAAAGACAAAAAATTAATATATGCTGGATGAAAGCAAGCACATTCAGAATACCAACACGCTTTTAATAGAAGGACGTCTGGCTTCAAAATAAATACAACCAAGGTTTTTAAAGAGGCATACATAGTACTAAATAGCATTTATCTATGACCAATCAATTAAAATCCATTTACTTTTTAATCTATCTCTATCTGCATAAGGACTTCCACATATCATCTACTCAGCATAGATCAGACAGAGCACCCCATCTAAAAGAATGCCTCTTTTTGTCCTATTTGGGAACTCAAACCCAGGGCCTTACACATGTATGGTAAACACCAGACCACTGATATATATCCCCAGCCCTTAAAAATGCAATTTTGCAATTTTAATCATAGGGTAACCTAGCCACAGATGCAAGCATTAATTACCTTAAATTTATACCAACCTCACTTCCTCAGAAAGTATTCTAAAAGGTAAATAACAACTTGTGTTATTCTCATGTTTTAGACATCAAACAAAAAATGTCAGGGCATGGAGTGGGAAACTGTACATTCTACTAGCTTCATTAAAGACTAGGTGTGATGTGAAAGCTGAAACACATTTAAAACATGAGGCATGTGACTTACAAGCACTGCTCTGGTCATAGAAACTATAATCATCTTTAATAGTTACACTTTACAGACTGGAAGAAAGCCACAGGGGTGCCCCACCTCACTATGGACAAACAGGAGCCCTAGGAAGCTAACAATTCTGACATACTGAGTCAAAGCCAAAGCAAGGAGGGCAAACACTTTCACTTAGGACTCTATAAAAAATCTAAAAACAAGTTTTGATTATACTCACTTCCTATGAGTAGAAGGCAGTTTACTAACTTCTCCTGAAAATGTTACTATACTTTTAAAATATTCCAATAGGGCTAGTGAGTGACTTAGCAAGTAAAGACACTTGCTGCCAACCTGGACTACAGAGTTCTATTTCTAGGACCCACATGGTGGAAGAGAGCCTACTCCTAAAGTTGTCCTCTGATCACATGTGTGCAGAGCTCACACATGAACAATTAATACAATTTTCCATGTATAAACATAAGTCTGTATGTATGCTATGTGTATGTGTATGGGGGGGGGGTTGCCCGGGGGACAGAAGAGATCTGCAGTAGGAAATAGCCAAATATAGGTGCTGCGAAAGGAACTGGGTCCTCTATAGTAGCAGCCTGTTCTTAACCACTAAACCACCTCTCCAGTCCCAATAAATGTAATTAAGACAATTTTTAAAAAAAAGTCAGGTGGTGGTGGCACACGCCTTTAATCCCAGCACTCGGAGAGGCAGAGCCAGGTGGATCTCTGTGAGTTCGAGGCCAGCCTGGTCTTCAGAGCGAGATCCAGGACTGGCTCCAAAGCTACACAGAGAAACCCTGTCTCGAAAAACCAAATGAATGAATGAATGAATAAGTAAATAAATAAATGGATGGATGGATGGATGAATGAATGAATGAAGAGTTTCTTGGGGGCGGGGGGGGGGGGGGGGGGCCCTAGAGAAATGACTCAATGGTGAAGAGCACAGGCTGTTCTTCCCAAGGATCCAGGTTTGATTCCTAGCACTCACATGGTAGCTTACAACCCTTAACTACAGACGACAGTTTGTAATTCCAGCTCAAGGATCTAATACCCTCTTCTGGCCTCTGTTGATACTGTACACAAGTTCACAGACATACATGAATGTCAAACGACTCACACACATAAAATTATAAAATAAAATAAAAAATTTCAGAGCTAGGCATGGTACACTCCTTTAATCCCAGCATTGAGAAGGCAGAGGCAGGCAAATACCTGTGTGTTCGAGGCCAATCTGGTCTACATAGAGTTTCACACCAGCCAGGGCTACATAGTGAGACTCTGTATCAAAACAAACAAACAGGGGCTGGAGAGATGGCTCAGAGGTTAAGAGCACTGCTTGTTCTTCCAAAGGTCCTGAGTTCAATTCCCAGCAACCACATGGTGGCTTACAACCATCTGTAATGAGATCTGGTGCCCTCTTCTGGCCTGCAGGGATATGTGCAGGCAGAACACTGTATCCATAATAAATAAATCAATCTTTGAAAAAAAAAATACGAAAACAGGAAGTTGAGAAACAAGTCCCTGTATCAAAACAAACAAACAAAAAAAGGAAACAGTAAACTGAGAAACAAGTTGAATTATTTGTTTTAAGAGAGGTCTTGGCAGTGGCAGGAGGAATCTCTGAATTCAAGGCCAGCCTGGTCTATAGAGAGTTCCATGTCTTTTAAAAAAAAAGAGAGAGAGAGAGAGAGAGAGAGAGAGAGAGAGAGAGAGAGAGAGAGAGAGAGAGAGAGAGAGAGAGAGAGAGAGAGAGAGAGAGAGAGAGAGAAGAAAGAAAAGAAGTTGGCAAGAGATAGCTCAGTGGTTAAGAGCACTGACCACTCTTCCAGAGGACCCAGGTTCAACTCCCAGCACTACATGGCAGCTCACAACTGTCTGTAACTCCTGTTCCAGGAGATCCAACACCTCACAGACATGCATGCAGGCAAAACACTAATGCACATAAAGTAAAAATAAATTATTTTTAAAAAAGGGAGAGAGGGTCTCATTCTGGAACCAAGATTGGTCTAGAACTCACAAAATCCTCTTGCTGAGAGTACAGGTGTGTGCCAACATGCCCAACTTCAGACAAGTTGTATTAAAATATGAGTTTCAAGATCAAAATAGGGAGGCAGTGGTGGTGCACACCTTTAATCTCAGCACCCAGGAGGCAGAGGAAGGTAGATTTCCAAGTTCAACCTGGTCTACAGAGAAAGTTACAGGACAGCCAAGGCTACACAGAAAAATGCTGTCTCGAAAAAACAAAAAAGATCAAAATGGGTTTGTAGGTTTACAGAATCTGAGCTAGACAATATTTTTTTCCTGCATAAAACTTTTGTTGGTATTTTAGTGACCACTGTATTTATTTCAACTGTTGACTAGTAATGCTTATAAACTAGATGATTGATTTAGACATCAGACTAGAAAATCAACACAAAAGGTTAAGGCCAGGAAATAAGAAGCCATGCTTTACTCAAAAGACTGAGATTTGATGGTGCGTGTAGAAAGAAGGCTCGCCTGACTGCACTCTAGCCAAAAGAGTAAGAAAGCCTTTCTTGTCACAGAAGTAGACGGCCTACAACAACTGTGCATTATCAAACGCATATCTTTCTGGCTTCCTCTATCAGCTAATTCAGCAAGAAATCCCAGCAGCAGTGATTCCATGCAGCAAAGAGAAGTTATTTCTATATTTGTAGTCAATTAGAGGGTGCCCTAGCAAACAGACATTAAATGCTTTTACTGGATACCAGGGAAAATAATGTCAAGGTCATGAAGACAGAAACAATGCACTTTCAATGTTACAGAATGGTTGGTTAGTAGGCTGGTTTCCAAACTCCACCACTGACCACTGTAGATGAAGATGTGAAGCTGAATTTCAGTTACATTAATAGAGCCTCCCTATTAATAAGATACCTTCACTGCTGTTTCTTAGTATAAGAGGCTTAATGGTGGGGTGGGGTGGAAGTTAGGGTCCCAGCCAAGAACCTAGCCTGGGCTTTAGCCAAAATTCCCAACACCTTTCCTGAATAGCAATCCTTCAGCCACTCCAAGAGTAAAGAAACTTAGGCTCAGCAGGTAAAGGCACTTGCTGCCAAGCCTAAAGACCTAAATTCAATCCCATGAACCCACAGAGTGGAGAAGAGAGAATCAACTCCTTCAACTGTCTTAGGCATTTCTATACACACACACTATGGCATGAGCCCCACACACCACCAAAACATACACATACATACACACACACACACACAATGCATGTATGTTTTAAAAGGAGGCTGGATAACCAGCTGAGGAAATTTCCTTTGAATCACTTCTGGTCCCACACTAGCATCAACACTAACTAGAGGTATGTATAGTGAAGAAGGAAAAACCAAAGATTAGAACACATCTAATTAATTCACAGACACTCCCATTTCAACCAGTAATTCAGGAGCCAGTCACAATTTAAAGTCAAAGAGAACATATAAGCAGGCATCTGGCTAACACCACCTTTGGTAAGGAGCACGATCAAAAAACAATACAATATATGCCCCCCACAGAAGCTCCAGCAGTAGTTCATGTTTTGTTTTGTTTTAAAATATTAGCCCTTCTTGCATTTTTTTGTTTTTTGCTTTTTCTTTCTTATCTACTTTATGGATATAGATGTTTTGTCTGCATGCAAGTATGTACATAGCATGCATGCCTGTCATGTCACCTGCAACTGGGATTATGAATGGTTGTGAACCACCATGTGGTGTTGGGAATTAAACTCAGGTTCTCTGCAAGAGTAACAAGCGCTCTTAATTGCTGAGCCATATCATATCTGCAGGCCCCTGGTTCATGTTTTGACCTCTACTTTTAACTAATGACTAAATTTACCACCTCACCAACATCAAATCATTATATCATACTAAGTGAAGAATCCACCTCCTCATGTAACCAATTAATTTTATTATTTAAAAAGTAGCAATAACCAAAAAAAAAAAGGAGCAATAGTTTGTAAACAACTCACCATTCACAAACGCTCTAACACTATAAAATAGTTATACCAACTAGCTACTGACAAGATCTCCAAAGTTAAGACTAGTAACTTTGTCAAAGGAAAAGGATGTTTGAAATGACAAAAGACTTCAGTTTTGTGAGAATTAAAAAAAAGATATGGAAACGTGACATGATAAGGAGAGATGTTTCTATTTCCTAACCAAATGAGAAATCAAAACAAGGAGTGATCTATTTAGGCTCACTGGATGGATGGATGGATGGATGGATGGATGGATGGATGGATGGATGGATGGGTGGAGTGAATTATCTAACAAGAGAATTCACTGGTTATGATTTTAAAAAAAATTATGGACCTTCATTTGTGGACTCAAACAATTTCTAGTCAAAATACTTTCTCTCTTTAAAATGACAACATTTATTTTTTCCCCCAGTGGTGCTGGGGATCTAAACCTAGGGCTCATGCTAAGCACATGATTTACCACTGAATTATCTGTCACCAGCCTCTTGTTTTGTTTTGTTTTAAATGTAGGAAACTATATTCATAGCTAACAATTAAAGAAATCAATTTCTGGTCCAGCAAGATGGCTCAGCAGATAAAGGCACTTGCTGTCAACCCTGATGGTAGAAAGAGAAAACAGACTTCTGACCTCTACACACTCACTGTGGCACACCCCCCCCAACATACATATAAATAAATAAATGAATGAACAAATAAATAAATGCAATAAAATGTAAAGGAATTTTCAGTAATTTTATATAACCATTACTAAAATATCTTATGTTGAATGGACATATATTTAAGTATGCTACACTTTTATCAATCTATAGAGTACATACTAAACAACATGACTATAAGATAAATAACAGTATCTATACACCAAATATCAATATAATTCCTAAAATAATATACTGCCTCTCTAGAACTTAGATAACCTCATCTGCTGAAGCTCAATCTAATACCTAATATTAATTTGTTTACATACATGCTTTATATATTATACATACCACAAATATCAGACTGCTAAATACTGTAAAAGCAGAGTATATATATATATATATTAATTATCCATTATTTAATTTAAAGTTCCTATCTCTAACCACATTTAGGTATTTTTTATTGTTTTTGTTGTTTGTTATTTTCTGAGACAAGATCTAATTCTGTAGCCTAGGCTGATCTCAAATCATGGCTATCCACCTGCCTCAGCCTCCCAAGTCCTGGAATCACAGACATGAGCCTCCATGCTCAGTCCACATTTAATTTTATAATTCTTTTGTAAGCTCACTCACTGTTTAACTCCTCACCTCACATATAGAATATTGACTTTAAAACTTAACAACTGGGCCGGGCGGTGGTGGCGCACGCCTTTGATCCCAGCACTCGGGAGGCAGAGCCAGGCGGATCTCTGTGAGTTCGAGGCCAGCCTGGGCTACCAAGTGAGTTCCAGGAAAGGCACAAAGCTACACAGAGAAACCCTGTCTTGAAAAACCAAAAAAAAAAAAAAAAAAAAAAAAAAAAACTTAACAACTGAAATCACTAGCCATTTTCACATTGGTTTTAAAAAGCCTGGAAGTATTTCTACTCTCAACCCCATTCACAGTCCAACCTCACCAAGTCTTTTCGATAAAATGCAGCAATAATGCTGAAGTCTTGACACGTTTTTCCCAGTTCATCAGAATCTGAGTTGCTCAACCAAAAGTTGTGAAAGAAAAGCTACCAAGATTCAAGACGGGGATAGTCCTACTGATAATCAGCTGATGATTCATGACACCTGAACTTCAATGAGACTCAAAAGAAAAAGCTGGGAGAGGTAGACTATGCCCCCAGCTGCTTCCAGAAAGTGCCACTGACTGACTGTGCTGGGGTTCAACCATCTCAGTTGTGTCCCACAGCACCTTGCCCACACTGGGGTATGTACAAGACTAACATTTTTTTTAAATAATCATGCTTTTAACAAATAAAACAAACTCCCTAAGTCTCACTGCAAAGCATAAGTAAAAATTAATTTTCAGCCAGGCGGTGGTGGCACACACCTTTAATCCCAGCACTCAGGAGGCAGAGCAGGTGGATCTCTGTGAATTCAAAGCCAGCCTGGGCTACAGAGTGAGTTCCAGGAAAGGAACAAAGCTACACAGAGAAACCTTGTTTTGAAAAATAATAATAGTAATAATAATAAATTTTCAAGAACAAATACATGATTTAGAATTGTCCTTATCTGCCCACATTACATTCTCATTTAAACTACTCCATTCCATGCTGATAAACATGCCCTTCCAAGTTATATGTTGCAAACTTCAATTTCCTTAACTATCAAGTGTGCTAGATCTTCTCTAAAGTAGAAATGCTATGGTTCATCTTAGTGAATAAATCTCTATGGAATGAAATCATTTAAAAATAATCGTATAAGAAAAAAATTGGCTAAGTAATCAGTGTTGAAATAAAAAATAAAGTGACTCATATCCTGTAGCAGTTTCTAAAAAGTGGAAACTTCTCAGCAGCATTTTTTTAAACACCCAGTCTTATACAGCAAAATGCACAAAAGATAAAACCAGAACCCACGTAGATACAAAATAACTCAAAAGTTTCTTAGTTCTGTACTTCTTTATTAAAACTTACATGTTCTTGCCGGTGGTAGTAGCACACGCCTTTAATCCCAGCACTGGGGAGGCAGAGACAGGTGGATCTCTGTGAGTTCGAGGCCAGCCTGGTCAACAGAGCGAGTTCCAGGATGGGCTCCAGGACTACACAGAGAAACCCTGTCTCAAAAAAAACAAACAAACAAAAAAAGGTATCACAGTATTTCCTTTACTAGGGAAACTGAGGCTCAAAAAAGTTGAGCAGGGAGAAATGGGATGATTATATTATAATCTCAAATAATAAAAAAAATACTTTCAAAAAGTTAACTTTTTCAAGGTCACAAACCAAATATAAACCCCAGTGGTTTCTTGTTGTTTAAAGGATGGTCTAATCTCAAAATTAAACTTAAATTCCCTTCAGCCAATCTAGGATAAATCAACATTCTTAGGAAAAATAAACAGCTTTCTATAACCAACCTTCACATTTCAAGTCAAACAGGAGAAATAATTTCAAAAGAGGCTAAGTACTCACTGCTATTACGAAGTACTTAAAGATAAACCTCCCTTGACTGACTAAACCCCAAAGTCTCCTGGGATTTAAGTAATTTCACATCATGTCAGATGCCTTCAACAAACATTCTAGGTATCCTATTTGTTTTGAATTTTTGAGGCAGGGTCTCACTATGTAGACCAGGCTGGCCAGGAACTCACACAATCAGCTTCCCTCTGCCTCCCGAACGCTGGGATTTTAAAGGCGTACCACCACACCAGGCTTTCCTACTTGTATTTTTAAAGTTTGGTACCTTCTTATCTGTAAATTATTTTCCAATATGGTAGCAAGGGTAAACACTTAAGGTACTTATCTTAGAAACAGAATAATCGAAGGAGTAAATAATGGTAAGGGTGTACCAGCAGCTAAAGACTTGTAAAGTATTCGGAACGCCATAACACCAAAGAAACGTTTCCTGCTTCCCCAGTCAGCCACTCTTAGCACCCAATGGCAAAGCCAGAAACACTCACCATGCTTAACACTCTTGAAACTCCACCCTCCACAGTAAAGCTTTAATAGCAATGGCTTCTTCCTCTCTGGTAATGATCTTTGTTCAGCACACTACTGATGGCTGCCCTTCTAATTCAGGAGCAGAGCAAGACTATGAAAGTGAGAGCGCATTCATGAACAAAAAAGCGTTCACTGTACTCCTTTCACTGAGAACTGTATCCTTTCACTTCGGCTTTTTTTTTTTTTTTTTCTGGACCCAACCAATAAGCAATTCGCTATTCACTCCCCCCATCCTCCCAGGTTCTGTCCGCCCGCTTCACATTTTCCCCTACCTTGCAATAAATTTTCGATTCCACTAAAAGAGCACGCTCCCACTAGAACCCTCTCCCACAGACTGGGAAAGGTATGTGACCAACCAGGGCGCTTCCCTTCCTGTTGGATCCTCCCAGTATTGCAGCAGGAAGCAACCAGTCCATAGTGATAAGCTAGCCAGTATTTGTGCAGCGCACAACCTTTCCTGCTCAGGAACTGGGCCTTCAGGTCTGGCAGGGATAACAGCCACCACCCATCCGCAGCCCCTTCTCGAAAGACAAGTAAAGGAGCTATCCCGGTCTGGTTGTCGCTGGGCAGGGACGGGAGAAGGAAGCGGGTTAAAAAGGCGAGGTGGGAAGTCATCTGCCTGCCTGGACACTGCGACAAGTGCACGCACGCCGGGGGGTGACGGACAGCCCCTCTTGCCCTCCCTTGCTCTCCCTCCCACCAGCCAGGTCGCACCGGAGCACTAAACACGACGTGAAAAGGAAAGGCACAGAGTTGCCCGTCTGTGGGGAGGGAGAGGACAGTCCGCGGGAACTGACCTCGAGGTCTGCGGGGATGGGGGTGGGGGACCCTGGGACGGGCGAATCTGGCCGAAGCCCAGGAAAGGCTCACTCGGAAGGAAGGGGAAAGGAAACGAAAAGGAAAAAACAAACAAACAAACAAAAAAAAAAAAAAAACATAGAGAGAGTCGGAGCCCCAACATGGGTGCTGAGCCGAGGCAGGGGCCTGTCAGAGGGGGATGTGAGGCCGGCAGCGTGCATCCAAGAGGAGGGGCCCGAGATGCCCAGGGAAGCAACTGCACCGTCGTGAGGAACGCAGCCATCGGGGAAGACACACCAGCAAGGGGCGACGCGGCCCGGCAGCCCTCCCCGGGGCGCAGGAACCGCGACGACCGGCGGGACCCCCGACGGGGCGGCAGGGAGGAAGCGCCGAGGCGGGCTCGGTCCAGGGCAGGGCGAGCCCTCGCGCGGGTCCCCCGGGAGTGTCTCGGGCCCCGAGTGGGCACTCGGCGGCCCACGGGCTCACCTTTAAAGAGGTAGTCGTACTCGTCGTCGCGGGTGCCCATGGCGCGGCCGAGGAGCTGAGGGGCGGGAGCGGCGGTGGCGACAGCGGCGGGACCAGGGGGCGTCGCTGCAGAGGTAACCCGAGCGCCGAGCTTCAGCTGCCGGACCCGGTGAAGAGCCCCGCCCTGGCCCTGCGTCACTTCCGCCGAGCCCCAGCCCCTCACAGGAAGTACTTCCGGAGAAGCGGCGCCCCGCCCCTGAGCGGGCCGGGTGGAACACACTCTCATCCGGCATGGAAGGCTTACAGAAAAAACAGTCTTAAAACGCCCAGCCGGCCACAGTGGTCCGGGTCTCTGGCTTGTTCTCCCCTCAATCACGCAGGGAAGCGAGGCACAAGTCTCTCAGCGTTTGGTTTCCAGTTGGGGGTGAGATTTTGTCAGCATTAGACACCCGAAGAGAGGATAGCCTTTGTGCTGGTTCCATGGTGTAATGGTTAGCACTCTGGACTCTGAATCCAGCGATCCGAGTTCAAATCTCGGTGGAACCTGTTTCTTTAACCTTTTGTTCTTATATTTTCTAAATTCATATTGAATAATAGAATAACTTTGTTATATCTGCTCTTGGTTTGAATGACATAAAGTATTTACCTATGAAGACTTCACTAATGAATCTCTTCAGTTCAGTAGTGTCTGTTACTTGGAGACCTGGTAATAAAAACTCCTAATTCTTTTTTAGCCTTGGGGGAAACTTGTTACTTGATTCCCATTGCTGGAATTTTCTACCCTAAGCTTCAGTTAAGGATAGGCACTTCTCATCCACTCAGTCTCTTCAGAAATCTCTCACACTCTCTCCAGATGTCATTAAGAGAACTTCGCACACCCTCCTCATAAAGATTCATCAAGATCTTGAGTCCTATCTGCTGGCCTCCAAGCTAAGCCGGGTTAAATACAGTTAACACAAGAGGCTGGCAGTTTCCATCTTAGCAAATGTCAATGTTAAGACTCAAGAGATTTGCCATAGCGTCTCCTCATGGTTGTTTTGTTCTTATTGTTGAGGTAATCTCACTCCTCTCTGTAACCCAGGATGGCTTTGAAAATCACTATGTAGCCCAGGCTGGTGCTTCTGTCCTTCTCTGCCCCCTCCCACCCACCCTTCATACACACAGAGGGATATTCACCTAATAATTCCTGGACAATATATGTTAGGTCATGGGGAAAGAGAGTTTAACCTACAAGATGGAGTTCAAGTTGCTTATCAACTGACCTTAAGCAGGGATATTATCTTTGATAATCTGAGTAGGCTCAGGGTTGTCCTTGGTGTCTTCCAAAGTGGAAAAGAGGGTTGTCAGCAGGGATGAGGTACTCCTCTACGCTGCCGTCTGAGGAGAGGGACCTGGATTCAGGGGAAACCTGATTCTTGACTTTGCTGCAGAAACGCTTTTCAGGATGATAAAATGTAAAACAGAATCGGAATTTATTAAAAGAGATTTGAATACAGATTCTAAGTTCTATGGTTAAGAGGAAGTGAGGGCCTCAGAAAGAAAGACATGACCAAGAGTATGAGCTTTTCAGAGAGTCCTGCCTTGTCTTTATAGGCCCCATATGCACCAAGGGTTTCAAATCTATCATCTTCAAAGAGTTACTGAGGAATCTGAGACCCCAGATGGCTCCTACTTGATGAATAGGAACCTAATTGATAGGGTAAAATTCTGGGTCACAAGGAGACTTGCAGGGGAACTTAAGATGTTTCTACTGTAAACAAAGGTCTAATCTTGTTTGTGAGATTCAGAGGAAATATCTGGGAGAAGAGTCAGGCCATACTTGACGATCATAAAAGCTTAGTCCTTATTAGTTTATTGCTCTTTTAACATTCTCTATATAAATATGATGTTTTAAAGGCCATCACTAGGTCAGGTGTGGTTGCACATGTTTTTAATCCCATTTGGGAGGCAAAGGTAAATGTGAGTTCAAGGCCAGCCTGGTCTCCACAGTGAGTTCCAACTAGCCAGGGTTACAAAACACGAAAAACAAAACAAGGCCATTCCTACAGCTGGGGATGGTAGCACAACACCTGTGACCCCAGCACTCGTGGGGTAGAAGCAGGAGGATTGCAAGTTCTAGGCCAGTCTGGGATATATGTTTCAAAGGTGGTGGTGGTGGTGGTGGTGGTGGTGGTGGTGGTGGTGGTGGTGGTGGTGGTGGTGGTGGTGGTGGTGAAAATTTTTAAAGAGTCAGTATTCTTTCTTACTTTCTCTTTCAGTCTTTCTCTTAATAAATCTACATTCTCTCGACAATAATAATAAAGAATGTCATCTCCTGCATTGACAGCCTTCCCAGCAAATGTTAGTTGCATTGGAATTGTTCACTACTGACTGGGCAGAAAGACATCAATCAGACTCTAGAGTGGCGGTTCTTCTGCCTCCTGAAGTCCCCATCATTTTCCCTTTGTATCTTCCTCAGGCGTCATGTGCACAGTCACATGCCTATAATTCCAGCACTTGAGATAAGAGAATCAGGAGTTCAAGGTCACCTGGGCCACAGGAGACCTTGTCAAGAAGAGAGAGAGAGAGAGGGAGGGGGAGAAAGAGGAGAGAGGGAGACGCACAGAGGAGATGAGATTGAATTCTCAACTGGTCCCTGCTGGCTTTGAAGATGGAGGAAAGTAACCAGGAGTCTGAGGCTCCAGAGGCTTCTAGAAACTGAGAAAGGAACCCAAAGAGATTCTTCCCAAAGAAGAAACACAGCCCTTTCTACACCGTCCTTGATTTTAGCCCAACGGTGAGTTGATTTAAATCACCAAGCTCCTGACAATTAATTTCAGCGGGCATAGAAAATGAATACAATGACATTTCCAGGACTTTCTCTGCCAGGACAAAGGGACAGATTGACAGGCCTGGTGGTACACACCTGTAATGCCAGCACCTGGGAGATGGAGGCAAGATGACCAGGAGTTCAAATTCAGCCTAAGCTACACAAAACCCCAGCATTGTACGGGTGCTTAAATGGCTGCAAGTTTTTAAGATACCTGTACGTGACCAAAGATTATTATCAGACGGCCGTCTCGGTGCTGCTTACTGGAGAAGACGAGACAGGGTCACAGACGGGAAACTCAGTCACTGGGCATCGAGATGGAAGAGGCAAGGAAGGAAGCTCGTTTTGGGAAGTGGGGAAAATGTGACTGTGAGGGTGTGTTGAGTAAGGCCATGGACGCTGCCACAAGCTCTAAGCAAATTTTCCCCTTACGTCATTATTTCTCTGTGAATTCTGAGCAGGATGATGATAATGTTTTCTCAACAAAAACTTACATGATCAACTGCATCTTAGAGATTCCTTCAGCTCATGGGCAATTAAAAAATAAACATATATACGTATATATACACACACATATATACATATATATGTTTATTTTTTAATTTATATGTGTGTGTGTATATATATATATACATATATATATATTAGCAAGGCAGTTCCCAGATTCACCAGACCACAGAAAAAAAGTTCCAATGGACTAGTTAGCAGCCTTTAAACACTCTGAAAGAGTGCAAAATAGATCATTGGACAGAGGAGAGATTAGGTCTTCTGAAAGAGCAGCATGTGCTCTTATAACCACTGAGAGATCTCTCTACCTCTGGAACTTTATTTGGGTTTGTTGTTGTTGCTGTGGTATATTCATGTGTGTGTGTGCATGTGCGCGCGCTTGCTTTTGTTTGTTTTTGTTTGAAACAAGGTCTCTCTGAGTGACCCTGGTTGTGGAACTTTATTCTTAAAGTAAATAATACAGAAGTATAGACTAAAGCCTTTACATCTTCCTCCACTATTTCAGTTTCTCTCCAGACCCCAGAGATAACTAATTATTTATTTTCATTTCAACTTGAAATCCAGACAGATTTAACTAATTATCTGAATAGCTTTCCCTTAACAAAGATGTAAAATAGCTTGTCCAAACATTCTTACTCGCTTACTTGTAGACAGGAAAAGCAAGATCCTGAAGGCTAATTGAACTAAAGCTTGTTTATTTTCTTATTTATATAAAATCTCACATAGCCCAGACTAGTCTTGAACTCACAATGTAGTTAGTCAAGATGACCTTAAACTCCCGATCCTCCAATAGACTGCTGGGATCACAATCCTTCACGGTAGTTTTATGTGGCACTGGGGATCGAACCAGGGGCTTTGTGAGTACTAGACAAGCACTCTACAAATTGAGCTACATCCCCAGACTCTAAAACCTGTTTTGAATCCATTTTTCCCCATTCCTATCTCCCTACAGAGCCTGAAAAAAGCAATTATTTGTTTTCACAATTACCCTGTTAAAAGTGACCTTGTGGCCAGGCAGTGGTGGCTCATGCCTTTAATCCCAGCACTCGGGAGGCAGAGGCAGGTGAGTGAATCTCTGTGAGTTCGAGGTCAACCTGGTCTACAAAGTGAGTTCCAGGACAGGCTCCAAAAGCTACACAGAGAAACCCTGTCTTGAAAAAAAAAAGTGACCTTGTGGGACAATTTTAATGACATGAAGGCTCAATCCTAAGGCATCTAGGAAGGGTTTTGTTGATAAGAGAGGTGGGGGCTGCCCCTTGGCCCTGTCTTCCAGCTATAAACAGGATATGTCTCTACAGATGTGGCAGCTCCCTTCCCCCAAGAATACTAAGTCAAACATAATGCCATCATTTAAACTGTATACCAATACCAGTAGCTACTTGCTAGTCACCAACACTAAATCATAGCAATAGTTTTCATCTGTGCCTGTCTAATAGTTTGCCCACAAATTGCCACCTCTATGGTAACTAGCAAATATAAACATTTTCCCTATGTTTCTTAGCTATTTATGAGTTCTTCTGTAAATTGCCTGTTGATATCATTTGTTCCATTTTCAAATTGGATTTTCTTTTCTTATTGATGTGAAGGATATATATATATCTATATATATTCTAGCTATTTTCCTTTTTTGTTCCCTCTTAGATTTATTTTATTTTTTAGGGACTGGAGAGACGGCTCAATAGTTAAGAGCACTTGCTGTTTTTTAACCACTGAGCCATCAGGGTTTAGTTCCCAGCACCAACATGGCTGTTCACAAGTCTCTGTGAGTTCAGACAACCCTCTGTAACTGCAGTTCCAGAGGACCTAATGCCTTTGAGGTGCACAGATATGCAGGCTGGCAAAACATTCATGCACATAAAAATTAAAGTTAGTAATAGTAATAATAACTCTTTATAAATATTTATTTTTAATTGTGTGTGTGTGTGTGTGTGTGTGTGTGTGTGTGTGTGTGTGTGTGTGTACTGTGCTTGTGCTCACTAGTATGTATGTGTGTAGGTGCATGCTACCTAGTAGGTGTGGAAGTCAGAGCACTTCCTTGGGATTTGGTTCTTGGGTCCCAGGGATCCAACTCAGGCCTGGTGCAGGCACCTTTGCCTGAGAAGCTGTCTCACCAGTTCTTGGAGGGGTAAAATCTGTCTTCTATTTCTTATATTTTCTATTGTTCATATTATGCAAGATCAGAAAAATCCTCAAGTTGGTTCATCTGTTCATAACCACATGAGTCCCAGCTAGTCTTAGTGAAAGAGGGGATAATATATTTCTTGGTAAGAGACATATAAAGTTTCAAATGCATCTATTATGAACAGTAATATTATTTAAACTACATAGCTCAATCGAAGACTTTTTATATTGTGAAAAGTGAATCACAATGATATCTAGCTCCTTTTGTAAGAGTTGACTCTTTTTTTTTTTTTTGTCAGAATTATTTAGTTGATGTGTATGAGTGTTTTGACTGCCTGTATGTCTGTGTACCGCATGTGTGCCTGATCCTCAAGGAGTTCAGAAGAGGGCACCAGATCCCCTGGAACTGGAGTTACAGATGGTTGTGAGCCACCATGTGAGTGCTAGGAACCTAGCCCGGGTTTTCTAAAAATTAAAAAACAAGGGATGTGCATGGTGGCACATGCTTTTAATCCCAGCACTCAAGAGGCAGAGCCAGGCAAATGTCTATGAGTCCACATAGAGTTCCATGCCAGTCAAAAACACATGGTGAGTCAAAAACACATGGTGAAACTCCGCCTAAAAATAAATAAATAAATAAAACCAAAGAAAAACCAAAAGGAAGAACACAGGCAAGTGTAAGCCCCTGGAATGGTGGAAACACTTATAACTCACCAGAGCTAGAACCTACAGCTACCTCTTCCACAGGCAGACAAAGTGACAGACAACCCAATTCAAAAGGAGGCAAAGGACTTGAAGTCATTTAAAGATCTATAAATGGCTTCAAATGCAAATCAGAGACACATGAGCTGCTGCTTCACACCCATTAGGATGGCTATAATGTTTTAAAAGCAAAAATCAGCTAGCTAGCCTTCCAGAATTCCTGTGCGCAGGCAGCCGGTATGGATCACGGTTAGCTGGTTCACCCTCATACCTAACACAGTCAATCCTAACACAGCCTCTGAGTTTCCTGGGCTGTGTACCAGCTCCCATCCCTTCCAACCCTCCAGCCACTCCCACCAGGTGCCTCCGTGTATGACTATTTCCTACTGTCTCCCAATGACTTGGCCTTAGCCCTGCAGGGACCTGGTCAGTTTTTCAGTCTTTCCTGTGTATAAGGGCCATGTTCACCCTAAAAAAAAAAAAACAAAAAACAAAAACGAGCAGACCAAAGTCTCATCTTTCTCAGCCATTTATTTGGAAAAATACTAGGTCTTCTATTTAAATTTATTTATTTATTTATTTATTTATTTATTTATTTATTTATTTATTTATTTATTTATTTATTTATTTTCTTGTTTGTTTTTGTTGGACATAGCAAGAGAGCTCCTGTCTCAGCATAAATAAGAAGAGTCTACAGAATGCAAATAGTCCTGCGGTGACAGAGAATGGTAGCTGTCTAAGGACAGAGCAATTAAAGATTGCTCTGGGATTAAAGGTATGGGGATGTTTCAGAGGTAACTACTGGATGTTTAACGTCTCGATTCTGTTAATAATTTCTCAGGTATATGAATGTCTCAAAATTCATTAAATTTCTAGCAGTAAAATATGCATTACATTGGGAGGTAATTAGTGTTAAGGGGGTGGGGAGGCAGGCAAGGAAGAACACATTTGGAGTGGGAGAGACCGACAGGCTGTTGTTTAAAGTACATGGCCAAACTGACTGTGGTGGCACATGCCTGTAATCCCAGCACTCTAGAGGCGGAAGTAGAAGGATTGTGAGTTCAAGGCCAGCATGGGCTACAGAGTAATGCCCTGTTACACACATACGCACCTGACCACACATCCATATTCAGATGAGTGGGCAAAGCAGGGATCACTAGAAAGCATATCTGAGCAAAGACTGAAGGAGGAGCTGTAACAAATCATGTAGATTATCCAGAGGGAAGGTATCCAGGAAAGGCCAGTGCAAAGACTCTTAAGACATAAGGGCCAATGAGATGGCTCAGTGGGTAAAGGCCCTAGCTACAAAAGCCTGACCACTTGAAAGTTGTCCCAAGAAGGAGAAAGTAAGGAAGGGAGGGAGGAAAAGAGGAAGGAAGGAAGGAAGGAAGGAAGGAAGGAAGGAAGGAAGGAAGGAAGGAAGGAAGGAAGGAGGAAATTAAGGTGACAGCTTCAAATAGACCAGTACTTAGCACTGTATTTCATAGAACCTAATATATCATTGATTGGAGGACATGTCCTGATTTCAGAGACATTAAAATATGCAGTGTGAATTGTATTATGCAGTGTGAATTGCAATATGCAAGGCCAAATCTCTAACTCAAGCACCACAAGTGTCTGTGGCTGAAGATTTGGTTTTCTGGAGTGCTTAACTCTTGGAAACATTCCAAAAGTAACCAAGTACCATTTTCTCTCAGTTTGCCCACAGTTCCATATCTAGAAGTTTAGTTTATATTAAAGCCACACAAACCAGTTCATTCTTATATGAGATGGAATTAGAGTCAAGGTTCAAAGTTATTATACATGTTTTTTTTTTCAATCTACATTAATTCGGGGATGAAGAGAGGGCTTAGTCACTAAGAGAATGTACTGCAGGAGCCAGTGGTGGTGGCCCACACCTTTAATCCCAGTATTTGGGAGGCAGAAGCAGGCAGAGTTCAAGGCCAACCTGGTCTACAAAGTGAGTACCAGAACATCCAGAACTGTTACACAGAGAAACCCTATATTGGGGAAAAAAAAAAGGGGGGGGATGTACTGCTCTTCCAGAGGACGGAATTCAATTCTCAGCACCCACATTTGGTGGCTCTCAACTACTTATAACTCCAGCCTCCATAGACACTTGAATAGAACACATACACAATCTCTCTCTCTCTCTCTCTCTCTCTCTCTCTCTCTCTCTCTCTCTCTCTCTCTCTCTCTCTCATACACACACACACACACACACACACACACACTTAAAAATTAAATAAAATAAAAATCTACATTGATGCACATTAAAAAGTGTAAGGTCAGAAGAAAAATTCTGCAGTGTACTTGACTGTCCCTTACATTATCAGAAATCTAATACTCCCAACCTACTTTCTCTAAATGTTCAATTACTGTGACAAACAAATTTTTTCTCCAACAAGTATCCAATAAAGCCCCTAGAATGTGATGTCAACAGGACATGCACAGCCATACTATTCTGGCCCAAGCAGAGGGAAGCCAGGGACTGCAGGGAATACGTCCAGGACTAGGGCCATAGCTGGAAAAGGCCACCATTAAGTGGAGTCAGCCTTGAGTGTCATCGGGTTATCACATGTATTAGTGATTCTTTTGTTGCTGTGGTGAAACAACATGACCAAAAGCAATTTATGGAAGAAAGAGTTCCCTTTAGCTTACAGTCCCAGAATAGTCCATAAGGCATGGCAACAAAAAGATCATGGATCAAGAAGTTAAAATATTACATCTCCAACCACACACAGGAAACAGAAAAAGTTCATTGGAAATAGGGTGAAGCTATAAAATCTCAAAGCCCATTCCCAGTGATGTACTTCCTCCAGCAAGGTTCAGTCTCCCAAAGGCTCCATAAACCCCCTCAAACAGCACTACCATCAGGGACCAACTGGTCAAATACATGAGCTTATGAGGGACATTTCTCATTCGAACCACCACATTAGGCTTAGCAGCAAGAGCCTTTGTTTGCTGAGACATCTTGCCAACTCACATTTTTAAAATTATGGTAAAATATACAAAAGTGTTTATCTTAGCCGGGTAGTAGTGTCGAAGGCCTTTAATCCCAGCACTCAGGAGGCAGAGGCAGGCAGATTTCTGTGAGTTTGAGGCCAGCCTGGTTTACAGAGCTAGTTCCAGGACAACCAGGGCTACACAGAGAAGCCCTTTCTTGAAAAACCAAAACCAAAACCAAAACCAAACAAAAAGGATCATCTTTTTGGATTGACAGCTGGGGAGCCCGCATGGGACCACACTAGGCCCTCTGAATGTGGGTGACAGTTGCCTTATTCAGCCGTGATGCAGGGGGAGGGCCTTGGTCCTGCCCTTACTTGGTATGCCAGCCTGTTTTAACTACCCAAGGGAGACCTTACCCTATGAGGAGTGGATGGGAATGGAGTGAGGGGGAGGGAGGGGGCATGGGAGAAGGGGAGGGAGGAGGAACAGGGATTGGTATGTAAAATGAAAAAAAAAAAGAAAAGAAAAAAAGGCTTTCACTTTTTTTTTTTTTTGGTTTTTCGAGACAGGGTTATTCTATGTAGCTTTGCGCCTTTCCTGGAACTCACAGAAATCCACCTGGCTCTGGGATTAAAGGCGTGTGCCACCACTGCCCGGCGGCTTTTACTTTTTAAGACACAAGGTAAAACAGAAAAAAAACCCTGGTAACTAAAGGATACTGATTTACTCCTTTGTTAGTCCCTCAACAAAGCCCATTCTACCTCTGAACATTTGGCTACATGGCATATATATATATATACACACACACACACTTTTTATTTGGTCTTTTTATATATATGTATATATTTTTTATTTTTTATTTTTTTTGGGGGGGTTTTTAAGACAGATTTCTCTGTGTAGCTTTGGAGCCTGTCCTGGAACTCACTCTGTAGCCCAGGCTGGCCTCAAACTCACAGAGATCTGCCTGGCTCTGCCTCCCGAGTGCTGGGATTAAAGGTGTGCGCCACCACTGCCCGGCGGTCTTTATATATTTTATATTCTCCTACTTTCTGATATCTTCCCCTTTCCTTCCTCAAATGATATTAACAACTTAACATAGATTCTTTCAGATTCTTCAGTATATGATATCTTTAATATATATGCTATCCTTTTTTAATTGTATGTATACATGTGTATGTGTGTACATGTAAATGTGAATGCAGGTACCCTCAGAATCCAGAAGAGATTGTTGGATTCTCTGGAACTAGAACTATAGGTAATTGTGAGCAGCCCAGTGTGAGCATTGGGAACCAAACTCAGGTTCTCTACAGGAGCATTATGCTCTTAACTGCTAAGTCCCATCTATCCAGCCCCACTGTATGTTACATAAAAATATCTTTGTGGGCAGCACAAATGGGCTAAGACACACACACCTAATAATAATAATAATAATAATAATAATAATAATAATAATAATAATAATAATTTTTAAAGAGATAATGAAGCTGAAGAAATGGCTTAAGTAAAGAAATGGTTAAAGTACTTGTTGCTTTTCCAGAGGACCTGAGTTCAGTTCCCAGTGCCCCAAATATCTGTAACTTCAGTTCCAGGAGCTCCAACACCCTCTTCTGGCCTCTGTGGGCATCACACACTCATTTTAAAAATTACTAATTTGCTGAAAGATACAGAATGAATATATATGTTGATATTGCTGTTCTTTTGAAACAGGGTCTCATGTAACCTTGCACTTGCTCTGATCTTCTGACCCTCTCACCTCCCAAGGACTAGGATTATAATTGTGCTTCACCATGACTGTATCATACATATATATCTCAAATACTTACAATCAGCCCATTAAAAAAAAAACACTTTATTATGGCAAATTTAATTAATTTAGTTAGCTGACTTTTTTTTTTTTTTTTTGAGACAGAGTCTCACTGTGTAGCCTTGGCTGACCTGGAACTCACTTTATAGGCTAAATTAGCATTGAATTCAGAGAGCTCTGCTTGCCTCTGTCTCCCTAGTGCTGAGATTAAAATCCAGCATGGGGCAAATTTAAACATAGCATAGTGGACAGATTAAAATAATGATTCCATGTAACAACCAGCTCTTCGAAACATAGACATGTGGCCAAGCTCGTGGCATCTATACCTTCAGCTACTTGCCTGGCCCACTGCTTTTTGAAATGAGTCCCAGACATAATTTCTTTCTGCCTATAAATATTTCAGTAGTAACCATTAAATTTTTCATTCTTTTTTTTCACTTATAGTCTAAGGAAGACAAAGACATACATAATTCAACTAAAAATCTTAAGTACTCTGAAGTTGGCAGAGAAGGTTGATTAGGAGGACAAATGAGAAATATCTCAGAGCTGTGGTGTTTCCAGAGTTATTACTAAGTCTTTTATTTTACATTTAAAAATGGTTTCAGATTTATTTATTCCAAGTGCATGAGTGTTTCGCCTACACTTATGTGTGTGTACCATGTACCTGCCTGGTGCCTCCAGAGGCCAGAAGAGGGCATCGGATCCCTTGGAACTGGAGTTACAGATGGTTGTGAGCTATCATGTGGGTGCTGGGAACCAAACTCAGGTCCTCTGCAAGAGTATCAAGTGCTCATAACCACGGAGTCGTCTCTCCAGCTCTGTCTCTTAGTCATCTTACTGAATTCTCTAGTCAATTTTTTCTCAATAGACAATAAAATTATCTCTAAATAATGATTTCTTAGAAAAGTCTCTCTCAAAAGTTACATATTTTTAAATTTGTTTGATCCCATCATGTTGCTAGAGTTTTTCTGCCTGGCCCACAGTCAGGGCAAATCTCTCTCACCCGCCAGTCCCAAGCCGCTCAAACCCGATCAAGTAAACACAGAGACTTATTTTGGTTACAAACTGTATGGCCGTGGCAGGCTTCTTGCTAACTGTTCTTACAGCTTAAATTAATCCATTTCTATTAATCTATACCTTGCCACGTGGCTTGTGGCTTACCGGTACTTTACATCTTCCTTCTCCTGATGGCGGCTGGCAGTGTCTCCCCTCCCAGCTTTCTGTTCTCTCAATTTTTTTCTCTGTTAGTCCTGCCTATACTTCCTGCCTGGCCACTGCCAATCAGTGATTTATTCATTGACCAATCAGCAACACATTTGACATACAGACCATCCCACAGCACTTCCCCTTTTCTTTTCTTAAAAAGGAAGGTTTTAACCTTTACACATCTCCAAAGTCAGCTTGGTATATTTGGGAATTTGGGCGTAGCTTCTCTTACTACTTTCTGCTGGAGGGGGGCGCTGTATCTTCTGGGGAAACAAAGAAAATTTTAGGATCATGGAGTAGTCCGTGACGCTGTATCATCTGAGCCAGTTGCCTTGAAACGGTTCTGGATGTTGGATCATCTGGGCCATGGTGTCATCGGAGACCTTTCAGGTGGTCTTGGCTGGTCAAACCTGATGTGTCTTAATCTGGAACAAATCCATAGCCTCTTGCTTTCTGTGGAAACAAAAGAGACTCTTTTCCAAAGCAACATATCCTTACATCCAAATTTTGAAGTCAAAGTATCTTTAAAATATACATACTGGTTTAACTCAGCTTCCTTTACAATCAAATATCTCTCTGTAGTTAAGAATCCCAAAGACAACACAATCCAGACTCTCTGTGTAATAGTCATCTCTACGTGGCTTATTTTTTATATTAATTTTACTGTCTCTTTAAAGACTTTATTTTTTAAAACCATGTATTTGTTTCTATACTGTATATATCACCTTTTTTTTGTCTCTTTTAAGCCTACGTATATTTTACACACATTTTAAACTATTACATCTGAATCTGTCTTATTGTGAATCTCTTGCTTTAAGCTGCTGTAGCTGTGGCTGCTGGCTCCGCCCACCTCAGCTTCCCAACATGGCGTGGTACTTTACCACCATCTCTGGGAGCTATCGTGGGTCTATGCTTTTATCCAAGCAGCGTGTAGCCCAGAAACCTCTTTTGTTTTGTACTAGCAAAGGCTAAATCCACAATGTAGCTTAATGTGCCACTTGCAGAGGCCTCATTCCCGCCATACCGGAGGTCGAGCGCACACGCTAGGAACCCGCCAGTAGCTCAAACCGGCAGCTGCCGCTCATTTGAGAGAGACAATTAGGAAGCTGCTTTTAGCTTCGTTTTAGAATCTTTTTTTTTTTTTTAGTTTTTAGGTGGAAACTCTTGCCACCACGTTGGACGCCATTTGTTGCTAGAGTTTTTCTGCCTGGCCCACAGTCAGGGCAAATCTCTCTCACCCGCCAGTCCCAAGCCGCTCAAACCCGATCAAGTAAACACAGAGACTTATTTTGGTTACAAACTGTATGGCCGTGGCAGGCTTCTTGCTAACTGTTCTTACAGCTTAAATTAATCCATTTCTATTAATCTATACCTTGCCACGTGGCTTGTGGCTTACCGGTACTTTACATCTTCCTTCTCCTGATGGCGGCTGGCAGTGTCTCTCCTCCCAGCTTTCTGTTCTCTCAATTTTTTTCTCTGTTAGTCCTGCCTATACTTCCTGCCTGGCCACTGCCAATCAGTGATTTATTCATTGACCAATCAGCAACACATTTGACATACAGACCATCCCACAGCACCATCAAGTTAACTAGAGAACATTTAACAATGAAATTAATGGTTGGCATCTTTGTCTTTTTTCTTTCTTTCTTTTTTAAATAGCCTTATTGGGAGGATGGGGAATGCTTCAGTGAGTGTTTGTTGTGCAAGTGTGCTGAATTTGGATCCCGAGCATCTGTGTGTGTGTGTGTGTGTGTGTGTGTGTGTGTGTGTGTGTGTGTGTGTGTGTGTGACATCAGGTGCCTATTACTCTAGCAATGGTGGATGGAGACAGGCAGGTGCTGGGGGTGCTCTGGCAAGTCAATCTAGCTAAAATGAGGTACCATTTCAATGAGTGATCCTGACTTTAAAAATAAACAGAGAAGCAATTGGAGAAGACACCCAGCATCAGCCTCTGGCCTCCACATGTGCCCGCATGGAAAGTGCAGCTGCACATACAGGTGCACACATTCATACGCTACACACACATACACACACACACACACACACACACACACACACACACACACACACACGCCAATAACTTTATTGAGATATAATTCACTTAACATAAAATGTATCTCTTTGAATTGTACAGTTTAGTGTCTTTTTAGAATGCTGAGGTGTATCTTAGAGTCATGAACATCTGGAAGCTGGCAACATTCCCTACAGCCAAAGAGAAAGTGATTGTAAAAGTAGGTTTGAACATTACACCTAATAGTTGGCATACTTATATTTATACTGTGACCTTTTATGTGTATGTTATCTCACAAGGCTTAGAGTAACTCCCTCTTTAAAAACATTTGTTTTTATTTTATGTATATAAGTGAGCGCCTGCCTGCACCTGTACGTACCCAATGCCCATGGAAGCCAGAAGAGAATGTTGGATCATTATAGGTGGTTGTGGGCTACCACATGGGTGCTGGGAACTGAATGTGGGTCTTCTGCAAATCAGCAAGTGCTCTTAAGGGAACCATCACTCCAGCCTCTTTTTTTTTTTTCATGCTTCCCATTGTGTTCAGATGAAATGCTACCAACGTACACATAAATTTAAAAGGTAGAAATCAGTTAAGATTGCACAGCTTATCAGATACACACCGATCTAACATGGGCTGAATCACAGTGTCTCTATATATGATACGGTAGTTTGAGTAAAAATGTCCCTCATACAGTCATGCATTTAAATACTTGGTCCCCATTTGGTGGCACTGTTGAGGAAAGTTATGGAACAGTTAGGACATGGGATCTCGCTGGAGGAAGTATGTCACTGAAGGGAGGCTTTGAGACTTAATAGCCTTGACTCTCTTCTAGTTCATTCTCTCTGCTTCATATGTGTAGGTGAAGACAAGCTCTCTTGGCTTCCTGCCATTGTGACTGTCCCTTTAGAATTGTAAGCCCAAATTGACTTTTCCTTCTATGTGTTGCTTTTGGTCATGGAGTTTCATCACTATGATGGCTAATACATGTGACAAATACCTATAAAAATCTTGTCTTACTTAATCGATCTAAATCCTGTGGGAGTCTGCGCGAGTCCAGCTCCGACCTGTTTCCACCTATCGAAGGGTTCATGGGTGGAGCAGAGAGGAATAAGGAAATATTAGGTACAAAGAAAGGAACAATAAGAAAGACAGAGGCAGGATAGCCCCGGACAGGCCATGGGTCAATACCCAGTCTCCACGAGCTTTATTCAAAAGGACTTTTTATATGCCAAGGGGAGAGGCAAAAGACCTCCCCTTTGCAAGATCAAAGCACACCGTACAGCCAAGTGTAGACGCTTCCAAACACCTGGTAAACACACCCGTGGCCAAATCATCCCATTATGCAGCCCTGCTGGGTAAAGCAAGCTCACATTCTCTGACCTCGAGTAAGGTCTCACTAGGGAGCCTCTGTGGGCCGCCACAAAATCCCAAGGCAGTTATCAGCACCTTCTCCAAGGTTAACAATTTTAGTGGGTTTCACTCTAACCCCAACCCCCACCCCCACTTGGATGTATTTTATTTTTAAATTTTACGTCTGATGACACATTCGTCCGAGGTTTCTAGGGAGGCAGATTACCTTCTTTTTCTATTCCACTCTTTTTAGTCTTCAGTCCCACCCCTCAGCCCCTCAGGGAAGCTCGGAATAGAGGAGGCAGCTCTGACTCTAGGCTCCCAGCAGAAACTTGGCAACAGGAAGTCCTTATTACCATATGTCCCGTAAGTGGCATTGGAGATCCAGCTACAGTAGTGTTACAGGCATTCTTAGGATCGAGCCTGAGACCTGGAGGCCCGAACTTTAAAGAGAAGATAAGATAGTGGACTGGGACCGGCGTTGACTCAAAATTACCTGTGGGAAAATGAGCTTTATTAGGAGAGAAAAAGGGGCACGCAACTGCAAGGGTTGAGGCTAAAAACGTTGTGAGAGTGGATCATAACAGGGGCAGCACGACCCAGCCAGGAGATGGAGGAACACGGCAGACACAAAAACACCCGGAAGTAGCCGGGCGGTGGTGGCACACGGCTTTCATCACAGCACTTGGGAGGCAGAAGTAGGAGGAGCTCAGTGAGTTCGAGGCCAGCCTAGTCTGCAAAAATGCTTTCCAGCACAGGCTCCAAAGCTACACGGAAAAACCCTGTCTTGAAAAACAAACAAACAAAACCCCACACAACAACAAAAACCACTAAGAAGGCTGGCTTAAGTGAGAAAGAGTGGAAGAGATGGCCGCCGTGGAACCTAAATGAAAGTACAGGACTGTCGTTTGCAGTCCTGGATGTCTGTACTCGTCCTTGCTAAGCGTCGTCCCCCCCCCCCAGCCCCCTTCCCCACCCAGGCAAGGTACATTTATACCAAATCTTCAGGAGATGAAACCAACACTTAGATTTTACTAGGTATAAAAGAGTGAAATGGAAAAGAGCCAGGATCTGGGCCTGGGCACATCATCTGTGACTGTTTTGAAATTGGTTAAGTTTGACTCAGAAAAGGGGGCGGGGGTCTTAATTAAAGTGATATGAGACCATTCAAAGGATGAACGAGAAACGAGGTGACTTGCTAGAATCAGGGCTTCAGAAAGTCCAGCTGATAGTCTGGAAAGAGTGGGCATCAGATCTTTTTTTTTTTTTTTTTAAACTTTTAAACAGTTTTATTGAGGTAGAATGACATAAAAAATGAGAATATCTTTAAAACAAATAACTTGGCAAATTTTGATACATAGATACATTTGTGAGACATCATCTTAGCCAATATAGTAGACATTGTTGTCGCTCGCCAAAGTAACCTTGTGTCCTTTTCTAGTCCTTCCTCACCCCACTCCATCTTCTGCTGACCCCCACACTCCACTATTGGATTTTGAGGGACTTCTGGTCTCACTGAGTAGCCCTGGCTGGACTAGAAATTGCTATGCATACCAGGCTTGGCTTGAATTTGTGGAGAGTCACATGCCTCTCTGCCCCCTAGGTACAGGTATTAGAGGCATAGACCTTGCCTGGCTAACCTTTTTTTTTTTTTTAATTTATTTATTTATTTTATGTTCATGAGTGCTTTCATGCATGTGCATCACTTGCATGCCTGCTGTTGGGGTTTTTAGAAGAGAGTATTGGATCCCCCAGGAAACAGACAGTGCTGAGACTGGAACCCAGGTCCTCTAGAAGAGCAGCCAATGCTCAACCTCTGAGCCATCTCTCCAGCCCCTGTTGCCGCCACATTATTTTTATAAAGTGAAAAGAGGGCCGGTGTGGTGGTGCATACCTGTAATCCAAACACTTGGGGTGAATGCTAGAGTCATGAGGAGTTTAAAGCCATATTCAGCCACACAGTGAATGTGAAGCCAAATTGGGCTTTGTAAGACTGTGCCCTTGCTGGGCGGTGGTGGCACACACCTTTAATCCCAGCACTTGGGAGACAGAGGCAGGCTGATCTCTCTGAGTTCGAGGCCAGCCTAATCTACAGAGTGAGTTTCAGGACAGGCTCCAAAACTACACAGAGAAATCCTGTCTCGAAAAACCAAAAAAAAAAAAAAAAAAAAAAAAAAAGACTGTGCCCAAAATTAAAAAGAAAGCCAGGCATGGTGACACATGCCTTTAATTCCAGTGCTAGGGAGGCAGGAGAATCTCTGAGTTCAAGGCCAGCCTCATCTAAAGAACCAAGTTCCAGGACAGCCAGGGCTACACAGTGAAACCTTGTGTACTGGCTGGTTTGGAGTGTCAACTTGTCACAAGCTAGAGTCATCAGAGAGGAAGGAGCCTCAGCTGAGGAAATGCCTCCATGAGATCCAGCTGTAAGGCTTTTTCTCAATTAGTGATCAATGGGGAGGGCCCAGTCCATGGTGGATGGTGCCATGCCTGGGCTGGTGGTCCAGGGTTCTATAAGAAAGGAGGCTAGGCAACCCAGGGGAAGGAAGCCAGTAAGCAGCTCCCCTCCATGATCTCTACATCAGCTCCTGCCTCCAGGATCCTGCCCTGTTTGAGTTCCTGTCCTGACTTCCTTCAGTGACAAACAGCAATGCTGAAGTGTGAGCCTAATAAACCCTTTCCTCCCCAACTTGCTTTTTGGTCATGGTGTTTTGTCGTAGCAATAGAAACCCTGACTAAGACAGCTTGTCTTGAAAAAAAATTAGAAAGAGGTAATACTATGGCTCATTAAATCCAACATTTACCTACAATATTATCATCTTAACATGTAACTGACATAACAATCATTAACATTTATTAATACTTTAATTCTTTTATGGGTCTGAAGAGATGTCTCAGTGGTTGAAAGCACTGACTGTTCTTCCAGAGGCCCCAGATTCAATTCCCAGCACCGACACAGTGGCTCTCAACTCTCTGTAACTCCTGTTCCAGGGATCCAACACCTCTTCTGGCTTCCTCGGGCACTGGGCATGCTTGTGGTGCACAGACATACATGCAGGCAAAACACTCTTACACATGAAATAAAATAAGTAAATATTTAAAAATTACACACACGTGTGTATTAATCTGTGTGTGTGTGTGTGAGTGTGGGTGTTGTAGCCACTGGTTAGGTGCTCATGCTTGTGTAAATAGCCTCTTACATATAATGTAAGCAACCCTCATGGAAATCATTGGGTCATTAAAAAAAAAATGACATGAAGGGGGCATAGTTGGGAAGAAGAAGGGCATCGACATGAATGGGAGGGGATAAAAGAGAATAATGGAGGGAATATGATCAAAATACACTATAGACATACCTAAAAGCACCATTATGTTTTCATACAAAACTGTCATTATACAAAACCGGTATATATTAATAAGATATTTCAAAAGCAGTACTTTCCAGCTCTCCAGTAATAGTGAATCGTGTGGTTTCTCGATGATTATTTGCAGTGCATTCCAATAAGGCCCGTACAACTAGACAAGAAGTCTATTCTTCAAGCCTCATCGCCTTCCGTCCCCGAGAAGGAGGAAGCAACAGCTAACAGAGGAGTGGAAACAGCACCCAAGTATCACACAGCTGATTTCATTGAAAACAGCAAACTCATTTTTACAACACAAAGAAATGGAAATTGGAGCCAAAATTCATCGCTTGGAATGAAGTGAAATTCGATGCTGAAACACTGAGAAAAAAGGAAACAGATTTTAAAACCATGACTCTGATCTAATTGTCTGTATGTGATGCCACTTAAAAAGAAGGAACAGGGCCTCTGAGATGGCCCAGCGGGTAACGGTGCTTGCTGCCAAGCCTACCGACCTAAGTTTCATCCTCAGGACCCATGGAAAAGTAGGAGAAAATCAACTCCATAAAGTTGTCCTCTGACCTCCACTTTTTTAAAATGAAGGAGTAATTTACTCACACATTCTTAAGCAAAATACAATATTCAAGCACTCGCGTGTACACACACACACACACACTTTTGTATCATATGCAGAACCTTGCACTAAAAATTCAAAAGAAAAGCTCTTCATGGCCCAGTGTGGTGGCTCGGTTGGTAAAAATGTCTACTGTCCAGCAACTTGATTCAACCCACATGATGGAGAGAACTGACTCCTGAAAGTTGTTTCTGTTGGTTTTTGCGGCGCTCTTACCCTGCGAGGAAAAGTCATGAAACACGCAGAATCCACTAACAAGAGTTTTATTAAGATAAGGGAGAGGGACAGATGTGCACAGGCCTGCGGAAAGACACGTGAGTGAAGGGGAACCGGGAATCATGGCGCCTTATAAAAGCTGGGCCACGCCTGCGCACACAGGCCCATGTGGCTATTCCACACATGCGCATAGATCACATGGTTGCGCTGCGTACTTTACGCAACCACGCAAAGCCACGGGGTCCTAGTCACCCGAGACATTTCGACCCCGGAAATGACTAGGGGGAAGTGACTAGGTCCCACCAGGCATGCGCAACCATGCCCAACCGTGGGGGCGTGTTGTGAATCCATGTCAGTTTCCCCATCCTCCACAAATTCTCAGGGGCACATGTACCCACACACATACACACAAAACAGACAAATGTTAACTTCAATTGAAACAAACCCCCCCAAAAAACTCTTCCTATCCTGTAATGGTGGGTCACACATGTATTGCCAGCATCTAGGAAGCTGTAGCCAGAGAAACAAGTTTCAGGCTAACTAGGCTTTGTCACAAGAACACTCAGATTCTTCTTCCATAGTTAGGAAAAGCTGCAATCGTGTGAAGTTGGTCTTTTAAGATCTACCTTCAAAGTCCATCGCTCTTTGTAGAAAACAATCCTGCTTCAGATAAGCTCAAAGTAAAAAATTAGAAAGCACACAAGGAAATCAGTAATAGATTATAAGATAAAGAGGCAGAAACAACAGAAAAACACATTCCCCCCAAACACAAGATAACAAAGGAATGCAAAGATATTTTTAAATAGATTACTCTAGAATGTTCAAGGGAGAGTCACCGTGGGCATCTATCTGAAGCGTGGCGTTGGAAGCAGGAGGATCAGAAATGAATTCAAGGTCATCCTCAGCGGCTATCAGGTTGGAGCCAGCTTAGTCACGAGACCCTAAATCAGTGAAGCAAAACCAGATAAAGAAATGGAAGAGCTTTGTTGTTTTTTTGTTTCATTTTTAACCAGAGTGAAAAAACACACAAAGCAGAAAGCAAACCGCTCTTCAGCATCGTATGCATGGACAGTCCCACAGACGCAGGTGGCTGAGGAAGGGAGGGCTGAGCCCAGCAGACTGAGAGTAGCCTGGGCAGCATAGTGAGGCCCTCATCTCAAGCGAAGCAAAATAAATCAAAACCGAGTGACTAAGAAAGCTAGGAAGAGGAAGTATTTGGAGAAATTGTGAACAAGCGAATGTTTTTGTTTTTTTTTTTAGTTTGTTGAGACAAGGTTTCTCTGTGTAGTCCTGTATTGTTTGTAACTGTGTTTTTTTTTTTAATCAATAAAGACTTAGGAGCCAGATGCCAAGGTGAAAATGTGCTAGCTAAGAGAGGCAGAGAAGGCACCCAGCTACTTCCTCCTCTGCCATCTGAAAGTTTTCGCCTACATTGTCTCAAATAAAAACTCCTCCAATCTAAGGTCCCTCCCTTCTACTTCCTGCATTTCTCTCTCCCTCCTGCTGACTTCCTCCCGCTCTCTATGGCTTTTCCTGTCAACTCGGTGCTTGCTCCGCCTCTCCACCTATGGTTGATTTTATTTAATCCTATTTACAATATTCAGGCAGAAAACTCTTAGATTAAAGATGTGTGCTAGGGCTGAGCCATACCACAGCTAGAAGCAGATTCCCCCAGTAAACGACCCAATCTCAGGGTTCACAGTTTGATCAAATATCCCGAAACAGTCCTGGCTGTCCTGGAACTCACTCTGTAGACCAGGCTGGCCTCAAACTTACAGAGATCCCCCTGGCTCTGCCTCCCAAGTGCTAGGATTAAAGGCATATGCCACCACTGCCTGGCAAGCATCTTTTTAAATTAACATTTATTTGTGTGTATATGTGTGAGAGGATGTGCCACAGTGCATATGCAGAGGTCAGAGGACAATGTAGAGAAGAAGGTTCTCTCCTTCCATCACTTGGATCCTGGGGAGTGAACTCAGATTGCCAGGATCAGTGGCAAGCCCATCTACCCAGTAAGCCATCCTGCCACCACCACCCTAACAAAATACTGTAAGACCTGGTTTTTCTACTTGAAAAAAACCTACCCGCCCAAGCAGACAAAATAACACACCCTCATTTAGACACATTGAAATAAAGTTGTAGGACATTAAAGTCAAAGAAAAAAAATCTCAAAACCACCAGAAAGATGACAGAGCTCATCTTCAACGGATGGCAGGACCTCTGTTTGATTGACAGTGCACTTCCCATGGACAAGCAGGTCCGCAGGCAACCGAGGACTATCAACCCCAATCGCTGGGCTGTCCTATATGCTCACCTCGACATTTCCAGACACACAAAGGAGGGGTTTGCTCACTTTTCTAAGTTCTCACTAAAAACAGCTGTTAAAGGATACACTCAGGAAGAAAGAAATGGAACTCCAAAGGAAAACGTGGGGTCAAACGCAAAGAAACCAGGAAATGCTGGTGAGTCACAAAGAGCTGAAAGAAGCATTACGACCAAGTGGTAGTGGGTTAGGAATTAGAATGAAGGGGCAGGGGGTACTTCAACAGGAAGTTGTAAAATTGCCCCATGGTGCCAAGTTATAAGTGTTTGATGAGAAAGTTATAATTTTCAGTAATTCCTCATTTTCACAAAATTATTTTCTACCGATTACATTCAAACTACCACAGTTACGAAAGACAATTCTCTCAGCAATCAATCAATGTCTCTCTGTCTCTGTCTCTCTCAGACAGGCTCTCATGTAGCCCATGCTGAACTCTAACTCCTAGACAGCAGAGAATGATCTTACACTCCTGATTCTCCTGGCTTCACCTCCCAAGTCCTGGAATGACAAGCATGAACTACTATGCCGGGATTTATGAGGTGCTAGGGATTGAGCCCAGGGCTTTGTGCATGCCAGGCAAGCATTTACCAAGTGAGTTCCGTCATAGGCCCTCTTGCAGAAATTTCTTTTTTTATATATAAAAACTTTGTTATTGTTGTTTGTGTGTGTTATGAGGTGGGAGCACGTGTGTGCCCCAGAGTGCATGTGGGGGTCAGAAGACAAGTTTGTGAACTAGGTTTACTCCTTTCTTTCTTCTATGTGGTTCCGGGGAGGAAATCCAAGTCATCAGGGTCGCTGGGCAAGTACCCCTATCTCCTAGGCCATCTCACCATCCTCTTCCAGCAATTTCTATGAGTAACTCAGTGTTTTCCACACTGTTTTTTTAAATGTAACACCTATTAAGATCCTTCACACCGGATGGTGTTGGCACATGCCTTTAATCCCAGCACTCGGGAGGCAGAGCCAGGCAGATCTCTGTAAGTTCAAGGCCAGCCTGGTCTACAGAGCGAGATCCAGGACAGGCACCAAAACTACACAGAGAAACCCTGTCTTGGAAAAAAAAAAAAAAAAAGGATCCTTCACCACATCCATGATGCAATGTCCTTCAGAAAATACTTGATTGGACAGATAGACAGACTTCTATCTACTTCAGGTAGGTTTGCCATAAACATTACTGCTCTCCACTGAGAGAAAGGGGCTCCATCACATCCTGTTAAAAGTATATGCTTTGGCCGGGCGGTGGTGGCGCACGCCTTTAATCCCAGCACTTGGGAGGCAGAGCCAGGCGGATCTCTGTGAGTTCGAGGCCAGCCTGGGCTACCAAGTGAGTTCCAGGAAAAGTCGCAAAGCTACACAGAGAAAACCTGTCTCGAAAAAAACCAAAAAAAAAAAAAAGTATATGCTTTGTCAAATGCCTGAAGGGTTTCATTTGGTGTTTGAGATGATCTCAGATTTGATGATTTTATTATTTTTTGAATGTGATCATCAGCCAAATGACAGTGACCAACAGACTTGACAAGAACAAACCACACGAGCTTTTAAATCTCCATTGTTTTCCAGCTGTAATGTGGGGGGTAAGAGGCCGTTTTCAAGGCTTCCTGGGAGAACTGAAGGAGAGTGCCCATGGGAAGCACTGACTACACTAGAGAACGCTGGCCTGGGATAACGCTGTCCACAGGGCGCTAAGCAGAAGTGGTCACAGTGCTCAGCTTAATCAAGCAAGCGGCGCCACTTGAGCTCAGACTCAACCAGAGCTAATGTTTATTTCCAGAATCACTCTAAGGGCACTCAGGAAGCACTAAGATGAAATGACCCAGCCTTGGAGAAAAGGGCAGGTAGGAGGATCAAAAGAAAACACAAGCTATCATCCACCTTGGAAGGTTGATGGAAAACCAGAATTCATAGCTAGTATTGCTGTTAGGAATAAATACTGCGCTGTTAGAGAAATGTAATCTCCCCCCAGCGTTTACTTCTCTGGGGTGTGTGTGTGTGTGTGTGTGTGTGTGTGTGTGTGTTCACTCGAGGTGTGCACATGTGGAGGTCAGAGGACAACTTTTGATTGTTGATTCTCTCCTTCCATCATGTGAGTTCCAGGGATGGAACTCAGGTATCAGGCTTGGCAGCAAGCACTTACCCCCGGGTCATCTCCCTGGCTTGAGAGAGACATATCTAAACATAGGATGGTAAAAGGCACAAAAACTCACTCACAGAACCGAAAGCGGGTAAATCCCCTCGAAATTGCCAGAATTAAAAATAAATAAAGCCAAAGAAAACACGGAATTGACTGAAAGACAGAAGATTCGGGATAGGCCAAGAAAACATAAAAAGAGCAAAACAAGATAACAGAGCTAAGTTGCACGTAACAGGATGATAAGCCTGAAATGAACCAGCTGTGTCTGCTGGAAAGCACGTCAGTTGCTCAAAAAGCTGAGTTAGACAACAGAAGCCTCATCTGAACGCAGAAATTGATTAAAAAGCAACGTTTGTGACTGGAACAAAGAGATCCTTCTGCCAGTGCTCACAGAAGTATACGCTGGTGGAACATTTCCAGAAGACAGTTAGGTGATTGTATCAACGTGGAGGATGTGCAGGCCACTGTATTAAACTAGTTCCCTTTGAAAAATCACCCTGAGGAGAAAATTGCACAAAAGCAAAAAAGCTAAGCACAGGACATTTGCAGCTGCGTACCAATGGCATTTTAGTGGGGAAATGCAGGGGCTGGAGGGATAGCTCAACAGAGGACCCAGTTTGAATTCTCAGCACCCATATGGTGGCTTACAACCATCTGTAGTTCCAGTCCCAGGGGACCTGACACCTTCTTCTGAACTCTCCTGGCATTGCATGCACATAGTACATACATGTATTTAGGCAAAACACTCAGATAGTCATACATGTAACATTAAGTAAATTCTCAAATTTTAACAAAAAGAAAGTGCTCAAGAATAGACAACAGGCTTACAAAATGTCTCGGCAGGTAAAGGCACTTTCTGCAAAGCTCGATGACCTGAGTTCAATCCCCAGGGTCCATGGAGGAGGAGAAAACTGACTCCTTCAAGTTGTCCTCTGACCTCCACATGCATGCTCCCTTCCTACTCAAAATAAATGAATGTACTAAAAATGTTTTTAAAAGCATAGGAGACAGGCTGAATAAATCGTGGTTTATAAATAACACAAATAGTTGTCATCCTTTAACAATCATGGTGTTAGTCTAGGGGAGGGGGGTGTTCAAGGGTAGAATGCTTGCCTAGAATATTCAAGGCCCTGAGTTCAATCCCCAGTACTGCTGGATGAAGAGGAGGAGGAGGAGGAGGAAGGGGAGGAGCTTAGTGTTAGACTACAGTTATGACCCAGAAATCTGTCCTTTGCATATTCTGAGTGAAAATAGCAACTACAGGGCCAAAGAGATGAGTCAGTAGTTAAGAGCGTGTACTGTTCTTACAAAAGATCCAACTTCAGTTTCCAGCACATAGGAACAGGCAGCTCACAACTGCACATAACTCCAGCTCCAGAATCTGATGCCCTCTACTGGCCTCCTAAGGTACCTGCACTCACATGCACGTGTCCCACACCCCCTACACACACACACACACACACACACACACACACTTAAAAATAAAATAACTCTGGGACAGGGTATGGTGGCACATATGTTTAATAGCACTGGAGAGGCATGGGCAGGACAATATCTGTGAGTTCAAGGTCACAGTGAGACTATCTTAAAACAAAATAAAACAAAAAAATCTCAAAATACAGCAATTACTGAAATACTTGTAGATTGTAGTCCTTAGTATGGGAAGCCATAGCCATACTGGGTGTACACACTCCATAGAGATGTCTAATGAATACTCACCTGCATTACAGCTCTTGTTCTGGATGATGGGATTTCAGGGAAATTTGTATTTCCTTCCTATACTTTATCTTGAGTAAAAATATTAGTCAGGAGAAATCTAAAGACCTTAAGGCCTAAAGCTGCCACATTAGGCCACAAGCTCCCAGATGCCAGTGTGCTCCATGCCTGTCATTTCCCCAGCAATAAGCTTCAGGGATAGAACTATCCCCAGCACTCCCCCACCTCGCATGGTGTCCTGTCTGGGGCAGGGCTTTAAGTTCTGGAACCAGAGTTGAAGAGCTTCTTCGTGTAGACAGAGCAGTCTCTGTTTGTATATAAACGTATAATTTTTTCAAGTTTTTTGTTTGTTTGTTTTTGCTTTTGTTTTTCGAGGCAGGGTTTTCCGTGTAGCCTTGGCTGTCCTGGAACTCACTCTGTAGACCAGGCTGGCCTCTAACTCACAGAGATCCACCTGCCTCTGCCTCCCTAGTGCTGGGATTAAAGGCGTGTGCTAGCACCGCCCTGCTTGAACATGCATTTTTGTTTGGTTTTTTTTTTTTTTTTTTTTTGGTTTTTTCGAGACAGGGTTTCTCTGTGTAGCTTTGCACCTGTCCTGGAACTCGCTTTGGAGACCAGGCTGGCCTCGAACTCACAGAGATCCGCCTGCCTCTGCCTCCCGAGTGCTGGGATTAAAGGCGTGCGCCACCACCGCCCGGCTAAACATGCATTTTTGATTGTTTGTTTTTCTTTTGGAGACAGGTTCTTACTCTGTAGCTTAGAGTGTCTGGGACTCCTCTAAGTATCCTAAGCTGGCCTTGAACACACAGCAATCTCCCTGCCTTGTTCTCCATGTGCTAGAATTATAGCTTGCCTGGCTACATATATTTTTAGCGTTTTTGTTGTTAATCATTTTTAAATTTTATTTATTTTTATTTTATGTATATTAATTTTTGCCTGCCTGTACTATGTGCATGTCTGGTGTCTGATGAGGTTAGAAGAGGGTATCCGGTCCTGTAGAACTGGAGTTACTGACAGTTGTGAACCTCCCTATTGTGAGAGTCTGTGGGAGTCCGGCTCCGACCTGCTCCCACCTTTTGAAGGGTTCTGAGGTGGAGGAGAGAGGAATTAAGAAATGATAGAAAGAGAGACCTAGCCAACGAGAAGAAAGACAAAAACACAGGATATCTTCAGGACAGCCTGGGTCAATACCCAACAGCCTCTTCGTTTATTCAAAAGAGCTTTTTTTTTTTTTTTTTTTTTTTTGGTTTTTCGAGACAGGGTTTCTCTGTTCAAAAGAGCTTTTTAAACAATACCAAGGGGAGAGGCAAAAGACCTCCCCCTTGCAAGATCAAAGCATACTGTACTGCCAAGTGTAGACCCTTCCAAACACCTGGTAAACATGCTCATGGCAAAATCATGCCGCCATGCTGGGTAAAGCAAACTCAGATTCTTTGACCCTGAGTAATTTGGGCTCCCACACCCTATGACTACTGAGAACAGAACTCAGGTCCTCCATAACAGTGTTTTTTAAAAGATGTATTTATTGATTTATTTATTATGTATATAGTGATCTGCCTGTGTATATGCCTGCATGCCAGAAAAGGGCACCAGATCTCATTATAGATGGTTGTAAGCCACCATGTGGTTGCTGGGAATTGAACTCAGGACCCCTGGAAGAACAGCCAGTGCTCTTAGCCTCTGAACCATCTCTCCAGCCCCATAAGAGCATTCTGAACCACTAAGCCATCTCCCCAGCACCCTTATTTTTGTTTGTTTGTTTGTTTTTAGACAGGGTTTCTCTGTGTAGCCCTCGCTGTCCCGAAACTCACTTTGTAAACCAGGCTGGGCTCGAACTCACAGAGATCTGCCTGCCTTTGCCTCCTGAGTGCTGGAATTAAAGGCGTGCACCACCACCACCTGGTCCCCATATGTTTTTATCTTACTTTTTTATTATTATTATTACTTTCCTAATGTCTGCAATAGAATTTCCCCTATCAGAAGACTGTGATGGGGGCTCCTTGATGCAGCCCATACAGTGAGCAGCTATACAAGGTGGCTGTCTGCAGCCCATACAGTGAGCAGCTATACAAGGTGGCTGTCTGCAGCCCATACAGTGAGCAGCTATACAAGGTGGCTGTCTGGCAGCTGAGAGTCCTTGCTGTAGTAGTTCTGCCTATGGTAGGTGATAGAGGAGGAGCCCCCTAATGCTTTCTAGCTGTTGTTTTTGTTTGTTTATTTATTTGTTGTTTGAGACAGGGTCTGATGTAGCTCAGGCTGGCCTCAAACTCACTATGTAGCCAAGGATGACCTTAACTCCTAATCCTTGTGCATCCACCTCCCCAGTGCTGAGATTATAGGTATGGGCCAGCACACCCACATTTATGGAATTTTGGGGATTCAACTTAGGGTGTTGTTCATGCTAGCTAGGCAAGCACTCTACATCCTTAGCACACACACACACATCCCACCCTACCCTCCCACTTCCCCCACCCCTTTTTTTCCCCCAAGACAAGGTTTCTCTGTGTAACAGCTCTGGCTGTCCTGGAACTCCCTTTATAGACCAGGCTGGCCTCGAACTCACAGAGATCCACCTGCATGTACTCCCACACCCAGCAGCAATGACCTTTTTAAAAGAAGAGCTTTATTTTCTTAAAAAAAAAAAAAAAAAAAAAGAAGCCGGGCAGTGGTGGCACACGTCTTTAATCCCAGCACTTGGGAGGCAGAGGCAGGTGGATCTTTGTGAATTTGAGTCCAGCCTGGTCTACAGAGCGAGATCCAGGAAAGGCACAAAGCTACACAGAGAAACCCTGTCCTCGGAAAAAAAAAAAGGGGGGGGCATTGCTTTTATTAACAAAACAAAGCCATTTTTATTTATTTATTTTAAATTTTTAATTTGCTGGAGCCAGTGACTTCAAACTTGCTATATAGTCATGGATAACTTTGATCCCCGGATCCTTCTAGCTCCATCTCTCCAGTGTGTGGATTATAGGTGTGTGCTACCCCTCCCAGTTCATGCAGTAGCAGGGATGGACCCTAGGACTTTATGCATGCTAGGCAAGCACTCTACCAACTGAGCTAGTGTCAACCCATTTTGGCCATTACTTTTGATAAAAAGTATTGGCTTCAACCATGGTTTTGAACAATGTATATTAGTTAAATCCTGAAACAGAAAAGCTCTTTGTAAAAGAAATTTGTATTATCTTGACTGTGATGGTTTAATGAGCATTGGAGGCTTGGGAGGTGGTTCTGTGAATAAAAGCATTTGAATGCAAGCTCAGGGACATGGGTTCAAATCCCTAGCACCCATGTAAAAAGGTAAGTAAGGCTGCATACACTTGTAACCACAGTGCTGGGGTGGAGCAGAGAAAAGAGGATCCAGGATGCTTGCTGGCTACCAGCCTAGCTCCAAGTTCACTCACAGACTCTATCTGATAGGAATAAGGCTGAGAGTGATAAAGTAGACGAGACTGCCTCTGTTGTGGAATATTATTTTAAGGTGTGTTACTTTTGTTCATGTTGCATCTGTTTAACTCTGTGAAGCTGTGTTACTGTGCCTTTCTGAAACACCTGATGGTCTAATAAAAAACTGGCCAATAGCGAGGCAGGAAAAAGGAAAGGCAGGGCTGGCAGACAGAGAGAATATATAGAAGGAGAACTCTGTGAGGAAAAAGGAGAAGTAGCCAGAGAAGGAGGACTCCATGGAGTAAGAGTAAGATTTACAGAAGTAAGAGAATGGGAAAAGCCCAGAAACAAAAGGTAGACAGAATGATTTTAAGTTAAGAAAAGCTGACAAGAAACAAAGCCAAGCTAAGGCCCAGCATTTATAATTAAGTATAAGTCTCTGTGCCAGGCAATGGTGGCACATGACTTTAATCCCACCACTCGGGAGGCAGAGCCAGGCAAATCTCCTTGAGTGATTTATTTGGGAGCTAGGTGTCGGCCCCCGAAAGATCCAAAAAACAACCAACAACATTCCTCTGACCTCTGAGCACTCTGGAATGCACACGCACGCAGGCATGCACGAATGCACAGGCACACGCATACCTAATTGCACCATTAGTGGTGCAATTTATTATTGTCCATCAGTTACATCTCAATAAGCTATGCTCAGTTTGTTTGGGTCCTTTAAAACTGGAATGCCTTGGTCAAAAGGGGGAGCTGTTGTGCTCCCTGTAATGTGATTTTCCTACTTGGGTTTTCATTGTATGCCTGGACTGTTGTTCCTAAGCTGCTCTCAGATGACAGACTTCTTGTTTACGGGAACTAAAGAAGGCAATTAAATAATTATAGGCATGGAAATGGAGGCAAATGGATGTGCCAAGCTCTAGATTAACACCAGGGGCTGTGGAAATAATTCCAGGCACTTAAACATGCAAACACCGATTAGGCCACAGACAGGAAAAGGCAGCAGGACAGAACAGTGTTCACTGCCAAGAGGATGGAGCTCTTTGGTAGAAAGGCAGAGTAATGTTGCTGGTTTTGTGAACTCGTTGGTGTCAGGGCAAGGGCAAACACCATTTGATCAACTGACTGCAGAGCCAAAGGGAGCAGGATTGAAGTCTGAAGATGTTCCTCCAGGCTGTGACAGAGTGAGGCTTGGCCTTGACCCACAGAGGGAAAACTGTCCCCTGTTAGCTCATCAGGACAATTTGGGGCAATGGGGTTTTTATTTGTTGATTTTTCCTTGGGGTCTGTTTTCTTGCTTGCAAAATTAAATCCATAAGTCTGACTTGCCAGCTTTTCAGAATAAAAGCAAAATATTGAAGTAAAAATCGAAAAGTTAACAGGATTCTTTCATTTGTGGTTGCTAGATTTAATAGAGATGCCTAAAATCGTGCATGGATATTTGATAGCAAAGTAAAAGCCAAACTGTCTAGGCCAGTGGTTCTCAACCTGTGGGCCTTGACCCCTTTAAGGGTTGCATATCAGATATCCTGTATATCAGATATTTACATTATTATAACATTAGCAAAATTACAGTTATGAAGTAGCAACAAAATAATTTTACGGTTGCGGGTCACCATACCATGAGGAACTGTCTTAAAGGGTCGCAGCATTAGGAAGGTTGAGAACCACTGCTCTAGGGAACAAAGGAGACTGATGGGAATTTGGAGAGGGGAGGAGTACATACAGGAGGTATCTTAGTTAGGGTTTCTATTGCTGTGGAGAGACACCATGACCGTAGAACTCTTATAAAGGAAAACATTTCATTGGCACTGGCTTACAGTTCAGAGGTTGAGTCCGTTAACGTCATGGCGGCAAGCATGGCAGCATGCAGGCAGACATGGTACTAGAGAGGTACTAGAGAGCACCTGATTGATCTGATAAAAAGCTCAACAGCCAATAGCTAGGCAGGAGAAAGGATAGGCGGGGCTGGTGAGCAGAGAGAATAAATACAAGGAGGAATCAAAAAAGAGAGAAGAGGGAGAGAGAAGAGGGAGGAGAAGAAAGAACAAGGGAGATGCCCGGGGCCAGAAGCCAGGCAGCCACCAGCCAGATAGACATGAGAAGCAGTGAAAATGAGATATACAGAAGAAAACAAAGGTAAAAAGCCCCGAGGCAAAAGGTAGATAAAGAGAATCAGGTTAATTTAAGTGAAAAGAGCTAGCCAGAAATCAGCCTAAGCTAGGCTGAGCATTCATTCATAACTAATAAGTCTCTGTCATGATTTGGGAGCTGGTTGGTGGCCCAAAGAAAAAGCCTGGTACAAACAAGGCCACACCCCCTAATAGTATCAATTACAGGTCAAACCTTCAAACATGTGAGTCTATGGGGGCCATACCTATTCAAACCACCTCAGGAGGTATGTTTAACATACAACATATACCTGAATAAAACTGTCATTGTGGGGCTGGAGAGATGGCTCAGCAATTAAGAGCCCTTGCTACTCTTGCAGAAGACCTGAGTTCAGTTCCCAGCACCTATGTTGAATGACTCACAACTGTCTGTAATTCCAGTTTGTGGAGATCCGATGTCCACTTCTGGCCTCCAAGACCACTCATATGCACACGTGCATACATACACATGTAGATAAAAATAACTCTAGCTGGGTGGTGGTGGCGCACGCCTTTAATGCCAGCACTCAGGAGGCAGAGCCAGGCGGATCTCTGTGAGTTCGAGGCCAGCCTGGTCTCCAAAGCGAGTTCCAGGAAAGGCGCAAAGCTACACAGAGAAACCTTGTCTCGAAAAACAAAAACAAAAACAAAAATTCTAATTTTTAAAAGGTTCCTACGGAACAATACCATATATAAGGAATATATACAATGTGAATTTAAAATAATAATAAATAAAAAATGTAAAGGGATTTGTGAATGTGATTAAGGCAAACGCAATAATTTAATAAAGCAGGTGATCATCTAGGGTTCTCGGGTGTGTAGAAAGGTGCACAGGCCCAGGCTACTACCTCTCCGACCTCTGACAATTGAGTACACTAGTAAATGATTCCTCCAAACAGAGGTTCCATTCACCTCCCCCAACATTTCATCACCATGAAGTAGATCTCATCAGCTCCATTTTGGAGCTGTGTACAAAGAAGTTCATAGAAGTTAAGCCTCTCCATGTTGCCATAAAATAACACAAGAGATTTGAGATTTGAACCCAGAGCTCCAACATCAATGTCAAACAGTCTCTTATTGGCCTGGGGCTCACTATTTAGGCCAGGCTAGCAAGCCAAATGAGCCCCAGGAACCCACCCATCTCTGCCTCCCCAGGGATGAGATTACTTGCATGCACCACTATGCCTAGATTTTTTTTTCACATGGGTTCTGGAGACTGAATCCAGATTCTCAGGCTCTTTGGACTATTCCACCTCACCCCACAGCACTCTCTACTATCTTTTCATGTGTCTAATACAGTAAGCACTACTTACACGTATCTATTTAAGTTTGAATTCTTGAAGATTCAAGAGAATAGGGGGCTGGAGAGATGGCTCAGAGGTTAAGAGCACCAACTGCTCTTCCAGAGGTCCTGAGTTCAATTCCCAGCACCCACATGGTGGCTCACAATCACCTGTAATGAGATCTGGCTCCCTCTTTTGTATACATAATAAATAAATAAATCTTTAAAAAAAAAAAAAAGATTCAAGAGACTAAACATGTCCCCGCTAGCTCTGATTCTCGTGCTCAGTGCCCAGGCATGGCTGCTGTACCTGTGTAATTGTCCTGAGATATTTCCATCATCGCAAAGGGTTCCAGTGGGCAGCGGTGCTGGCATGCGACAGAGTGCTGGTGTCAGCAAGACAGAGTCAGACTCAAGGGAGTCTTTTCTTTCTCTCCGCCATGCCCTTCCTTTATCTCTACCATCTTATCCTGAGTATTCTTTCCAGAGCCTTCTGCCTTCCACCTAAGTGCATGCCCGGGGCTGGCCTGCTGACTCTGTAAAGCACTCAGAATACTGGGCAGCCCCAGGATTTTGATGACAAAGACGGATGCTGGCGCTGTGCCCAAACCCAGAAACAGCAACTCGGAAGCAATGCCAAGTGACGGCACCAGGGTGGGCAGCAGACACCCCTGCGAAGCCGCTGCTTGTCTGCCAGATCTGCCAGAGGCACAGAGGGGAGAGGAAGTCAGAAGGGAAGTGAGGGGACGGGAGCAGGAGGGCTAAGGACACCCCAAACCTGCTGACTCCATTCTCTTCCTCTAGCTATTCCAGGCACACATGTACACTCCACAAACAGGAAGAAGGACACTTCATTTGCCATTGAACTTAGTAGTCTCTCAAGGTACTCACCGAACATGAATTAATGTGATCCTGGACTAAGCTATGTGTAGAAACTGAATCCCCAGATGATGACAGTTCTAGGGTAAGCCAGGTGTATTGGCATATGCCCAGGATTCCAGCATGCAGGAGGTAGAGACAGAGGACTTCGAGTTCAAGGCTAGTCTGGGCTACATGCCAAGACCTGTCTCAAACAAAAGATCCTAAACAAATGCTGGAATCAGATATTGCTTTTTCAAAAAAGAAAGAACTGATGTAGACATCCTTCCTCATCTGCCTGGTGATGTCTGCTTTGTTGTTATCTCCTACTGTTTGGCACTTGCCTTTAATCCCAGCACTCAGGAGGCAGAGGCAGGCAGATCTCTGTGAGTTCGAGGTCAGGCTGGTCTACAGAGTGAGTTCCAGGACAGCCAGGACTGTTACACAGAGAAACCTTCTCTCAGAAAAAACAAAACAAAAAACAAACAAAAGAAACCCCAATGTTTAAATTTAGTGTGTGTGTGTGTGTGTGTGTGTGTGTGTGTGTGTGTTTATGTGTGTGCATGCACGAGCGAACACACACACACACACACACACACACACCAGGTTTTCTCTTTGGGGCCACCAACCAGCTCCCAAATCATGACACAGAGACTTATTATTACTTTTGAATGCTCGGCCTAGCTTAGGCTCATTTCTGGCTAGCTCTTTTCACTTAAATTAACCTGTTTTTCTTTAGCTCCCTTTTGCCTCGGGGCTTTTACTTTTCTCTCCATGTGTACATCTTACTCTCACTGTTTCTCATGTCTGGCTGGCTGGTGGCTGCCTGGCTTCTGGCCCCTTGTTCTCTCCTCTCTTCTCTTGTGGTTCCTGCATGATGGACAGCTGTGCCATGGCACTCATGAGGTCGGAGGACAGGTTAATGCAGTCCAGCCTCTCCTTCCACCTTTACACGGGTTCCAGGGATTGAACTCGGGTCACCAGGCTCGTGTGGCAAGCTCCTTTACCAGGTGACCCATCTTGGCAGCTCACAGAAGAAGTTCTGAAGAGACACCTTGTGTCCCTCCCTTTGGTCATCAAACTATTGAACGGTGGATCCCAGGAATTTGGAATGGGACAATGACTTGTCACCATGAAGAGGTTTCACACAGCTCTGACGATTTACAAAAGAGACTAGAGCTGAGAAAATGGTGGGTCAATGATGGGCAGGACCACACCTTAATCAGGACTACTTAGCTACGCAGACCTCTTGCCTTCTGTTTAAACTCCTGTTAGGATCCCAAAAACGGACTTGAGGGTTAATAGATGTCTTTATTTGTTCCTCTGCCCAACACAGCCATTTTTCACCATTGCCTTATGAAGTGGAGGATTGTGGATGAGTGGCCCAGCATAGTTTGTTAGGGCTTCCAAAGCCCAGACTCTGATCCTAACAATGCCAGTGACAATGATGAGGCCTAGTCACCAACATGACAGTGTTGATAGGTGATGGGCCATTCCGAGGTGTTGGATGAAAGCCTTTCTCCCAGGAGTGAATTCTTTGTCTTGTAGGACTGGGTTAGGGATAGCAGGAACAAGCTATTATCAAGTGTCTAGTTGCCTTTATCCCTGTCCTCTATTCCCCATGAAGACACTGGATACTCTTACACACTTCTGCTTCCTGATGCTCCTGCCACCTGATCTACGGGGTTATAACCCAGAAAGAGGCCCTTACCAGATGCAGCAACCCAATCTTGAACTCTCCTGTCTCCAAAACTATGAGCTAAATCAATCCATTTGCCTTACAAATGGCACAGACTTTGGTATTCTGTTATGGGAAATGAACTAACCCACTCATTCCTCCCCAGAAGTGCCTTGTTTCCACACGAAGTGTTATTTGGGGGCCTCTGGGGTTTCAGCTGCTGTTTCTGCTATCTAGGCGGCAAACTATTCACCTTACTTAGCAGCTGTTCCTGCATTTCTTTTCTCACCCAACTGCCCCAGCTCTTTGCATGATTTAGGCAGAGGATCTTCAGAACCTCGTGAGAGATCTTTAGCTAATTCGGGGGTGTTTATTGGCAAGCCCACATTTTGCTCATGTGAGTGTGATTTTAAAATATTGCCTTTGGATTCCCCATTTTCGGTTTAAATTGTTTGGAGTTTCTTCAACTTGTCCTTCCCAGGGAGGGACTGTGGCCTTGCTCCAAACTACACTCTACATTGTCCTCTAAGTTTCATGGTTTGTTTTGGTTCCTATAACTGGAGCTGTCACTCTCGAGACTGCTGTGTGCACAGCCTGCTGCAAAGAAAACAGAACCAGGCTCCTGCAGCTTGGGTCACAGGACTGAGGAGTTCAGAAACCCCTTGGAGGAACAGCTGGATGAAAAATGACAGGCCACCCTAGGGCCCCCAGTTCCACCCTAGAGGGACACAAAGGGCACTGGAAAACCATGCTTACAGTTTCTCAGGGGCCTGACATTTTGCTCTGTTGTCCCAGTGACTCACATGATTTTCCAGGCCTTCAAACTGGGTCAACAGCTCTGCTTGTCCCTATGACTCCCCTGGGAGGTCACTCTGGGAAAAGTGGCTGAATGGGCATGTTTGGCCAGTTGAGTCTTTTGACTGACTTTTAGCCTCAGGAATTATTACTGGCATTCAGGCCAGGAGTAAGGAGAATTAATCACTGCATCTGGTTAAATCAACAAATGTATGTTCCTAACCAAGCGTTATCCATGCTGCTACGTGGTGGCTCTCCACAGAGAACCAAAGAGAGAACTAGAGAACTTGAGAAAACCCTAAAGTAAGATGGTCATTCTTTGCAGATAAGAAAGCTGGCAAGATGGAGGGGGTGGGGTGGCTCAGTCTGTAAAGTGCTCACTGCTCAAGCGTAAGGACCCAAGTTCAGACCCTCCAAAACCCACATCAAAAGTCTGGGTGGGCATGGCGGCACACAGCTGCAATCCCAGTGCTGGGGATGTAGAGGTTCGAGGATGCTGGAGGTTGGATAGACAGCTCCTCCAAACGAATCAGGGAGCTGCAGGTTCAGTGAGAGATTCCATCTCAAAAATTAAGACGAAGAGAAATAGAGGGAGGGACCCAGTGTTGACCCTGTCTTTGGCTTGAGTGTCACTCAGCCTAGCATGCATAAGATCCAGGTTCTGACTCCTTAACGTGCAGAAACAAAAACAGCAAGCTTGTGCTACCCGTCTTGTCAGACATGCCCATCAGTTTGTGAGTGGGATCGAAGGAAAACTTCGTGTATCGAAGGGTGATCCTGAGTCATTATTTCTCAAATTTGAGAAGTCAGGGACCTAAGAACATATTTGAAGATTTGAAGACCTTGGTTTGTACATGTTAGAATTAAAACCTTCTTGTGTTATTTCTAGTGGCCAGAAAGAAGAAACTAATCAGATGTCCATCAACAGATGAGTGGATTGGTAGTGAGATACAATGGGGAAATTACTCAGTCATTAAAAAAAAAAAATGAGCCGGGTGGTGGTGGCGCACGCCTTTAATCCCAGCACTCGGGAGGCAGAGCCAGGAGGATCTCTATGAGTTCGAGGCCAGCCTGGACTACCAAGTGAGTTCCAGGAAAGGCGCAAAGCTACACAGAGAAACCCTGTCTCGAAAAATCAAAAAAAAAAAAAAAAAAAAAATGAAACGGGGTCGGGGGGAGTTGGAGAGATGGCTTAGCAGTCAAGAGTGTGTAATGCTCTAGCACAGGACCCAAGTTTGGTTCCCAGCACCCACACTGGACAGTTCACAACTGTCTATAACTCTAGCTTTTGGGGATCTGACACCCTCTTCTGGTCTCCACAAGCACCTGCATTCACATGGTACACACACACACATACACACACACCCCAAAATAAAATTTGAAAATTAAATACTAATATTATAATGTGGATGGACCTTAAAACTGCTCCAAATGAAGGAAGCCATGCATGGGACTCCATGTGTATGGAATGCCCAGAGCAGTCTAACTCAGAGATGGAAAGTAGACTAGCGGTTTCCAGAGGCTGGAGAGGAAAATGGACAAGGATTGATAATGGGGAGGTGTGGGGTGGCAGAGGTGGGGGTGGGGGTGAAAATGTTCTGGAATTCTATGGTTTATATAGTGACGATGATTGCACAAGCTCGTGACCACACTCAAAACCACTGAATAGTACATTTCATTTTCTTTTGGGTTTTTTGAAACAGGGTTTCTCTGTGTAGCTTTGGAGCCTTTCCTGGAACTCACTCTGTAGCCCAGGCTGTCCTTAAACTCACAGAGATCCGCCTGCCTCTGCCTCCCGAGTGCTGGGATTAAAGGTGTGTGCCACCACTGCCCGGCAATAGTACACTTTCAAAGGACAAATTTTATGGCGAGTGACTTACATCTCAGTGAAAAAAAAATCACTTACGATTTTAGTTGATCTCTGTTTTGAGAATTCCTTCCCAGAGAGTGAGTACACAAACAATAACTACCCGCTTCTCGTGAAGTGCCAACGGCCAATCAAAGTTCGATTCCACCAAAGTTCATCCTGGGGAACCAATGAGCTATGGGGGTTCACTTACAAAGGCTGGGTGAGCGGCAACTGATAGGAGCATGGGTGACCCCAAAGCAGCTGCATTGGTAAGTCCCAGCATGGATAATGGCTTCTTCAGAACCGGGCAGGTGGAGGCCCTTCCGTTAAAATCCCCCAGCCCCGAATAAGGTACCCTCTGAGACTCCAGCCATGTGCAATTAAAACAGAATTGTGTACAAATGGCTGGAAGGTGTGGTTGAAATCTCAGGTGAGACTAGAATGCCCCTCCCCCACCTCCTCCTCATGTGAGGAATGCAAACAGTCAACAAGCCTGAAGGTGATGGATACCTGCAAGCAGGCGCCGATGATCCAATGAAGATGGCGGCTGTTTTGCTCAGAGGCCTAAAGCTCTACAACCGTCTCTGAGTACTTGGACATGTTTTCTGTTTTGTTTTGACTTTGTTTTAAGATACAGTCTGATGCATCCGAGGCTGGTTTTGAATTCCATATGTAGCCAGAGATGGCCCTGAGCTGATAGTCCTGCTCCCACCTCCCTAGTACTGGCATTATAGGCCTGCACCACCAAGCTCAGTTTACCTAGCACTGGGAATGAAAGCAGTGCTTTGGGCATGCTAAGTAGGCAAGCACTCCGCCAGCTGAGCTCCAGCCCCAACCCCTAGAAGGGCTTGGTTACTTTGAAGCAGAGCAATCTTGTCTCAAATTCCACTTAAGAGTGGGCTGATGGTGTAGATCAGTGGTAGCACATGTGCTTAATATCATGCAGGAAGTCCTGTGCTCAAATTCTCAATACTGCATATACACACACTTGTGAGGTGGCTAGCCAGATCATCCAGAAGATGTTCGTGTTAACTGTAGATGGTCGCAGAGGAAATCTGAAACCACAAAGACCTGTAGATAACTTCTAGACCCAAGAACTCATCTATGGGACGTTCGAGTCTGAGAAAAACTGGCTCAGGGTTTGTAGGCTTTTCTCCATGCTGAGTGATGAGAAATGGACTTTTCCTCCAGTGCTTTCCAAAGACAAAGCCTGGCCAAAGACAACTTCGGACTTAGGAGTTCCTTGGCCAAGCTTGGGGAATGTAAGCATAATGTTCCATCTGCACTCTGAGTACCTAATAGAGCATGTGATCTGTAAGGCTAGAACTACATGAGTTCATCTTGAAATGAACATGGAGAATGGGCCTAGGCCATCTAACAAGGAACCTCCTCTGAGGAAGGCCTCCCCCCAGAGCCTCACTTAGGTCAAGGATTAATCACTCTGACATAGGCATGACCTTCTGAAGGGTCCCTGGTCACAGAATTAAGACAGTGGCTGCTAAACTTACAGCCTAAGAAGAGGGTCTAGAGCAGCGGTTCTCAACATATGGGTTGAGACCATACAGGCAAACCTCTGGCTCCATAAATATTTACATTACAAGTCATAACAGTAGCAAAATTAGCAACAAAAATAATTTTATGGTTGGGGATCACCACAATATAATGACTGTATTAAAGGGTCACAACATTAGGAAGACTGAGAACCACTGCTCTAGAGAGATGACTCACCAATTAAGAGTGCTTGCTGCTCTTTCAGAGGACAAGAGTTCAATACCCCTATCAGGCAGTTTACAATCTTCTGTAACTCCAGTTTCAGGGGTTCTGATGCCCTCCTCTGGTCCCTGAGGGCACTGCACACAACACACACACACACACACACACACACACACACACACACACACACACCTATATAGATGGAAAACAAATCTTAAAAGGCAAAATAAAGTAGATGAAGGTGTGACGGGAATTTATGTGAGTAGATGGCTTTCCTACATGGTTTGTTTGGACATGGCTATGGGTCATATTGGGTTATTATTTAACTAAAAGGCAGTTCTCGCTACTCTCTGATCTTTAGTCTCCTCATTTAGAAGGTAAGAAACTATCCTATTTCTTAGGGTAGCTGCTCAGTCATTTCAACTCATCAAACTTTTTTAAAGGATTTTTTTTTTTTTTTTTTGGTTTTTCGAGACAGGGTTTCTCTGTGTAGCTTTGCGCCTTTCCTGGAACTCACTTGGTAGCCCAGGCTGGCCTCGAACTCACAGAGATCCGCCTGGCTCTGCCTCCCAAGTGCTGGCATTAAAGGCGTGCGCCACCACCGCCCAGCATAGGAATATGTATTTACTCTTATGTATATAGGTGTTTTACCTGCATGTATATCTGTGCACCACAGAAGCCAGAAGAGTGTGTCAGTTTCCCTGGAACAGAAGTTACAGGTGGTTGTGAAATGAAGTGTAGCTGTGGGGAATGGAACCCAGGGCCTCTGAAAGAGCAGCCAGTGCTCTTAACTGCTGAGCCATCTCTCCAGCTCCCCATTTATCACACGTTTACCAAGCACCTAGTCTTTATGTGTTGGACACAGAGCCAGTTTGCGGGGAGACTATTGTGGCCTCTTCCTTCGGGGAGCTTCGGCCTAAAGGGAAATCCTATTGTATTTATCTGTTTTTCAATTTTCTTTTTTATGTGTATGTATTTGTGTGTGCACTTGCCCCAGGTGTGCAGGTGCAGGTCATTGGGTCTCTAGAGCTGAGTCCGGGCCGTTGTGAGCCAGCCGAGGTGGGTGCTGAGCTCTGGGGTTATGCAAGAGTAGCAAGCACTCTTCCCTGCTGAGCCCTTTCCCTGGCTTCCCTGTTGTATCTGTTGTACAGAAAAGAGGCAGAATGTTGAAAGGTCTTTGAAAACTATGGAGTGTTGTGAAATATAATAAACAATGCATCTTAGTTATCTGCTATGATTCAGTGGTTGGTCTGACTCCTCGGTAATTCTCTAATAAGAGTACCTTTGGAAGCTTGGGATGCATCACAGTTGGCAAAGTGCATGTCTGGCGAGCATGAAACCCTGAGTATGATCCCTAACACCATATAAACAGAGCATGTTGGCACACGCTTTCAATCCCAGTGCTCAAGGGGGTAGAGGCAAGAGGATCAGAAGTTCAAGACATATTTATCTAGTTTGAGGTTAACCTGGGATATAGAAGAAGCTGATGCAGCAAGAAGTGTGTGGCTACTTTTGTCAAATTGAACATTGGGATGGTTATTGTATACCATTCACTGGGATATTAACAGAACCATTTTCCAGAAATGCATATTCCTGTTGTGACCACTAGGTGTCTCATTATTTTACAAGAAAATAGAAAAACATGGTGTTTCCACCTGGGTTACTAGCCAACTGCTATGAACACACTGGACTCATAAAATCTTAGCCCCATCCTAGCAACTATGGATGCTAGTGGTTGCTTCTCCTTTGAGGTGTAGAACGTCTTTGTGAGTCATTTCTCCTTTTCATATCCCACACACCTACAAACTACCCGGCTAAGAACCAGGACCAGGAAGATGGTGTCAGAGTTTTTCCAAAATTCAAGTGCTAAGACCTTGATGGAAACAGTGGTATATCACTCCTGGTTTCCTGAGCTAGAGTTTATCTGTGGTCTGTACCTGTGCTGACATCCCCAAGCCGTGCCATGCTGTCTCTCTCAACCTAGGCACAATGGGACCGTCTCCTGTGCACAGACGTCAATCAGAGGAGACACTTTCACAATCCAATCCAGTCTTTTCTTTCATCATGAACTTTAGTTTTATAAATGACACTTATCTAAAACTTTCATCAATGTCACGTATGACTTTTCTTTAGATGGTCTGTGGCAGAACGCTTTGCCTCTGAGGGACATCAGAGGGGCAGATGCTAGAACAGACGGGAAACTGGATGCTTTCAAAAACTGATTGCATCTTTAAGAGCCCACCCCCAGGTAGGGATGTAGCTCAGGTGGCAGAGTGGTTGCCCATCATGCTTGAAGGCCTGGGCTCCATCCCCAGCACCACATAAAACCGAGTGTGGTGGTGTACACCTGTTATCCCAGCACTAGTTCAACCCATTCTTGATTATAGTTCAGGGCCAGCCTGGGCTACATGACATCCTGTATCAACAAAACAAAGCAATAAAAAAATTGCAGCAAGATGACTCAGTGGGTAAGGCTACTTGTCACCAAGTCTGACATCCTGAGTTCAACCCCCAAGAACCACAAAGAAGGGGAGAACTAGCCCTTGGAAGTAGTCCTCTGACCTCTATACTTGCAACATGGCATGCAGCTCATACTAACAAGTAACTGTAAGACATTTTTCAAGTCCATTCAGTAGAGTTTTCATGCTCTGTTAGTCAGAGTATGCCTGATATGACTTTTCTGCTGTGTAATCTGGCAATACCTATCAAGACTGTGCTGGAAAAGGTATCTTTAAAGTATATATTTGTGATGGCTTGAAAGAAAATGGCCTTTGAAGAGAGTGGCACCATTAGGAGGTATGGCCTTGTTGGAGTAGGTGTGGTCTTGTTGGAGTAGGTGTGGTCTTGTTGGAGTAAGTGTGGTCTTGTTGAAGTGTGTCACCGTGCGGGTGGACTTTGAGGTCTCTTTTCTCAAGTTTCATTCAGTGTGACAGTCAGTCATCTTCCTGTTGCCTGCAAGATGTAGCACTCTCAGCTCTAGTACCACATCTGCCTACACACCACCATGCTCCCCATCATGATAATAATGGACTGAACCTCTGAAACTGTAAGCGAGCCCCCTCAATTCAATGTTTTCCTTATGAGAGTTGCCGTGGTCATGGTGTCTCTTCACAGAAATAGAGACCCTAGCTAAGACAATACTCACAGAATAGAGCATGGTGGCATAAACCTGTAATCCCAGCACTCAGAGGCAGAGACAGGAGGATTACTAGTTGAAGCTACCCTAGGATACACAGCAAGAACCCATCTCATAAAAGCAAGTAAACAAACAGATACTCTTGGGTTGGGAGCATAGCTCAGTATCAAAACACTTGGCTAGCATGAGCTGGGTTTATTCACCAGAACTAGCAAGTACATGCACAGGGTGTGGGGGGGGTGCTTTTGATCATTTTTGAGACAGGGTCTCAATTTGTAGCCCTGGCTGGCCTGGAAATCACTATATAGACCAGGCCGCCCAAGAACTCTCAGAGATCCTCCTGCCTCTGCCTCCCCAGTGCTAGGATTGAAGGTGTGCACCACTACACCAAGCTGTTGTGATTCTCTTTAAGTTAAAGATATTTTTTTTAATGGATATGAGTGTTTTGTCTGCATGTATGTCTGTGCACAGCATGTGTGCTTGGTGCCCTTGGAGGCCAAAAGAGGACATCCAGATTCCCTGGAACTGGAGTTACAGTTGGTTACGAACATGGGTGCTGGGAATCAAATCTGGGTTCTCTTCAACAGCAGCACATGCTCTCAACTGCTGACTCATCTCTCCAGTCCCTGTTGTTACTTTCTTAGTGATTGGAAAGGTAAGAGTTCGGCCAGGATATTTCAAGTGAAGAAACCTTAATAAAAGAAATGTTTGTGTGCTAAGGTTGTAGCTCAGTAGTAGAGCACTTGCCTAGGACATGTGAGGAAGTGGGAGGGGGGATGAAAGATAAGGGAGGGAGGGAAGGAGGGAGAAAGGGAGAAAGAATTGACTTGAAAAGAACTGTTTGCAGATTCTGGCTGAGCTAAAAGAATGAGCAAGAGCTGTTAAGCACCTTGAGAACAGGGGGAAGCACTGACCACCCTGAAGCTAAGAGACCAAGGAAATAATTCTATGAAATCCAGGCAGAGCTAGAACCAAGAGAGGAGGCTGCACCAGGGGTCCAGGGATGTGCAGCTACTGCTTCAAAGGAGGAGGAATGTGCTGAGCATGCAGCCTTCTCCCCCTTCTAGACCTCTGATCTTCTCACCACTCCCATGGACAAGAAGCCAGAGCACAAGGAAATCTGGACATACAGTTCCCAAGTGGAGTGGGAGTGGGGTGGAAGATAACCACCTGAATTCTGCAATTAGCTTACAGGTGTATGTATGTTCTGGAGACACAATTGAAAGCGGATGCTCTTTACAGATTTAATAGTGAAAAAAATGAAAACAATATTACTAGAACAAATGAATAACAGATAAAGTATACTATACTCACATTTCAAAACATCATTTTCCTATAACATTTTAAATATAATATCTGGGATATATTCTTTGACAGTTTCACATATGTAAACAATGTATCTTGATCATATCCACTTCCAATTCCTCCTTCTAGCTCCCTGAGGCACCTCAAACATATCCCCCTCCCCACTTCATGCCCTCTCCTTAAAAAAAAAAAAAAAAACAATAACAAAACCTTACTAAGTTTAGTTAGTGCTGCCTGCTGAATGTTGATTGATCTTGTTTGGATAACCATAGCTACAGTGAGATCGTAGGTGCACTGGCCAATGTCTCGTCCAGAAGACAACATGTCACAGTATCACCCTCATCCTCCACATGTCACAGCATCCTCCCCATCCTCCAGCTCCTACATTCTTGCTGCCCCTCTTCCTCAATGTTCCATGAGCCTTGTATGTGCGTGTTTGAGGACTAGTTAGGACTGAACATTCAATATCCGCTCAGTCTCAGTACTTTAATTGGTTATAAGCCTCTGCATTAATGGCTGACCGCTGCAGAGAAGTATCTCTGATCCAGATTGAGGCAGCACTAACTTATGGGTATAAACATAAATATTTAGAAAGCAAGCTTGACAACATGTCCATTTAGCAAGACAACAGTAGCAGATTCCCCCATAATAAGCATTTTAAAAGGATCTCTGATGAGATGCTGGGGATATGACTTAGTAGGTAGGTAAAGCACTTTTTGTGCAATGAGGACTTGAGTTTGGATCCCCAGCATGCAGGAAAGATTCAGGTGTGATGATGAACAACTATAACACAAGCATGGGGCAGGAAGAAGGCAGGCAGGTCCTGGGGGGCTCAGTGGCTAGCCAGTCTAAGTAAAACAGCGAGTTCCAGGTTCAGTGAGAGACCTTGTCTCAAAAAAATGACATGGAAAAGAGACAGAAGAAGATACCAGTCATCAACCTCTGGCTTCCACATTGTGTTTTCATGGACAAGTGTACCCCACATACATGTGCACACATGCATACATCACATACACACATACACACACACATACACAAGTGTGTATGTAATCCCAATAGCCAAATGTGTATTTCTTTGTTAATACACAGAAATGCTTGTAATAAAATATAAACTGAAAAAAAGGACACAAAACTGTACTCCATGAGCACCCAAGTGCAAAATGGGAGATACCTGCAAATTCAAATTGTCGATAGGGTTGCATTGTTCCTTTACAACTTGCAATGCTTTCCTTCTTTCCACTTTAAGCATACGACATATTTGTGATAAGGGGATAAAAACCATCCTGAGAAGGACAGCCCATCTCATTGAAGTGATTCTGGTCAATGTAAAGTGTGTGTGTGTGTGTGTGTGTGTGTGTGTGTGTGTGTCCTTGATTGCAGGATGTGAGTGTGTGTGTATGTTTGTTTAATTGCAGGAATGGGGGGGAGGGGCACTGTACCACTGCCTGAGTTTTGAGAGCAGAGGGCAGCTTTCAGGAGTCAGTTCTTTCTGTCTGCTTTTCTGTGTGGATTCTGGGGCCTGAACTCAGGTCTTCAAGCTTGCATGACAAGCAACTTTACAATGATCCACCTTGCCAATCCTGGTAATGTAAAATATTAATAGAGGACACATCAATTATTTAAGTAACTGAAAACCAGTTACATGAAAGGCAAGCCTTAACCTCTGTGCATTTTATATCCTGACAAAAATAGGGAAATAAGAGTCTCTCCATTTCCACCTAGTATCAAATATCCACTTATTTTAGATGACTGTGATTCTTGACTACATTTTCACTATTAAATGACAGGTTATATTATCAATTCAGCATTAGCTGGATGCCTTTTTTTTTTTTTCTTTTTTGGACAGAGCCTTGTTACATAGCCCTGACTAGCTTGGAACTCATTATAAAGACCAGTATATGAACTCACCTACTCCACCTCAGCCTCCCCTGGGCTGGCACTGAAGCTGTGTGCCACCATGCTTGGCAGTTGGGCTCATTCTTTGTCATTTTTAGAAAATCTAAAGCATTTCTATAACTTATAAGTTGTTCCTTGAATAGAAATAATATCCTCTGTTTTAGAATTTTTGTGTAAAGTTTTTTTTTAAATGTGTATGGTGTTTGCTTGCAAAATGTTTGTGCACCACATGCATGACTGGTGTCCACAGAGGTCAGAAGAGGGCGTTAGATCCCCTGGAACTGGAGTTACAGGAAATTGTGAGCTGCCAGGTGGGTGCTGGGAATCGTCATCTGCAAGAGCAGCCAGGGCTACTACTGAGCCATCTCTCCAGCTCCATCTGCTTTAGATTTTATCGCTTAGCGTTCAGTATCGTTTGTTTGCTTGCTTGTTTTCAAGACATGTTTTCACTATGTAGACCAGGCTGGTCTAGAATTTGAGTTCCTCTTGCCATGGTCTCTTGGCTGTTGGGATTACAGGCATGGGCTCCCATGTTTTTTATTAATAAGACCTTTTAAGATTCGTGCTACACTTAAAAATTAAGACAGGGGCTGGAGAGATGACTCAGAAGTTTAGAGCACTTTCTGCTCTTCCAAGGGGGTTAGAATTCTCTTCCCAAAATTTTGGTTGAGTAGCTCACAACCTCCTGTGATTCTAGAGCCAGGAAATCTGATGCCCTCTTCTGGCCTACACACACACACACATATTGCATATATTTACACATACACATAATTAAAATATTAAAAATTCAGACAATATAGAAAATATAAAGGTCTCCTTTACCACTTGTTCAGTTGGTTTCCTTCCTCTAACATGACTTGTCATTGGTTTATATTGGGTCAGGTGGGGGAGGGAGGGACGACGGAGAGAGAGAGTACAGGGGGTAAAGAGAAAAAAATAAACCTTGCAATTAATTTATTTGCATATTACTTACATGCATAGATATGTATATAAGATATGTAATTCTAATTTTCACTTTTACATTGTGTTATATTGTCCACATGGTTCTGCAGCTGGCTTTTTTTTTTTCTCATGTTGAAACTCTACTACATTTTGATGCTTAAGGTCTGCCATGATTTGCATATTGCAGTTTATCAACCCGTCCTGTCCATGGCAGCCACAGTGAAAGGGTTGCTCTTGCCTCTATGTGCATAGATGATGTACATAAAGATTTTTTTTTTGAAGGCTGTATTGGGATTTCTGCTTTTAAAAGTATCTGCTTTGGGGCTGGAGAGGTGGCTTAACAGTTAAGAGCACTTTCTTTTGTTGCAGAGGACCCAGGCCCAGCACCCACATGGGCAGCTCACAACTGTCTGTCACTCCAGCTCCAGAGGGTCTGACACCCTCTTCTAGCCTCAGCAGGCACTGCATGCATGTGGTACACTCAGGCAGTCATACACATAAAAAATATAAATAAGCATTTTTATTTATTTATTTATTTTTTGGTTTTTCGAGACAGGGTTTCTCTGTGTAGCTTTGCGCCTTTTCCTGGAACTCACTTGGTAGCCCAGGCTGGCCTCGAACTCACAGAGATCCGCCTGGCTCTGCCTCCCGAGTGCTGGGATTAAAGGCGTGCGCCACCACCGCCCGGCTTAAATAAGCATTTTTTAAGTATCTGACCTTAATATTCTACCAAGTAGATTTTTAAGGTCGTCAAGCTTGTTGTTAGGTTTCCATGACTACTCTCTTACCCACTGAGCCATCTTGCTCACCCTCCATTTTCTTTTACTTTAAGTTTCTTTATTTTTGTATGTATGTGGTGTGTGTGTGTGCGCGCGCGCGCGCGCGCGCGCGCGCGTAGATGCACATGCCCATGTATACACATGCAAAGGCCAGAGGTTATCCTCCTCAATCACATTTCCACTTTATTTATTTATTTATTATTTATCCATTTATTTATTTATTTATTTATTTATTTATTTATTTATTTATTTATTTGTTTGTTTACTTATTGAGGAGGGTCTCTCACTGAATCTGGAGCTTACTGATTCACCAGGACTGGCTGGCTAGTAAACTCTAGGAATCCTCCTGCTTTGCCTCCACCCCCACCCCCACCCCCTGGCAACCTTAGCACTGGAGTTACTGGCAGGCACCACCATGCCTGGCCCTTAATTTCTCCATTTTACATAACACAGCACTTTCTTACAGTTCCTTCAAATGATCTCTGCTTCAGGAGGCAGAGAGAGGTGATATTTCAGTTGGGGAAACTGAGGCTCAGAGAAGTTAAATGATCTTCATTAGCTTTCTACTTCTATATCTGCTTTTAAAACTAAGGCCAGGGAATGTCCTTCCTGCCTCTTCTACAGACTTCAGGCTATTCCATGAGGAACCACTAGGGGCAGCATGATACAGTGAGAAGAAGCCAGCCAGAAGGCTGAAGCCTGGCTTTTGAACTCTACTCTGTCCTCTTTCCAGTCCCGTGACATTAGAAGAACATGGAAATGATTCTTACTGGTTACTGCTGAAAACAGGGATGATACTGGGTAGTTGAACTTCTACCTTGAAATGAACCAAACTAGAGCTCCTTCACTGCTCACATATTGTACAAAATATCCCTTTTTCTTCTCGCAATAGACTTACTCTCCATAAATGTGAACCCATAAAGCAAAGGTTGAAGACTAAAACTAGTCCCTTATTTTCTCCTCTCCTCATTTTGCTTTTGTATTTCACGCTAATTAATTAATTAAGTGCATATGTATGCATGTGTGTGTTTACATACATGCATTGTGTGTGTGCATGTGTATTTTGTGTGTATGAGTGTGCAGCTACAGTGCCTGTGTGGAGACACCTTCCAGAATCAGTTCTCTACTTCTACCATGGGGGTCCCTGGTCCTCAGCCTTGGCAGTTTACCCCCTGAGCAATCTCACCAACCTTCTCTCAACTTTAAAAAAATATTTTTATTCTTTTTATTTTATTTTTGGTTTTTCGAGACAGGGTTTCTCTGTGTAGCTTTGCGCCTTTCCTGGAACTCACTTGGTAGTCCAGGTTGGCCCCGAACTCACAGAGATCCGCCTGGCTCTGCCTCCCGAGTGCTGGGATTAAAGGCATGCGCCACCACCGCCCGGCCTATTTTTATTCTTTTTAATTATGTGCATGGGTGTGGGGTGGAGGGGATATGTTCATGTGAGTAAAGGTGCCCGAAGAGGCCAAAGGTGTCAGATCCCCTAGAGCTGGAGTTACAGGCAGCTGTGAGTCACCTGATGTGGGTGCCGGGAATCTAACTCAGGTCCTCTGGAAGAGTAGCGCATATTCTGAACTATTGAACTACCTCTTCAGCTCCTTCCTTCTCTCTGCTTTTTTTATTTGTTTGGGTTTTTTTATTTGTTTGTTTGCTTTTGTTTTTGTTTTTTGAGACAGGGTTTCTCTGTAGCTTTGGAGCCTGTCCTGGACTAGCTCTGCAGACCAGGCTGGCCTCGAACTCACAGAGATCCACCTGCCTCTGCCTCCTGAGTGCTGGGATTAAAGGCGTGCACCACCACCGCCCGGCTCTCTCTGCCTTTTAAAACTGGATCTCCTGTAATCCAGGCTGGCTTCAAACTCACTGTGCAGCCAAGAGTGGCTCTGAATTCCTGAGTCTCATGACTTTACCTCCTGAGTGCTGGGATAAAGACATGCACTAAATTTGCTAGGTTTATGTGGTGCTAGGGTAGAGCCCAGGGCTTTCTGCAAGCTAGGCAAGCATTCTACAACTGATCTACATCCTAACCCTCTGTTCTCTTCTTTCTCTTCCTTCCTCCCTCCTTCCCTATCTCTCTTCCTCCTTTGCCTCTTCCCTCCCTCCCTTTCTCCCTTCCTTCCTTCCTTCCTTCCTTCCTTCCTTCCTTCCTTCCTTCCTTCCTTCCTTCTTTCCTTCCTTCCTCCTATAAATTGCTAGGTGAAGTCCTTGCAGGAGCTAAGGAATTCCCCAGGGAAGAGCAGCAAATGGTTTCCGGTAACTGAGCATATCTGAAAGATGTTTTCTGCCTGAATGTTTTTCTCTTTGGCGTCCCCGCCTACATTGCTTGCTGGCTTTTATTAGAGATCGGAAGAGTAGCTATTTCCCCACCCTTCCCCAATAATATGAGCTCTTTAACCACCATTGGTCTTCACAGTTTCAGCTCCCATAAGCCAGAACATTTAAGAGCTGGAAAGAGTTTTAGATCCCTTGATCCTGCTCCGTGTCTTCGACCAGATAAAATATTTTCCTGTCTAACCAAGGGAGCATCGAATGTCCAGAATGATTGAGAGTTAGTCAAGGTTCCGTAGCCTTTGAGTCTCCTCATGTGTGCGGATTCCATTCTTACCACGTGATCATTTCAACTGGGCGATGCCGGCTCTTCCAAAAAATAGCAATGCAAGTCAAAAAGAGTCAGCTGTGCGATCATTGGTTGTTTTCTTTTGTCACATATCATAAATTCTCCTAGTCCTCACCATATTTTGATGCATTATTTATGAGAGCCATCTGGTCACAGGTTCCCAGAAAGAACTCTGGAATTTTAAAATGTGTGTTTGATTTTCACAGGAAACATGCTTCATGGCTTCGATCTGCTAGAATATCTGCTTGTCAACCAGTGATGGCACAGTGAGATTTCTTTTTGTTTGTTTATTTTAGTTTAGTTTTTGAGACAGGATCTCTCTATGTAGCCCTGGCTGTCCTGAAACTTGCTATGTAGACCAGGCTGACCTCAGATCCACAGAGATCTACCTGCTTCTGACTCCCAAATGCTGAGATTAAAGGCTTGTGCCAACTTCTCACTCTAGCCCAGGCTGTATAAGAAAGGCAAGTCTCAAACCCACAATCTCTGTCTCCACTTCTCAAATGATGGGATTACAGACGTGTGCCACCATGCCAGCTACTGCTGCCTCCTTCTCTTCTTCCTCTCCCTCCTCTACCCTCTACTCTTCTTTAATTGTGTGTGTGTGTGTGTGTGCACTCATGAGTGTGTGCAGTGATTGTGTGTGTGTGCATGTAGATGGGCACAGGTGTAGATTTTTTTTTTTTTGTCTTTTAGACAGGGCTACTCACACCTGTCCTGAAAGTCACCAAGTAGGCTAGGTTAGTTAGCAAGCCAGCCCAGAAACCCACCCATCTCAGCCTCTCCAATGCTGAGATTACAAGACACATCACCAGGCCATGTGGTGGTATTGTGTTCCCCAAAATATTGTGCACCCTAATAAACTTATCTGGGGTCAGAGACAGAACAGCCACTAGATACAAAGGTTAGAAAATGGTGGCACTCACACCTTTAATCTTAGCATTCCTGAGGCAGAAATCCATGTGTTCAAGGATACAGTCAGGCATGGTGACTCACGCCTTTAATCCCAGAAAGCGAGCCTTTAATCCCAGGGAGTGATGGTAGAAAGCAGAAAGGTATATAAGGCGTGAGGACCAGAAACTAGAAGCTTTTCGTGGGTTACGCTTTTAGGCTTTCAAGCAGCAGTTCAGCTGAGATTCATTCTGGATGAGGACTCAGAGGCTTCCAGTCTGAGGAAACAGGATCAGCTGAGGAATTGGCAAGGTGAGGTTGGCTGTGGCTTGTTCTGCTTCTCTGATCTTCCAGCATTCACCCAATACCTGGCCTCAGGTTTGTTTTTGTTAATAAGACCTGTTAAGATTCCTGCTACAAGGCCGGGCTGGGAGCTTAAACTCAAGTCCTCTTGCTTGTAAGGCAAACACTTTACCAGCTGAGCAATCCCCACCCCCACTGCCATTTTTACTTTTTTAAACAACTGAGATATTGCTTTTGTATGCTAAAGTGCACAAACCTTTAGTCTATATCAGGCAACCACCATTCAGATCTAAATACTGAATGCTACCCAAGCCTCTGGAGATCCTTTGTCCCTGTGGTGAATCAGCATCTTCCAAGGGTAACTCCGTTTTGACTTGTGTCACCACTTGCTTGGTTTTGAACTTGATGTTAGCAACACCAGACAGTACGTAGTGGTCTGCGTCTGTCTTCTTTTTCTCAACATTACGCCTAGGAGATGATTAACGGTATTCTAAAAAGGCAGCTCACCTTCCGGCCCACGTCCTCGGGGAATCTCTTGAAACCAGGTTCAAAAATATGCCAACTGAACCGGGTGGTGGTGGTGCGTGCCTTTAATCCCAGCACTTGCGAGGCAGAGGCAGAGGCAGAGGCAGAGGCAGAGGCAGAGGCAGAGGCAGGAGGATCTCAGTGAGTTCGAGGCCAGCCTGGTCTACAAAGTGAGTTCCAGGATAGCCAAGACTGTTAAACAGAGAAACCTTGTCTTGAAAAAAAAAACCAAACAAACAAACAAACAAAAGCCGGCTGGACACAGTGCTGTGTGGCCTTTTATAAAAGGCAGTTAAGAACATTTCCCCCCAATAGACTCAAATAACGACGTGTATGCTTCTGGCTGGCTCTTTCTGCTCTTGCCCCATCAGCCTTTCTCTGCTTTTAAACGGGCTCTGATGTCTCCAGGTATTATTTTTTTTTTCTCTTGTTAATGGATAAATAGCTTGAGTCACTTCCCCCACGTACTTCTATCCAGCCTTCCCCACCAGCGCTCCACAATCGTCGGCGTAAAAGCTGGAAATGGCCCCAAGCTATCATCTATGAAGCCTTCTGTCATCAGCAAGAAAAGCATTCCTGGGCCCTATTTTCAGGCTCACAGACGTTGGCTGAGCACAAATAAGCTTTCATGCGTTTTGCCAGGTATGGAGGATGACAAAAATAAAGTAGGCATGCATGGCTTCTGTGTTTCTGCACTTCCAGTCCAGCAAAGAAACAAGGTCAGACAGATATCTACAGGAAAGAGCATAACATGGCGTGCAGACAGGCGGGGGGAGGGGGACTGGGGAAGGCAGGTTGACGGGGTGAGAGGGCCACAAGATATGGTAGAGGGGGAGGGTGATCAGTATGCATTACATGTGTGTATGAGGTTATCAAGGAATAAGTTAAAAAGGAGTTACGGGGACTGGGGGTGATTCAACAATGCAGAGTGTTTGCTGCTTTTGGAGAGGGCTTGAGTTTGGATCCCAGCACCTGGGTCGGTGTGCAACTGCCTATAACTTCAGCTGTAGGGGGTTCGGTATCTTCTTCCGGCTTCCACAGACATCTGCACACATATGCGCAGACGCACACACATCAATAAATACATAAACAAAAGTCTTCATTTTTTTTTTTTTTTTTTTTTTTTTTTTTTTTTTTTTTTTTTTTGGTTTTTCGAGACAGGGTTTCTCTGTGTAGCTTTGCGCCTTTCCTGGAACTCGCTTTGGAGACCAGGCTGGCCTCGAACTCATAGAGATCCGCCTGGCTCTGCCTCCCGAGTGCTGGGATTAAAGGCGTGCGCCACCACCGCCCGGCTAAGTCTTCATTTTTTTAATGGAGCTGGAGAGATGGCTTACTGGTTAAGATCACTTGCTGTTGTTCTTACAGAGGACTTGGGTTGGACTTGCGTTCTCAATTCCCAGCAACCACATGGCTGCTCACAAATTCCTGCACTTCACAGTTCCAGGGGACCCAGTGCCGCCTTCTGACCTCTTCAGGCTGCTCCATGTATGCGTTGCACACAAACTCACACAAGCACACACACACACACACACACACACACACACACACACACACACACACACATAAAAATAAATAAATTCTAATGGGCTAATTGCTGAGCCGTCCCTCCAGTCCCTAGGATTTTTTTTTTTTAATTTAGCCTTCTTGATGGTTGCCAGTGGGAGGTACAGTGTGAATTCCCAGCCTGCCATATGCTAGGAACAGAACTTTCAAATCTCGATATACAGGACAATATACAGAAATATAAGTTTAGAAATAAATACATGAAAATTATAAATCTGATTATAAATCCTATCTTATTCAAATGATAATTACCTTTTTCTTTCTGCTACCAAAGCTTTAAATAGGACCAATGTGATCAAATTAGAAACAGCCTGTGGTACTGACAACTGAATTAGCACCTCACGAATGTTATTGACATGCGCTGTACTGAAATACCAAAAAATTTATTCAGAAATACCAAAGTAACCCAATGGTCTGCTAGTGACCACAGTGTTTAAAATGTTTCTCAGAAGATGACTACACGGAAACAGACTAACGCACGTCAGTGGGATAGAAAGAACTACGTTTCCATAGTTACATTAAAACATAACAAGCACCAAGGGGAAATGTCTTTTGGTGGTTGATAAGCAAAAGGGAAGTGAGTCTTGTGCTACAGTGTTAGGAATGTTTTTTTAGAAAATTTTATTACATTCGTGTATTTTGTGGATTTATGATGGCTATCAGTGTGTGTGTGTGTGTGTGTGTGTGTGTGTGTGTGTGTGTGTAGGTCAGAGGACAGCTTTCAGCAGTCAGTTATCTCTTTCCACCATATGGGTCTCATGGTCTGCAGCTCAGGTCCTCAGGCTCCGCAGCAAGTACCTTTACTCACTGAGCCATCTCAGTGGCCAAAAGAGTGTTTCTAAACATTAGCTCAAGAACAAGAGTTTGAGATCCCCTAGCATCCTACCGTCCCTGCTCAAACATAAGAGTGTCTGTGGGAAGATCACATGCACAGTGACTGCGGAGACTTGATGTTTGCATCATGCAGTGCAGGGCCCCTCTATTTGTGGTTTGATTTTGTTACTTATAGTGTTAATGCTGAAGTAAAATCCAAGCAAGGGAAGGAGAATCTGTCTTAGCCTCATATTATATTATACCTGTTCCTAACTTGAAAAAAAATTTCTAGTCATATCAAATTAGATCTACAGACCTGTGTCCACTTGTGTCTTCAGACATTAGGTATCAGGGAAGTGTTTGTGGAATCAATGGCCTAGTGGACAATATACAGTAGATTACTTTGAAGAAAGCATAGCAGTGGTTAAACTATTGCCTTGATTCTAGTATGTGAAGAACACGAAGTAAGGAGGCTGGCTGCCCGGAGCTCAGTGCCCATTCTTAGACTCTTGCATGCTGTGGACTTGGGTAATCTGTGACTACCCTGGGCCCCAGTTTCCTCATCACTTGCTCTATTTTGGGTCAAACTGCACTGATGCTGCCTGGGAATGCTGCATAATTTCCCAATTCAGTATCCTTGTCTTTATAGCTACCTATCTAATATGATCTTCCGGCCTGAGATGTAGCTCAGCTGGTAGATGCATGTCCAGCCAGCACAAAGCCCTGGCCCTGTCTTGAAAGAAAAGAAAAGGGCAGCATTTTTTTTTAATTTCAAATGTCTATTATGTAGCAGCAAATAAAACACCTCGTCACTGTACACATCCATCACACTTAGCTCCGTTTTAGTACACCATACAATGTGTACCTACCAAACAGATGGAGACCAACAAGCAGAGAGGTGGCTGAACTTGCACAAGTCCCTGAATTTTCTTTGCTTTTTTTTTTCCTTTCACTTTTCATGTCGTCATGTTGCCATCCCAGAGCTATTTTTAGCAAGGGCTATTGTATAAAATGCAGTGTGATTAAGAAAAGCTGGTTGGGGACGCTTTGTTGTTGTCGTTGTTGTCTTCTGAGACTTCTAACTCAGAGTTGTGCAGGGTGCCTGGTTTTTGGAATGAAGCCAGCACCCTGAGAATAATCTGAATCATAAACATTAGGCTAAGCCAAGACACAGTTACAAAAGCTGAATTAGAGGTCCTTTTCATTGACGGTCTTTAAAATGAAGACAAAGTTCTAAATAATATTTTCCCTCACTTTGTGTGAAACAAAATGAAAATCTGAGTCTCTTCCCCGGGGACTTGGGTACATTTGCTTCCACACTGTACGAGAGGAACCTTGCTTGCTTACCCTTGTGAAAACCACACTAAATACTTTATTTATTCCTTTCTTTCCTCTCTCCCACTTTCTTTCTTTCTTAGCCCCATCTCCAACCCTCTCCCCTTTTTTTTTTCCCTTGATGGAAATCATCAGTAAGATGGAACACATTGCCACATTTTTTAACAGTGGTATTGAAAGAATGTAAGGGACTGGAAGAAAGAAGAATGTAAGGGACTGGATCCAAGGAGCCTAGCCCAAACCAAATCCTTTGGACCACAAAGCTAGACTGGTTTTCCTTATTTCTCAAAATAGCTGGGACAGACTGCATACTAATCTCCACTTTGCTTTGTGCCCTGTAACCATTGCCACAAATGCAGGAAATTCTTCACTTTCCAGGTCAAATTCACACCATCCTCTGGTCCTTTTATGTAGGGAAACAGTTATTGGCATTATATAGTTAAGGGACAATAGTGTATGTGACTCCTCACTCCTCAGTTCCCAGTGCTACATGGGGAAGATTTAAATGTGTTGATGACAGTGGATTTAGTGAGTGAATTTCCATTAAACTGCTTAACAAATCTCTCTCTCTCTCTCTCTCTCTCTCTCTGTCTCTCCCTTTGTGTTTTTGTCTATCTCTCTCTGTCTCTGTCTCTCTCTTTGTCCCTGTCTCTGTCTCTCTCTGTTTCTGTCTCTGTCTCTGTGTCTGTCTGTCTCTGTATCTCTGCCTCTCTCTCTCTCTCTCTCTGTCTCTCTCTCCCTCTCCCTCTCCCTTTCTCTCTCCCTCTCTCTCTCCCTCTCCATGTTTTCATGTAGCGCAGTCTGGCCTCAGACTATGCAGCTGAGGATGACCTTGAACTTCTGATCCTTTAGCCTCCACCTCCTGGGTGTTGAAATTACAGATGTGCACCACAAGCTTGATATTATGCAGTGCTGAGCATCTAACCTAAGGCTTCTGCATGCTAGGCAAGCACTCTACCAGCTGAGCTACATCCTGAGCCACACCTATGCCCAATTTTAATCTTAATCTATAGAAAAGTTCAATGAATGTCAAGTCATCAAAGTAAGTCATTTCAATTGGCCGAGCACCAAGGAAGTCCAGCATGATGCCTCAGGGTGTATAATCTCAGCATGCAGGAGGCTAAGGCAGGAAGATTGAAAGTTCAAGATCAGCCTCGACTACTTAGGAAGATGGTATCTCCAACACAGAAACAAGCAAAAAAGAACCCTAAATAAATTTATATAGGGAAAGATTTTGTTTTGTTTTTTAAATTCTAGAATCTAAAATTAAGGTCATTTTGAGGCATCAATTTTACTTAATTATCCTGAAATAGAGCCCCAAGTTATACGATGAAACCCACTTAATAGATGATGAGACAACGGTTGTCTGAGCTGGCTTTGGGGTGGTCAGGAAAACCATATTACTGAACTGTTAGCCGCCGGCTTGTGACATTTACAAGAGCCTCACAATTCACCCGCAAGTACTGTAGACAGGATTTTACTTTAAAATTTAAAAAAAAAAATCCTTTAAGTTTTCACAGTGAAAAAAAAAATGACTATATGTGTGTAGGAATGGAGAGGACTGTGGAACAGTTCCTCTCCTGGGCTGGCTTCAAGCGGATACACAGTGTTTACAAAATGTTCCAGAAGTTCAGATAAGCCTTTCTAATGGCAGCACATTACGGTTATCATAACCCATGTGTGGGGCCTCAGGGATAACTTTCAGTATATCAACATGGCCCACATGGTGCCAGTTATTATTTCAATTTCATGTCAGAATCAAAACTGTGAGAACACACACACACACTTTGAAATTTAGTAAGTCATCTGTGGCCTAAGAAATGAGGCCCCTTTAGAAAAAAGCAAAAACCAAACCCAACAGTGGTTAACACGTTTAGAAGAACTAAGCTTTCTGAACACTATGGCAGCTGCTTAATTCATTTGCTGATGTGGTTCAAGGATGTAGGTATTTACAGTAAATTTATATGCATATAGTATTTTTACTTACTCTTTGGGAATTTCACATGTTACACTAAATTTTTAAAAAGAGTTTCTGCGTCCCCAATGATTTTATCATCCTTAATGAAAATGAAAAGTACTATGGTAATTTCCAAGAGGTAGCACACACCTGCTTTCTGGAGGTGGGTTTCAGTGGTCGAAGGAGTAAGTCTTGCTGGCAGGGGTATGCCTGAGAGAATAGCTTTCAGGTGTTGGGTCTCTTCTTCCATCTCGTGTGTTTGGGGGAACTGAACCGAGGTTGTCAGTTAGCGGCAGTCACCTTTACCCACCAAGTCTTCTTGTCTGCACTAGAGTAGAATTCTGGAGGCCATAATTTTATTTTTTTTCCTATTTTAGCCAGTGATAGTGTCTTACCGTGTAGCTCAGGCTGGCCTCCAACTCCTGCTTCCGCTTCTTAAATGATGGGATTACAGGCATATGCTACCATTTCCACCTTGCCTCTCTTCCCTCCTTCCTTCTTTCCTTCTTTATATCCTTTTTAAAAATTCTTTGACAGTTTTGTATGTGTGTACAATGTGTCTTGGTCATATCTACCTCCACTCCTTCTCACATCCTGTGGATTAGAAGCAACACATTTTGGGTATGGTGACACATGGCTGTAACCCCAGCAATCAAGAGGTGGAGATAGGAGAATCAGCTCTTCGAGGCCAACCTTAGCTATATCAGGAGTTCAAGGCCAGCTTGGGACTTGAGACTTGAGACTGTCTCAAAAATCAGAACAAAAAGGCTGGGTGGTCGGGAGGGGGAGAAAGTGTCGTGGAATATTAGTTTAAGATACATTCCTTTATGCTGTGGAATATTTGTTTAATGATACAAAGATGTTGCTGGGCGGTGGTGGTGCACGCCTTTAATCCCAGCACTCAGGAGGCAGAGCCAGGCGGATCTCTGTGAGTTCGAGGCCAGCCTGGTTTACAGAGCGAGATCCAGGACGGGCACCGAAACTACACAGAGAAACCCTGTCTTGAAAAACAAGCAAACAAAACAAAACAAAACAAAAAAATGCAAAAGTGTTGCATTCCTTTTGTTTGTTTGTTTGGTTTTGGTTTTTTGGTTTTTTTCGGGACAGGGTTTTTCCTTGTAGTTTTGGTGCCCGTCCAGGATCTCATTCTGTAGACCAGGCTGGCCTCGAACTCACAGAGATACACCTGCCTCTACCTCCCAAGTGCTGGGATTAATGGCATGCGCCACCAACACCCAGCTGTCACGTTCTTTTATGTTGCATTTGTTTAACTCTGTAAAGCTATGTTACTTTGCCTGTCTAAAACACCTATTGGTCTAGTAAAGAGCTGAACGGCTAATAGCTAGGCAGGAGAGAGAAATAGGCAGGGCTGGCAGGAAGAAAGAATAGATAGGAGAAGAAATCTAGAGAAGAGAGAAGGAGCGAGAAAAGGAGGAGAGGAGGATGCCTGGGGTCAGCCACCTAGCCACCCAGCCAGCCACAAAGTAAGAAGGAAAGAAAGATATATAGAATAAAAAAAGGTAAAAAGCCCAGAGGCAAAACATAGTTAAAGAGAAACAGGATAATTTAAGTTAGACAAGCTGGCTAGAAGCAAGCCAAGCTAAGGCTGGGCATTCATAAGTAAGAATAAGTCTCTGTGTATTTATTTGGGAGCTGGGTGGCAGGCAGGTCCCCAAAGAGTAAAATAATAAAAGAAAAGAAAAGAAAAAAACCAACTACAAGAAAGTTTATGGAAGAATTGGTAACAGCCACTATAGCCCTCACACTGAGAAATTTACAGCCTTTGAGTAACTGGACCAGACGCTGACATGGGTAAACAAGGATGTGGTGGGGACTGGAGAGATCTGTATGTGCTATGGTTTGTGGGAGATGCCTTGCAGAAGACGTGGCTCCTGTCACAGCTGCCACTTTGACTTGTGAAATAAAGATTCTTGGCATCGAGGATTTGTTGCAGATGTTACACAGTTGTGGACAGAGATCTACGAAGAACAGAAGAGACGCTAGTGATGTACGCTTTGAGCAAGGACTTCGCCTCTGTACCATCGCTTCTAGCTTACAGTTCCCAGGAAGTTTTTGTGTGTGTGGGGGCGTAGAAGAACCTTCCTATTTTTCTCTGGGGCCTAGTTCCACACTGGGAAATGAGAAGCTACTGAGCCTTTTTTATTTTTCACCTAGAGCCATGCAGATGCCTCTAACAAACTTCTCATAAGGGCCTTTAAAAGAAAGGCTATGGTGGGGGGAGGGGAGACAGAGGATGGCGCTGCTGTTCTAGAAAACTTGGGGTTCAATTCTCAGAACCCATTTAATGACTCACAACTACCATGTTACTCCAGTCCTAGGGGATCTGATACCCTTGTCTGGCCTGCTTGGGCACCACACGTGTAAGTGATGCACATACCTACAGGCAGGCAAACCACTCACACAAATGATACAAAATTTGTTTAGATCTGTTACTTTAGAGGGAACAGACAATGGGTTTTATTTTATTTATTTTTTTTTTTTTTTGCCTTGGGTAAGAATTTGATTGGAAGCCCTGGCAAGCACGTAGCTCACAGTTGGGCTTGGTGGTGCATGCCTTTAATCTCAGAATTTGGCATGTGGATTTCTGTGAGTTCGAGGCCAGCCTGGTCTACAAAGCAAGTTTCAGGACAGCCAGGGCTGCACAGAGAAACCTGTCTCAAAAAACAAAAACAAAAACAAACAAAAAGAAAGAATGAAAGTAGCTCATGAAAATGACTGACCTTTGATTTTCTGTTAACTTTCTCCCTGGCATTCCAAACACAACTCGAACTATATCTTAACCTGTGTCCTCCTTTAAGACTATAATCAAACTACAAAGGTCTGAAGGACTTCACAGATCCTGCATTGCATTGCTTGTATTCATCTTGTGAGTAGTTGTCCCAGTTCTTAAGTACATAGTTTATAACAACCCAAGGATTTAGATAGAATGGCTGTTAATTATCATCACCACCAGACGCATTCAGATGTCTAAATATAGCCTCACAAATAGGCATGTGCAAAGGAAATTCCATGGATGTTCCTTTTCCTCAATCAACCAGCAACAACCTTGACATAAGACAATTGGCTTATTGCATAGATTTCCTGCCTCCCGTGCTTACTCCTAGTCCCTCTCAGCCCAGAAACCCCAAGAGATTGCACAGAGCTACATACCTTACTGATACTATGATACTATGTAAATGATGCTCAGATGTCATTTGCTCAGTCTTCACAACTCTCAGATTATAACGATGAAATCGTTTATTTGGACAGTTACTCGCCCTTCTCCCAGTTTTCTCTGAAACTATAGAGTCTGAAGGAGTTACCTTTAATAAAAGCAAGGCTCATTCAACATAAAAGCTCAGACTGCTTCAATTTTGATTCATCTTTAAAAAAAAAAAATCAGTTATCTGCTGAAGACCTTCAAGTTACACAGAGTGTTCTTTCTCCAATCCCTCCCCCTCCTCCCCCCCCCCCCCTTCACTGGCCTTTCTGGCCACAACAGAAACAACTGTTACAACCACATAGTAAGGTTTTGCAACAAAATGGCCTTGAGACAGAATTCTGCTCAGCTGGAAAGTTGGGCAATCAAATGGAATAAAAGAAAACTTGCCTCCTATACTTCATGTGTTGCTTTTTTTTTTTTTTTTTTGGACAGGGTTTCATGCAACCCAGGCCAGCCTATGTAGGCTGGGCCCTGACCTCCTGATTTTCCTGCCCCTTCCTCCCCAATGCTGGCATTAGAGGTGTGTGCCCCTGCCAAGATTCATCTTTATTTCTTTTTTTGTTTTGCTTTGTTTTGTTTTTCAAGGCAGGGTTTCTCTGTGTAGCCCTGGCTGTCTTGGAACTTGCTCTGTAGAAAAAGCTAGCCTTGAACTCAGAGATCCACCTACCACTGCCTCCCATGTGCTAGGATTAAAGACGTGCTCATCTTTATTTCTAAAACAACCCAAATATGCTTAAACTTCCCCGGGGCTTTGGAATCCCCTACTTATCATCACTACATGACTATTTTACACTTATTACAGTTCAGTAAGAATAAACTACAGTCTCTAAGTATGATGATTTGTCAGACTGATTGTGTTCATAGGTAGGACTGATTACCATCCTAAACTTCTGTTTCTCCTTAGATGTGTGCATTAATGAAAGGATTCAAAGAGCAGGGCCATCAAGAGGGCTCAGCAGGTAAAGATGCTCACCTTTGAGTCTGATAACAAGTGGATTCCCACAAGTTGTCCCCTGACCTCCACATGCACATGCACATTTGTGCCCACTCATTCCCACGCACAAATAATTTTAAATGCAGTAGAGAGGCTGACTGTGGTGGTGTTTGCCTTTAATCCAAGCACTCAGTCGGCAGAGGCAGGCAGATCTCTGAGTCTGAGGTCAGCCTGGTCTGCATAGTGAGTTCCGGGCCACCCAGGGCTACACAGTAAGACAATCTGAGTTCGATTCCCAGGTCCCACGTGGTAGAGAAGTGGTAAGTGTCCTCTGACCTCTATATGTGTGTTGCAGCACACAGACACAGACACGCACACGCACACACAAACACACATTCACACATACACATGATTAACATAATAAAACAATTTATTTTTAAGGACAAAAGTAGAAAGACCAAGAGTTGGAAGCGAGTCTGGGTTACACAATGAAACCTGTTTTAAACAACCGAAACAAAAAAGTGAAATAAAATGACATGAAAACATCCTCGCCGAGAGCCCTCCCACAGCTGTGACAGTGTCTAGCCCTAATGTGCAGTTTCACTATTGGCCATGCTCACTTCCCTTACTTTTATTTTTAGCTCATTCTTCAGATCTGTTTCTCTCTCTCTGAAAGTCAAGCAAAGCCAACAGATACATATTTTTATATATGCCTTTGGATAATAGCACGAACATTGACTCTCCTTCTGTACGTTTGCTGTCCGTTGCTGGGATTGGAGGTATATGCCCCTGCCAAGACTCATCTTTATTTCTTTTTTTGTTTTGTTTTGTTTTGTTGTGAGTTCCAAGACCAAAAGCAACTTGAGGAGGAAAGGTTTTTATAGATTATAGTCAATAATGAAGAGAAATCAAGGCATGAACTGCAGATGGGAACAGAAGCAGAGACCAGGGAGGAGTGTTACTTATGGGCTTCTCCCCATGGCTTGCTCAGCTTCCTTTCTCTTCCTTCCTCCTCCCTTCCTTCTTTCTTTCCTTTTTTCTTCCTTCCTTCCTTCCTTCCTTCCTTCTCTCTCTCTCTCTCTCTCTCTCTCTCTCTCTCACTCTCTCTCTCTCTCTCTCTCTCTCTCTCTCTCTCTCCGCTCTCTCTCTCTCTCTCGCTCTCTCTCTCTCTCGCTCTCTCTCTCTCTCTCTCTCTCTCTCTCTCTCTCGCTCTCTCTCTCTCTCTCTCTCGCTCTCTCTCTCTCTCTCTCTCTCTCTCTCCTCTCTCCTCTCTCTCTCTCTCTCTCTCTCTCTCTCTCTCTCTCTCTCTCTCTCTCTCTCTCTCTCTCTCTCTCTCTCTCTCCTTTCTGTTCTGGTGGAAGCTCCACCTCAGCCCCTGGCACCCATATACTCAAAGAGTCTGGAATGTTCTGGTGAAAGGTCCACCTCAACTCCTCTCCCCCATCTCTTTCCCCAAACCCACCCCCTCAAAGCCTGCCAAACAGGGCTCCTCCCCCAGAGATGCTCAAGACCACTCCCATAGGGTATTTAAACTGTATCCTAGAAAACAGACACGTGGTTTTCCGGTCTCTTGTCCCTGTCTCCTCTCTGCAGCTGGGTGAGTGGCCAGTGGCCAGGAATTCCAACAGTATGTGTTCATGCGTGTGGTTAAAGGACAAACTTGAGTTGTTGCTCTTTAGGTACCTTTGACATTTTGTTTGAGTCATTGACTCCATTGCCCTGGACCTTCACTAGCTAGTTGCATGGAACTTGGTAGCAATGAAAATATGGTATACAACAAATCAGCTGAATGGTTGTGTTTGGAATGTCTTGATTCCACAAAACATTAAATTCTGACCAAGGCTTTGGTATCAGAGGAAATGATTATGGTAACTGTCAGCTTACTGCTTCCTGACAAAAAGATAAAGTTAAGAATGCTTTGCTCTTTATCTCCTCATCCCCACTTTGGTTTTTGAGACTAGGTCTCACTCTGTAGCCCAGGCTGGCTTGAGATTCACTATCCAGCCCAGGCTAGCCCTGAACTACTGACATTCTGCCTACTTCTGTCTCCCATTGCTGGAATTACATGCACAAAGCACCACAGCCAGCAAAAATGCTTTGCTTTTTTATGTAGATAATGAGCTGTCAAATTCATCAAACAAAATATAATCATGGGTGTAGCTTGTATCTCACTTGGCAGCACGCTTGAATAACATGTGCAAAGCCTTGGGTCCCAGTCAAAGAACTACAGAAAACTGAGTGTAATGTCACATGTCTGTCATTCACATGGAAGGTAGACGTAGGAGGGTGAGGAAATCAAGGTTAGCCTCAGCTACACAGCAAGTTTGAGGCACAAGCCTGGGATACATAAAACCCTGTCTCAAAAAAGAAAGAGCAAAACCTGTCAAATACATAGAAGAGTAAAAACAAAAATGAACAACAGCAAAAACCATCATGTATTCTCATACACTTGAAAAATCTTTTTTTTTTTTTTTTTTTTTTTTTGAGACGGGTCTCACTATGTAGCTCTGGCTGTTCTGGAACTCACTGTGTCGACCAGGCTGGCCTCGAACTCACAGGTCCACCTGCTTCTATCTCTCAAGTGCTAGTACTAGGATTAAAGGTGTGCACCACTGTGCCCACTTCATTTGGTAAATCTTCTAATGCTTGGTTTCCTTTTAGAAAAGCAACACATTGCTATAGTTAAAGCCCCTACTTGCTTCTGTTTTTTCTGCTCCTTCTTAGAGGTACCCCCTCTCCTGAGGTTGGTGTGTAGCCTGTTGTTTTAGAAATGTGTCCATGTTGCTAAATGTCAGCAGATTTCACTAAGTTCAGTAATTGTACAGTATTGCCTTTGTCCAGCCACCCCCATGTTCTCCCTCTAAACGGCATTTGGGTTTTGTTCTGAAGTCACTAGTGTGAACAGCACACCAGTGAACACTGAGTTTCTCCAAGTAGGGGGGCTCTTAATCTCCCTCTCTATCCTTTCTTTGTGTGTGTGTGTGTATGTGTGTGTGTGTGTATACTCACTCATTGTGTGCATATGTGAATTCAAGAAGTTGGACACTGGATGTCTTCTTCAATTGCAAGTCTCTTATTAAACCTAGAGCTTATCATTTTGGTGAAGCTAACTGGCTAGAAACCCCTCCAAGATTTGTTTGTTTGTTTGTTTTATTGGGGTTTTTTTTTGGGGGGGGGAGCGTTCGAGACAGGGTTCTCTCTGTGGAGCCCTGGCTGTCCTGGAACTTGGTCTGTAGACCAGGCTGGCCTGGAACTCACAGAGATCCACCTGCCTCTGCCTCCCAACTGCTGGGATTAAAGGCGTGCGCCACCACGCCCAGCTACATCAGACTTTTATACGGGTGCTGGGGATCCAAATTGAGACCCTCATATAGCAGGCATTTTACCCACTGAGGCCATCCCCCTAGCCTCTGGTTTTCAAACTTTCAGTACCCAAGAGTGAGAAATTACTTTACATTTAGATCCCACCCATGCAGATCACACTGCTTGGCATGTAGCCTCTGAGATAGATTTTTGTCAGGATTTTTCTTTTGAGGTGTTAGAAATATTCCCAGTGTCAACACATATAAACAAAATGAAAGTATCTCATCAAGACAATTCTTTTTGTAAAAAGGGTGTGCTAGAACCCAAACCTGTCTAGCAACACACCAGGGCTAACATGGCTTCTGTCATTTATCCCTGATGTAGGTGGCAATTGTATGTCATCCCTTTGGTGGGAGCTTGACTTCACAATCTAATGTGATTGGTCAATTCATGCAAAGGTTACAAAATCTGTTTCTCACAAGGACAGGGTCTCACTATGTAGAACTGTTCTGGAACTTGCTATGTAGACCAAGCTGGCCTCAAATTCACAGAGATCCATCTGCCCCTGCCTTCCAAGTGCTGAGATAAAAAGCATGTGCTACCATGCCGCTTCATGGATGTTCTTGTTTGGGGACAGGGTTTTACTATGTAGCTAGTAAAACGAGGTAGTTGGACTTCAGTGTATAAGCCAGCATTGTGTAGCAGTTTCCTGGCCCATCCACCTTCGCGGGAAGCCTAAGACACTAGATCTTCTATGGAGACGTAAAACATTCCATCCTGAAGGGAAGCTAGTTAAGTTCGGGAAATAAACAACTCAAAGGCTTCAGAAAGTTCTTGAAACTTCCTCCCCCACCATATGTAAGCAGTGAGGGCCGCTGAGAGACACTCTAAAGCTAAGCTGCCTAGAAGAGGCTCAAATCAGTCAAGCCACCTGGAAGCAGCAGAGACTAGCCTAGTATCCTAGAAGAGGCTCAGACCAACTGAGTGACCTAGAAAGGACACTTCCCAACCTGTTGAGCAGCCAGTAGACTGTGCAGTGTGCTCCAGGCTTTCATAAGCTGCGCCCAAGCTGGGGTGGGCTTTGCTGATGCAGCTATCTTTGGGTCCTTTCTGCTCTCCTAAATAACCCTTCACCCGTTCTCTTGTGTGTAATCCCAATAAAATGTATTGGTTCATCAAGTTGGACTTTGGTGGTACCCTCAGCGGTTGATTTTCTATCTGGGGTTGGTAGACGTTTGTTCACAACCCCCAGGAGTAGTGTGACACAACACCCAGGCTGGCCTCAAACATGCAATTCTTCTGCCTCAGCTTCCCAAGTCCTGGGATTATAGGCATGGACCATCATTCCTGGCTTTGTATGCAGAATGTTTATTGAGAAGTTCCTCAGAAGAGGCACACATGGGGGTGAAAAGTGGCAAGAATGGGAAGGCGGAGGAGTCAGCCTACCGCCAATAGCAGATGGCCTCACCTAATCCTGCAGAGACTGGCATGATCCTTCAGATTACTGAGAACTGGAGAAGGGGATCAGGCCTTTCTCTACCTACCTGCCAGTTATGGGATACAGTCACAACCAGGAAGAGGACATGGCCTGGGGTAAGTAGCTTTCTTCCTGGAGAGTCCTGTAGAAGGACCTAGATAAAATCTGGTAGCTGCCAATACTCTTGGCAGCTGGCAGAATGAATGCTTCGGTCCCAGAGAGAGAGAGAATTTAGATAGCATATCACGATATTTAATATATATACAGATGTAGAGATAGATAGAGATATTAGTGTGTGGTGTTACGTATTCACGCACATATAACAATTCATTGATCTGATATTTTCTGTTCTATTTCATTTAAACAAAATCATGGTGACACATTCCTGTAGTCCTAGCAGTTGGGAGGCAGGAGGGACAGAAGTTCAAGGCCAGGCTCAACTAGTGAGTTTGAGGCCAGACATGAGATTCTATCTGTAAGTAAATAAACAGAAAAAGGAAAAATAAACCAAAAATTCCCATACTATAGTACCCCAAGACTTAAATTCTTGCTGGCTTCTCAACCAACAAAAAGACACATGTGTTCCTTGATAATTAGGTATCATTCAATTTCCAGTATTGCAGAATAGAAACCTCATTTTACAAAAGTGAATCTGTTAGTCTTGCAACCCTTTCTCTAGCACCTATCAGCATGCATTGCACATGACAGTAAAGTAAAATGCAGGTGGGAGGGAGGAGCGATTTCTATGCCCAGAGTTTTGGTTTTGTTGGCTTCTCCAGTAGAGATCCATTGGCCCAGGGATCATGGGGCCTGAGCTCACTATCTGTCGGATGACTTGGGAAAATTTATTTTACTTTTCTGAGCTCAATTTCTTCCTGCCAAAACTAAAGTTTTGTTTTGTTTTGTTTTTCCTATTTATCAATCTTGCTTCAAAGAGAGATTGGACCTGCATTCTCAGGCCTGATGGGTATACATGGAATGTAGAGAGCTAAGTACTCTAGATCTGAGAAGTGGAACCTGACTCTAATTCTTTTCACACAGTTGCATGTCTATGACTTCAGAGAAGTCCCGGATAAGCAAATGGTGACTGTCTTAAAGTTGAATTTGTCATTGGTTACTCTCTGAGATTTATTTCTGCATGAAAGTTCTATGCCCTGGAGTAGAGAAACGAGAAATCAACCTATGTGGGTTAGATGATGGATTTGAAATACATTTTCTGTTACCCGCTCACCTCGATTGTCTTGGAACATAATCTACTGTCCAACTGCTATAGAAGTTACTTAAACTCCAGCGTTGAGGTTGTCCTTTGTGAAGACGGGTGTGTGTGTGTGTGTGTGTGTTGTGTGTGACAGTTGTTGATTTCTGATCTCTTTCTCAATTGCCCTCCACCTTATTTTTCTGAAGCAATCTCTCAGTGAACCTAAAGCTTATCACCTAGCTTTTATGTGGGTCCTGGGGACTGAACTCAGGTCTTTATTCTTGCGTGGCAAGCACTTTGCTGACTTGAGCCAACTCCTCAGTCCTCACAAGTAGCATTTTTAATTATCTTTAGTATTTCTTTTCAAAAGTTAAAAGGTGTGTGGGTTATGTGTGCGTATGGGTGTATCTGCCATGGCACCTGTCCGGAGGCCAGAGAACAACCGTGTGGAGTTGGTTCTCTCCTTCCACACTTACGTGTATCCCAGGGATCACATTCAGGCTTGCCCAGCAGGCACTTACACCCACTGGGCCATCTTCCCAGCCCCATCATCAGCATTTCCAGCTTGACTTTATGAGAGAATTTGAAATGGAGGAATACATTTCTTGTCTCTTTTCATAGGGCCATTATCTACCCAATTCCCTTTTCATACATAAATATTAAATATTAGCTAAATGTGGCCAGTATCTTCATAGATCTCGCCAGCCTAATGGGAAGCATTTCTGTGGCTGCTGTTCTTCATCTGTACTGTCTACTGCCTTCTAGATGGTATGACTTCCGTGCAGGCAGGTACATGGCAGTTGGACAGCACTGTCCTGAATACCTTCTTTTCTATCTAGTACCAATACTTTCAGATGAGAGATAACTCATATCAACTTCTCTGTTTTTTGTTTTTTTTTGTGGCAGGGTTTCTTTGTGTAACAGCCCTGGCTGTCCTGGAACTCACTCTGTAGACCAGGTTGGCCTTGAACTCACAGATCCTCCTGTCTCTGTCTCCTGAGTGCTACGATTAAAGGCATGTGCCAGCACTGCCTGGCACAATTCTTTCTCTTTCCCTGTAAGCATAATTTTTTTGAGACAGATTCTCATGTAGCCCAGGTGGGCCTCAAATTTGTTATACCTAAGGATGATCCTGAATCTCTAATCCTCCTGCCTCCACCTCCCAAATGCTGAGATTACAGGCAAGCACCACCATGCCTGGTTTTATGCAGTGCTGAGGAGTGAATCCAGGGTCTTGTGCAAGCTGGACAAGCATTCAAACCAACTGAGGTACATCCCTAGCCCCTTAACATAATTTTAAGCTCTGTAAGTTATTATCATAGAGTATTAACTCCATAGGTATGATAATGTCTAAAGTCTATTAATTCAACAAAGTGACATTTATTAAATTACAGATGCTGTTAAAGCAATTACAACCAAATATGCAAGCTTGCAGGATTCTGAATGAAACACAGAGGAAGGCTGGGTACTGAAGGCAAACAGTTAGGTGATGCTCACACTTGAGAGCCTGAAACAACTTCGGGGTTATTTAGTTATCAGAAAAACTGATATACAGGGGGCTTTGGAGATCTTTCTAAGCTGAAATATCTATTTTAGCCGTCTGTTATTCTCCAAATCTTTTAGAAGAGTTTATTGGGCTAGAGAGATGGCTCAGCAGTTGAGAGCACTGGCTGCTCTTCCAGAGAACCCGGGTTCAATTCCCAGCACCCACATAGCAGCTCACAACTGTCTGTAACTCCAAGATCTGACACCGTCACACAGACATACATGCAGGCAAAACACCACTAAACATAAAATAAAAATAAACTATTTTAAAGCGGTTTATTTTTATTTTTTATTTGTGTGTGTGTGTCTCTGTGCATTTGTGTCTGTGTGAGTGTATGTCACATGTGTGCAGGTATCCATATAGGCCGGAAGAGGGTGTCGGATTCCTTGGAGCTGGGTTACAGGTCTTTGTTAGCTGCCCAGTGTCTGTGTTGGGAACTGAATTCAGACCGTCTGCAAGAACAGTTAATCTCTGAGCCATCTTTCCAGCCACTGTCCTCTAAATCTTGAATAAGCTAATTGTGGGACTTTTCCCTTCAGGATGAATTGTGCTCTTGACACAAGTGACCAGTGTCTTTGTACTCATGCGTGTGGAAAAGGGAATGAGGTGCTTCTTTTGGGTTTTTGATACAATGTTTCATTATGTGGCTTAGGTTGGCCTTCAAATAACAACCTTCCCACCTCAGTTCCCTGAATGATGGGATCACAGGCTTATGCCATAGGCTCAGCTTGACTGAAGTGTCTTACAGGTGGCAGAGGTTTAAATGCTTCCTGTCTGTCAAGAACCTTGTGCTGTCAGCGTGAGAGTGTTCTGAATGAGAGATGCTCCATCACCGTAGAGAGTGGCAGTGGAGAAAGAGGGATGGGCTTAATGCCTGGCACCCTGTTTTAGTTACTTTTTTTTTCAAGACAGGGTTTCTCTGTGTAGTTTTGGTGCCTGTGTAGACCAGGCTGGCCTTGAACTCACAGAGATCTGCCTAGCTCTGCCTCCTGAGTGCTAGGATCAAAGGCATGCCCCGCTGCCACCACCACCCAGCTAGTTACTTTTTTATTGCCATGACAAAACACCATAGCCAAGGCAATTTATGAAAGAAAGTGTTTTATTTGATTCATGGTTTCAGAGGGTCAGAGTCCATGACCATGATGGCTGAGAAGATGGCAGTAGGCAGCAGGCATGACACTGAAGCAGCAGCTGGGAGCTTATATCCGATCTTCGAGAAAGAGGGAGGGAGGGAGGGAGGGAGACAGAGAGAGAGAGAGAGAGAGAGAGAGAGAGAGAGAGAGAGAGAGAGAACTAATTGGAAATGATAAGGGCTTTTAAAATCTCAAAACGTACACCTAGTGATGCACCTCCTCCAACAAAGCTACGCCTCCCAATCCTTTCCAAATAGTTCCACCAACAGAGGACCAAGCACTCAAATGAGCCTATGGAGGCCATTCTCATTCAAACCAACACACCCCTCTTAGGTAACTTCAAGATTAGACATTGATGGCAACATAGACTCAGTTCACAGAGTGCTTAGCTAACATTTGTGACGCCCTGGATTCAACCTCCAACACCAGATAAAAACAGGCATGAAGGGAAAATGAGATTGATGACTCAAATGTTTTCATTTCTGTGACTAGGTACTCAGGTGGGTGCCATTCAAGAAATTAGAGAATACAGGGGCTGGAGAGACGGCTCAGTTGGTAAACTGCTTCCACTCAAGCATGAGGACACCAGTCAGACCTCCACAACCATGCAGTGGGAACTACATGTAAAGCTACCATTGAGGAGGCAGAGACAGGTGGATCCCAGGAGCTCCCTGGCCAATCAATCCAGCCAGCTGGCAATCTCCAGGTTCATTGAGCGATCCTGTCTCAAAATATAAGAAAGAGGTGTCAGGGAGAGGGCTCCTTAAGCTGAAGTGCTTGCCATACAAGCCTGATGATAGGTGTTTGAGCCATGGAGCCCTTGTAAGGGACATACTCCAGAGCTGTCCTCTGATGTCCACATGTGCACTACAGATATCACACACAAATGACATAGTTTAGGCTTATTTATTTGTTTGAGTGTTTTTGCCTGCATGTATGTAGGTATGCATACCACCCACATTCCTGGTACCCAAGGAAGTCAGAAGAAGGTGTCATTCTTTACGCCCCTGGAGTTGGAGTTAAGGACGGTTGTGATCCACATGGATGCTGGGAACTGAACCCAGGTCCTCTGCAAGAGCAACAGGTACTCTTTACCACTGAGCTGTCTCTGCAGCCCATAATAATCTTTTTTTTTTTCCTGAAACAGTCTATGTAGCCCTGGCCATCTTAGAACTCAGTATATAGATCATACTGACCTCTAACTCACACTTCTAACCACTAACTTCCTGCCTCTGCCTCTCTAGTGCTGGGTTTAAAGGTATGTGCTACTATGTTTGGTCAGTAATTACAGAATATGGGAATAACAGGTTTGGGACAAAAATAACGAGTTCCTTTGAAAATGCTGACTTTCAGATGCACTTTTGATTGAAGTAGCAGGAGACAATTCATTATGTAATACTAACATGTAGGGGAGAAGAATGGATTTAAGATGTGTCTCCCATTCTAAGCAACTATATAGAAAACAGGAGCTGCTCCCTTCCCCAAGTTCATTCTTTGGAATTACAGGTGTTTCCCTTTTCAGGCAGTTTTCCTTAAGCCTTGGCAATAAAAGGGTGTCCCCCCCCTCCCCCGTCCTTTTTGCAGGACGTGTGTCTGGATCAGTCAATACAAACAAAGCAAGTTGGTGTCTGATTTGTTCAGCCTGGTGTTTTCCAAATCTCCAGGCTGCACCTCTCGTGTAGAGCAGATGAGACACGCTGACTCATATTTCCTGCAAGTCAGCACAGATATCCATCCTTCCAAATGACTCGAACCTCTGGCCACTCCCAAAGACAGTTCGAGGGCTGGAGTCATTTATGAGCATCTCTTTCTGGTTTTGTATTTGTTATAAAAATTCAAAGAAAAAAAATGCCCTGTCTACTTCGACCCACCCTCAGCCCCAAGCTCCATGATGTCCTCAGATTTGTAGAAGGTCTAAGAAAGACATGTCAGGATTGGTTCAAATGTCATCCCCCCACTTCAGTCTTCGCAACGAGTATTCAATCCCCTGGGCTTCCACAGCAATGAGTGAGTCTGCTTCGTGTGCAACTTGTCACAGTCTGACTGTTACTAAAGTCCCTTGTCTGGGAGCATGCCTTCTGCCTCTTGGGTGTTCCTACTTATGGTCTGCCATGGTCCTTCTGTGTTTTGCATGGTATTTGGAATGTAAATGCTGACTGAGGTGAACATGTTAAAAGTTAGAAAAATATTGTCTTACCACTCAGAGTCAGGGAGCACAGATGAGAACACAATACTTAGAAATAACTTTAACTTAGAGATAACTCCAGAAGTAAAAGTTGCATTTATGAGGATGATGAGAACACAATACTTAGAATTAATTTTAGCTTAAAGATAACTCCAGAAGTAAAAGTTGCATTTATGAGGCATTGTTGGAAGAGGTGGAATTACTCATTCGAGGAGAACATTGAGAAGTGGTTATTTTTAAAACTATAAAAAGGTGCTGAGTCAAAGATGATGCCTCAGATGGCCACCCAAGGGCAGGGACACCAGTGGCCCAGACTGCTACAGAACCCCCTGTTCTTGGTTATTTCTCTCAAGCATCAGGTTTAGAATTGATGATTTCTTTTGTATTTTATTTTTTACATTTGTGTGTGTGTGTGTGTGTGTGTGTGTGTGTGTGTGTGTGTGTGTGTGTGTGCATGCATACAACTTTCTTGGGGGGAGGGGAGCTTGTTCTTTCCCTCCACCACGTCAGTCCTGGGGACCCAACTCTGCTCAGGAAGCTTTTTGGCATGTGCCTTTATTGGCTGAGCCATCTCGTTGGACCCAGAATAGGTCATTGCTATTATAACATTGCTTTACTGTTATTCTTTTAAATTGTTAGATACATTGTATTTCAAAAAGAATTACACCATATTTGTCTATTTAAAGAAATAAATGCTGATAGGATCATGTGACTAATACATTTCTGCTTGTGGGCTCAATACATGACAATGTCACTCTAACACTGTTTCACAACGAGTATAATTTGGCAAATGTAGGTTCTGCTTTGGAAGTCATCCAAAGAGTTTGTGAAAGCTCATAAATGGCTGCTGGAAGGTTTTCACACCCATGAGGAAGCCCTGTGGCACAGATATCAAGGATTACTTTAAGGCTACAGGTTTTCACTTAAAAAGCCATCGAAACGTCTGGCAGAGCCATGGGAGCACCAATTTTAACAGGTGGACAGGACTAGGCTGTAAAGCAGCATGGACTGCAATGCTGTAAACGGTTACAGTTTTCATCGTTTGCCTTCATGCATCATTTGAACTACAGTGTTTTAAAATAACTTCTGAGAAACAGCCAGATAGAGTTCCAGGTGTAAAGGGATGACATCATTTCAGAAATGTCATGGGGCTGAGATTTGTAAGCCATGTTTTTCCTATCTGGTTCATGTCTATACTGTTAGAACCCCTTGTGTGAGACACATTTGGGCCTCAAGTTTCTTTAGCTGTGACTGTAGTGACATGTGCCTGGAATGTTGCCAGGACTTGAGATCTGACTGTTAAGGGCTCTGCAGTACTTGAAGACACTTTCTAAACACAGCCAAGTGTTCCATGTTGGTTTTCCATCATTTCTGTTTGCTTAAAGCAGCAGAAAAACTTATTTATAATATAAAAAAAAAGTACTTAAGAGGTTGGAGAGAAGGCTCAGTGGTTAAGAGCACTTGTTGCTTTTCTAGAAGACATGGTTTCAATTCCCAGCACCCACAGAGTGGCTCACAAGCATCTGTAACTCCAATACCAGGGGATCTAACACCCTCTTCTGATCTCTGTGGACACCAGACATGCACACAGTGCACAAACACACACGCAGGCAAAGCATCTATACCTATAACATATAGTAAAAATATTATTTTGAAAAGTATTTGCGATCAAGCACGGAGTCTCCTGTATGTTAGGCAAACACTCTTGAGTGTCTTGAGCCTCTGCTACCTTTTGATAGAATTCTCTTTTCAGGAGACAGAAGGTCTGGGGCTAGAGAAACAGCTCAGCTGGTCAAGTGTTTTCTGCTCAATTCTGGGAAACTGAGTTTGAGCTGGAGTGCTCCCATAAAAAAAACCCAGGTGTATTATCTAGATTTGTGTCAAGTTGACATAAACTTTAGTCATCTAAGAGGAGAGAACCTTTATTGAGAAAATGCTTCTCTAAGACCTGGCTGTGGGCCAGCCTGGAGAGCATTTTCTTAATTAGTGATTGATGGGGGCAGGACCTGCCCATTGTGGATGATGGCATCCCTGGAATGGTGGTCCTGGATTCCAGAAGAAAGCAGGCTGAGCAAGCCAGCAAGCAGCACCCCTCAGTGACCTCTGCATCAGCTCCTGCCTCCAGGTTCCCACCCTGTTTGAGTTCCTGTCCCGACTGCCTTTGATGATGAAGAGATACGGGAGTGTAAGCTGAATAAACCCTTTCCTTCCCAACTTGTTTTTGCCATGGTGTTTCGTTACAGGAACAGAAACCTTAACTAAGACACCAGGTATAGTGGCATGTGCTTGTAATCCCAGTGCTGGAGAAGTAGAAACGGGTGGATCCCTGCCAAATAAGCCTTACTTATTTGGGAACTCCAGACCAATGAGAACCCCTGCTATTTTTTTTTAACCCCTGGTATTTTATTGGCAACTCTTTGTTTTTGTTTTATTTTGTTTTGTTTTTTTTTTCCCGAGACAGGGTTTCTTTGTGTAGCTTTGGCTGTCCTAGAACTAGCTCTGTAAACCAGTTTGGCCTTGAACTCACAGAGATCCACCTGCCTCTGTCTCCTGAGTGCTGGGATTAAAGGTGTGCACCATCATCGCCCAGTAACATATATATGTATGTTATAATAAAATAATAAAACATATATATAATAAAAAATATATTTTATAATAAACTTTAAAAAATGTGGCCTTCATCTGAGGAATGACACTGTAGTTGACCTCTGGCCTACACACACACATATGCATATATACTGGCCACATATATGCAACTGCACACACATACAAATAACCTGTCTCCACCTCCCTAGTGCTGAGATTACAAGGGCTGGGCCAAAATTCTAGTTTCCTTTTTGTTGTTGTGAGCAAAAGCTAGTTAAAACCCATCTGGGGAGGGTATTTCATCTTATACTGCCACATCAGAGTTCATCACTGAGGAAAGTCAGGACAGGAGCTCAAGAAGGAACCTGGAGGCAGGAATTGAAGCAGAACCATGGAGGAAGGCTGCTCATTAGATTCCATTCCGTGGTTCACTCAGCTGCTTTCTTATTGAACCTAGGAACATCTGCCCAGAAGTGGCACCACCCAGAGTGGGCTGGGCCCTCCTACATCACCCCTAATCAAGACTGTGCCATACAGTTTTGCCTACAGGCCAATCTGATTTAGGCATTTTCTCAATTGAGATTCCCTCTTTTCAGACGACCCTAGCTTGTGTCCAGTTGGCAAAAACTAGCACAGCCACCATGTCCAGATTTTTAAGCGTGGGTCCTGGGGTGGAACTCGGGTCTTCACTCCCTCACGGTAAGCACTTTAACCCCTGAGCCATCTCTCCAGTCCAACTTCTGAAACTTTTAAAGAGTCCCATGCTACAAGCTCTTCTTGCACCTATATGTTTATGATATTTTAACTGGAACTCTATAATGTGGATGAATATATCTATTTCTCAACTGAACGTGCTTTGTACTGCTGATACTATAATATGCTAAGATACCCTTTAAAGGGGAACTGACTGGGTGTGTTTCACAACAATCAAACCAATTAATGGCTAAGTCTATGGACAATGGAAAAAGAACAGGAGTTACCAACTGAACCTTTAGAAAGTTTGTTTTTGTTTGTTTGTTTGAAGCAGGGAATATTGCTCAGTTGCTAAAGTGCTTGCCTAGCATGCATCAATCTCTGGGTTCCATCACAGAACACACTGGGTGTGATGGCACAAGCATGTAATCCCAGCACTTGGAAGGTGGAGGCAGGAGACTTGAGGTGGGTTTGACACCAGCTTGGGCTACATAGTGGCCTTGTCTTAGAAGAAAATGTAAAAAAGTAAAAGCTTTTAAGTGGTGCTACTGAAGTCTAAAGGATACATATATTTAGAGGTGCAACGTAATAACTTTGACATTGTTTATACCTGTGACCATCAACGCAATCAAGACAGTGATGCATCCATCTTCCCCCAGAAGTTTACTTGTACCCCTTTACGATACAGACTCTCTAGGAACCATCGATTGGCAGAGAGCCATGTCCTCACATGGGGATATAAACACTGTGATGACATTGGCAGCCGGGAGGAAGTCTCCAACCAAGTTAAAAGATTGCAGTTTTGGTTTGGTCTCCTCAGGCATTGCATGCATGTGGTAGACATAAAATAAAAATAAAGGAAAATAAGCTTATTAAAAATACATTTGGAATTACAGTATCTAACATTACCCATTAGCAGAAATGACTAAGACTGACTAACATGGGTTACTACCTGAAATCTATTAAAAAAATACACATCAAATAACATTGATCTGTACAGGCAACTATACATTATAACAAAACGATATATAAAATGATTAAAAATAAATGATATCAAGTCAAGCATGGTGATGCACAATTTAATCCCAGCGCTAAGAAGGCAGAGGCAGTTGGATCTCTGAGTTCAAGGGCAGCCTGGTCTATTGAGTGAGTTCCAGAACAGCCAGGGCTACACACAGAAACCCTGTCTCAGGAAAAAAAGAAAGGAAGAAAGAAAGAAAGGAAGGAAGGAAGGAAGGGAGGGAGGAAGGGAGGAAGGGTGATATATATCATTCAATAATTTTCAATGAAATTAGCATTTTTCTCTCCACAATATTATGTGATGCCTACACATCTTTAAACAATCTAAACTATATTTATAGTCAACTCAGTGTTGAAGGGGCTCAAACTTAGATTTTTAAAAACTTTCAGTCAGGTTCTCTGGTCTATATGTTGCCTGGAATATAAATATAGATGTCACACTTCAAATGCCACTCACTGTTCCTAACTCCTTTGCTCACTCCTTACCATTCAGTGGCTTCAGCCTGCAGTTAGAATCAAAGCCGATCTTGTTTCTGTGTCTTTCTAGGCTTTGTACAACTGAGCCTTCAACTCCCTCTCCAATCTAATGTAAAGCTTCTCCAGGCAAAACCCATTTCCCAGCAACACGGATTCCACTCCGTTCTAAAAGCCAAGCTCCTCCCTATTGCAGGGTCTCTGCACAATCAGGCTGTGCTCCATTCCCCAGGGCCTTTCTCCCTTTACTGGCTTCTTCCTGAGCTTCAGATGGGCATACCCTTGCCCACTCCGGTTTCAAAAAGCATTCTATGATTTTTCTACCCAGAATTCTTCCTATAATCTTCTTGTTTCTTCTCCAAATGCGAAGTAAATTTGTTTTTTGTTGCCCTTCCCCCACTAGACTGCAAGTCCCTGAAAGCAGACCTTTTCTGGTCCCTGATCGTGGTGTCCCCTCTGCTGGGGTTCCCAAAAATGTTGTCTTAATGAATGAGTATAAGAGAAATGGAGATATAAAATAAAAGCATAATCTCGGGTAGTAAAAAGGTGAAGCCTGTTTTGCACAGATTAACTTGAACCTAGAGGGATTTTTTTTAAAGGTCTTATTTCTTCCTTCACTCGTCCTTGGAATAACAGCTAACATTATTCAATACTTTTAGGCATACACTATAGCATTTCTGAGTAACCCTGTAGAGGTAATCAACCTTTATTATCCTCATTTTTCAAAGGCAACCTGCCAATAGCCATTAACGGTGGAGCCGTAGTCTGGTTTAAGTAGGCCATATCCAATTAATCAATGTAATGGACACCCCTTCAGTCAACAATAGGTGTTTTATCAAAGCACTTTTTAGAGAACCCCTCTGAATTTCCCCTTTTCCCTGACCTTCTGTCTTGGGACTGAAAGCTACTGGTGGTTGCTAACGGCTCAGGGGGTTTCCTGCAGAATGCCAGTGACTTTGGTGGGTGGTTCTCAGCTCAGACTGCAGCAACAAGCTCTCTCTAGCAGGCTAGGACTGCAGGGGAGGAAGGAAAAAACAGGTCGTTAGCCAGAGCTGAATCCTTGTGCCTCGACATGGTGAAAGAGGAAGGTACAGCACGCCTTGTTCACACTCGCCAGGGGCTCGGGATCTCCCTAACAGAAGGGGAACCACGGCGCGTTTCCCCAACTACACCCCGCGTCACGAGCTAGCCTGGTCCCGCCCCGCCCCCGGCCCCGCCCACTTGCGGGGGGGGTCCTCTTTAGCCCCCTCCCCCACGACCCACCCCTTTAGCCGGCCTTCTCCTGCCCCTCGGGTCAGACTCGGCCTGTGATTGGTCTTCGAGGCCACAGCCCCCGCCTCCTTGCCTTTTCCGTCACTCCCAAGATGGCGCCGGCCTCGGTGGGTTTGGCGGCTGGCGCTGAGGAAGGAGGCGGAGGCAGTGGCGACCGCGCTGGGAGGGGGAGTCCCGTCTGACTGAGACGGCAGGGCGGAGCGCCGGGCCGGGGGATGAGCTAAGCGGGCTGCAAGCGTCGCGGCATTCAGCCCCCTCGTGTCCCGCCCGCCGCGCGTGAAAGGATCGGACCCCGCGCTTCGGGCTCTGGCCGGCGCTGGCGCGGGGGCCGGCGGGGAGGTGAGTGGCGGGGGCGGCGGCGTGGGCATCGGTGGCGTGGGGAGCTGTCACGGCCCTGAGGAGGTGACTGGCAAGGGGGACGCCGAGCAGGGCGACAGGAGTCGGAGGGCCGCCAGGCGCGGGCAGCTGCTGGCAGGGGCTCGGACCGTCCGGGAGAGGATGGCGAGACGCTGCCGGGAGAGCGTTCGCGCGCCTCCGTGTGGGAACGCGCGCGGGGCTCCGGGGGTCTCCTTCCAGATTGGCCATTCGGTGCTGGCCTGGGGCTGTTGTTGGGGTGATGGGGCGGGGGCGGACCAGGGGGAGGTCCTGAAGCTGGGATTTTTGACAAGCCGGTTACGTAAGGTGGCTTCCCGGAATCCCACCTGCTCCAGGTTTCAAACCCGCGGCGGGGGCTGCTTTCCCGCGGCTGCTCAGCTGCTCAGCCCAGATGCCGGGGCCCAGCCGGGGCTCAGGTTCCACGTGAGCCCGGCCAGCGTCCAAGTTGGACAGTTTTTTTTTTTCCCTTTACTCTGTGTGTGTGTGTGTGCGCAATTCTTGGTCATCAATACTCCTTTTGAAGTTTATCTCTTTCTAGGGAGGGGAAAGGGTGAGGGGGGGGGAGAAAAGAGAAGGGGCAAAAAAACGCTTGTGATCTAAAATTGGGTCGCAGCGATCTCTCTTCATATTATGGTGCTTTTAAATGACAGGACATACTGGGAAATTTGACTGTTGTCGCTCCAGTGTGCTTTTTATTCGGACGTATGGTTGGCTTCGGAGCCATAGAGAGGGTTTTTATTTGTCTTACAGGACAGTTATTTCTTGTTTGCAAAGCGGCACAGGCATCCATCAACAGGCTTGTATTTATTTGAGGGGAAAGCGAGTGTCAGCCAGCCAGAGACACGGGAGGGCAGAAATTGTGTCACTCTGTGAATATATTATTCTTTTAAATGTATTAGACATGAATTAAAAGGATAACCCAGGCGTAAAAGAAACAGTATTACATGATCACAAGCTTTTGTTTAGTGTATATACACAGCCTCATTCTGTTTTCTGCCTAGCCCATTCATTCTACCTCCTCTTTCCTTGGGGGAAGGAGGTGGAGACACCTGTAAACATCGTAGCCCAGGTTACACAAAGCTATTGTAATACATTTGAGATTATTATAAAAAGGAGTCTCTTGGGGACCCAAGATTGGTTAATAAGTAAGGATTCTTGGACAAGTTGTTCAGTTTCTGTTTATAGTAGTTCTGGGATACAGCTTCTGAAAAAAGTGAATAGAATTTCTGATCTATTTGAACCCTAATTGAACCTAAAATAAGATTGTATTTGGTTTCTTTTATGGGAACTTTGTTTTGTTTGGGGGAGACATTTGAAGCAGCTTTTCATTTTTACAAACTCCCTTTGAACTGCAGCTCCCAGCAAGAGTCTAGAATAACATATAGTTACCAACATCATTCTATATGTGTTACATAATTCTCTTTTTTCCAAATTATTAAACACAGACTTACTTCACTGTGGAAGAATTTTGAAAGAATGTGCTTGTGAGGGAAGTTAATTGATCTTGACACCAGCCTAATATTGGGGATGAAAAGGAGAAATTTTGGCCTGCATTTCAAGCTTAATTGCACAAGTTTACATTTTTGAAGTTTGGTGACACAGTCTAAGTCTTTTCTGTCTGTGCAAGAGACCCAGGAACCTGGAGCTGATTTGAACTCTTCCACAGGATTACCACCGGTTTAAGTAGTTATTGATTCTCAAGTTCCTGGAATTACTGTCCCATTTCTGACAACTTGAATACTATTTAGTATAACTGGGACTTTATATGAAGGAAATGACAGAGTACATCATATTAATTCATTCAGAAAACAGTAAACATGTAACAAAGAAGAATATCTTCTTCCTATGTGATACAAACTACATTAACTCTAGTTGTTTGCAGAATCTTAAGCCTTCTGCTTATGAGAAGCCTAGTTTTTCATAACCATCACTAAAGGTAGACTTGGTTGTTATGTTACAGATCTTTCATTCTTGTTTACACTGGTGTCTCATAATTGTAAGCGGAAAGCGTAAGTTACTCCAGCAGGAAAATGGACTTGCTATTTCTGCTTTCTCCCATGTCAGAGACTTATCTTTTCAGGTTTTCACCCTTTCCTGCCAGAGGTAGAGGAAGGAGATACTAAAAAAAAAAAAAAAAAAAAAGTGAATCAAGTTTTCTTCCTTTCTTTCCGTTCCCTCCATCCACAGCTGTTTTTTTTTTTCCCCAGTAGAATTGGTGGGGTGGAATGAAGAGAGTCCAGCTATACTTTGCTACTATATATCATCAATATCACTTTGGAGTCGAAAAGGGTAGTGTAAAGCTTCGTATTGGAGACACTATTTTGGCCTGGAATTTGAGAGCTTCCTGCCTCAACCACATGAGTGCTGGGATTATAGATATATGTCACCACATTCAGCTAAATTACTGTTCTTATAATCACAAAGTGACATGAAAGAGTTAAGAGAAAATATTGAAAATCTAAAGCACTATTGATTCAACAAAGAAACTGCCTTCTTGTTAGCAGAATATGGTGTGTATGTGCACTCACAATAACAGAAGCAACTGGTTGTTTGGGTGAATTCATTTTTAGGTCTATGGATTGCATCTGTGCACATTAACTTCTGGGTTCTTTTTCCTTCTAGCACTCAACTGCTCTATGTTGACAGTGCCACCTATTGATAATGAACTCGGTTTTTTCCTCGTTACTTTATTAGTTGTTAGGCAACGGCATTGGGATGTTTAAGAGATACCAATATTTTGCTAGTTACTGAGGATACAAAGGTGAATAAAACATGACTTCTGCCCTCCAACCCTGCCTGAGAAGCATTGTTTGCTTTTGGGGCCATCAGTACATGTGTCTCCTGCTTTTCCTGTCTCACTTTCTCCTGGTATTCATATCCTTTTGTAACTTTCCTAGTTGGAAACTGTTTTGGGTTCTAGACACCCATTTTTCAAATTCTTTTTTAGAACATTTGATTTCATGTTGAAGTGTGTTTTTTAAGTAAAACCTGAAATATAGAGATCAGAAATTTATTTTTAATCCTGTGGTAACTTTCGTTTGATTTCTCTCTCTGTCTCTGTCTCTGTCTCTCTGTCTCTCTGTCTCTGTCTCTCTCTGTCTCTCTCTCTCTGTCTCTCTCTCTCTCTCTCTCTCTCTCTCTCTCTCTCTCTCTCTCTCTCTCTCTGTGTGTGTGGGGGGGGGGCTAGAAGTCAGCATCAGATGCCTTCCTCAGTTACTTTTTTTTTTGAGGCAAGGTCTCTCAGTGAACCCAGAGTCCATCAGTTGGCTAGACTGTCTGACTGCTGAGTTCCTGAGATCAGCTTTTCTCTCCCACCCATCCAACACTGGGGAGACAGATCTGTGTTACTTCACCCAGTCTTTTGTGTGGGTGCTGGGGTTCAGAACTCAGGTCCTCATGTCTGGGCACTAGGTACTTTACCCAATGAATTACCTCTCCAGCTCTCTTACTGGCTCTGGAGACAGTTTGTCCCTTGAGCTTTCCAACTTCTTGCCTCCTCTTCCATACAGCTGTGATTATATGTCATGCCCAACTAACTGTAAGTGTTGTTTTGTAGATGAGACATTTTTCTTCTTGAAAAGTTTTAAAAATAAACCCAATTACCAAAATATATAGTACACACCCACATGCCTACATAAAATGTTGACATTTTTCGTTTTTGCTTCAGATATATATTTAATATAAAAGAACTATGTATATCACAGTTACCACACTGAATTCTAAAAGAGCAGTCTAGAAACTTTGTACTTTATGTGAAGTTGCAATCTGCTTTGTTCACTCCAGTTTCATTCCTCACCATCTCCCTTACCATTTTCTAACCTGTATAATGAATGTAGCATTGCTCTGGTGCCTAGATTGGTTTTCAGACAGGGCCTCATGTAGATCAGGCTGGAAGGAAGACAGTATTGGCCTTGAACTCCTGATCTCACTGTCCCTTCCTCCCCAAGCCTGGAGTTACAGTATTGCACCACCATACCCAGCTCAACTCTGAGTGCTGAGAACAAAGTATAATGACATCCTTATGAAAAATGCCATGATGAAACCCAGTACTTTGAATGTTAACCTGAAATTTTAATAAGAAAAGTAAGTATGGTTTGAATCTTTGAAAACAAATTTAAAATTGTATTTGATGAGAATGAGTGTTTTGCTGGTATGTATAACTATATACCAAGTGCATGCCTGGTGCCTACAGAGGCCAGAAGAGGGTGTTGGCTCCCCTTGAACTGGAGTTACAGATAGTTATGAACCACAGAATGAGTATTGGGAACCAAACTCTACAAGGGCAGTAAGCACTCTTAAACTGCTGAGCCCTCTTTCCAGCCCCCTTGGTTTAAATCTTGACTTTACTATTCAATGGTTTTAGAGTTATTTAAACTAGATCCTTAGTGCCCTTATCCTCTCAAATAGGATCAATAGAAATGTCCATCTCATAAGGTTTTCATAAAAATTAAATGAATCTATTTCCATAAACTTGAAAAAAGCATTTGGTAGTGTGACTGAGAGTGGCCCCCATAGGCTCTTACATTTGAAGGCTTAATCCACAGTTGGTGGAACTATTTGGGAAAGATTAGGATGTGTGGAGTGTGTCGCTGGGCTTGGCTTTGAGGTCTCAAAAGCCATGCCATTCCCGTTAGCTCTCTGTCTTTCTGCCTTGTGCTTGTGGATCAGATGTAAGCTCCTAGCTACTGTTCCAGCATCACACTTGCCTGCTGCTGTAGATGTAACTGACCGTCTTATTAAATAAGAAACACAGAACCAGTGCAAAGAAGAAAGCCAAGAGATCAGAGCTAAGAGCCTTACCCGCCTGCTGCAGCTAGCCTCTTCAGCCAAGAGACCCCTCTGAAAGAGCCCTACTTTCTGTCTGTCTTTATAGAGACTTTCTGTTCTGCCTTCTCATTGGTTGTAAACCCAACCACGTGACTGCCTCATCACTGCCTGTCTGTACAGACCTCCAGACACACATTGGAGCGTGTGTCTCCAATGCCGGCTGTATCCTTGAACACACAGAGATCTACCTAGCTCTGCCTACCAAGTGCTGGGATTAAAGGTGTGCGCCACGAACGCCCATCTCTGCTATGGCTTGCTATTAGCTCTGACCCCCAGGCAACTTTATTTATTAACATACAAATAAAATCACATTTCAGTACAAATAAAATATCACCATATGCTGCCATGCTCCCTGCCAAGATGATGATGGATTCTAACCCTCTGGAACTGTGAGCTTCCAATTAAATGTTTTCTTTTACAATTTGCCCTTGTCATGGCAATAGAACAGTAATTAAGACAAATCATGTCAGCTGGGCATAGTAGTGCACACTTTTAATCCCAACACTCAGGAGGCAGAGACAGGCACATCTCTGTGAATTCAAGGCCAGCTTGGTCTACACAGGAGTTCCAGGACAGCCAGGAGGCAGACAGGCACATCTCTGTGAATTCAAGGCCAGCTTGGTCTACACAGGAGTTCCAGGACAGCCAGGAGGCAGAGACAGGCACATCTCTGTGAATTCAAGGCCAGCTTGGTCTACACAGTGAGTTCCAGGACAGCCAGCACTACATGGAAAAAAAAAATACAAACCATGTCTACCATGTCTGACATTCTTTTCTTCCTTCCTTCCTTCCTTCCTTCCTTCCTTCCTTCCTTCCTTCCTTCCTTCCTTCTCTCTCTCTCTCTCTCTCTCTCTCTCTCTCTCTCTCTCTCTCTCTCTCTCTTTTCCTTTCTTCAAATACTAATAAATTTAAGTAGGTATTGATATTGCTGTGTCTTGGTATGTGTAGGTTCCATTGGATGAATGTACTGGACTGCCAATTATCATTTCTTCTAGTAATGCTTGTTTACATGGCCTTCATTTTTTGTCAGGTATAAACAATGCCTCATTAATATCACTCTATCTCTTAAAGCTTTGGCTCTCAACCTGTGGGTCGTGACCCCTTTGGGGGGGTCTAGTGACACTTTTATGAGGGTCACATATCAGATATCCTATATATCAGATATTTACATTACAATTCATAACAGTAGCAAAATTGCAGTTATGAAGTAGCAATGAAAATAACTTTATAGTTAGAGTTACCACAACATGAGGAACTGTATTAAAGGGTCGCAGCATTAGGATGGTTGAGAACCACTGTCTTAAAGCAACATGTCAGAGTTTTTCCAGGTCATGGATCTGGTTGTGAAATTGCCGAGTCCTAGGATAGAAGTGTTATGGGATGGTCTGTATGTCAAGTGTGTTGCTGATTGGTCAATAAATAAAACACTGATTGGCCATTGGCTAGGCAGGAAGTATAGGCGGGACAAGGAGGAGAATAAAGGTGGGAAGTGGAAGGCTGAGTCAGAGAGACACTGCCAGCCTCCATGATGACAAACAGCATGTAAAGATGCCGGTAAGCCATGAGCCATGTGGCAAGGTGTAGATTAATGGAAATGGATTAATTTAAGCTGTAAGAACAGTTAGAAAGAAGCCTGCCACGGCCATACAGTTTGTAACCAATATAAATCTCTGTGTTTACTTGATCCGGTTTGAGCAGCTTGGGACTGGCAGGTGAGAGAGATTTGTCCTGACTGTGGGCCAGGCAGGAAAACTCTAGCTACATAGAAGTATTCTTCCCTTTTAAAATTACTTATAAGATTTTGACAACCAATGTGTATTTTTCTTTCTGTATATCCTTTCCAGGTATTAGGTTTTGGTTTTTGCTCATCTGCTTAATGTAAAATAGCATTTGTTTTTTGTCCTGTGTTTATTTCTCTTCATCTTTTTGAGTATTCTTATTTTTGGTCATATCTTCAGTAATTTGTGTGTTCCTATCCTTTACATAATTTCTTTTCTTAAAAATAGATTTCTTTGCCAGGCAGTGATGGCAAATGCCTTTATTTAATCCCAGCACTCAGGAGGCAGAGGCAGGAGGATCTCTATGAGTCTGAGGCCAGCCTTGTCTACAGCGTGAATTCCAGGACAACCAAGGCTACACAGAGAAACCCTGTCTCAAAAGGAGAAAAAGAACAAAAGACTTGTTTTGTTTGTGTGTGTTTATGTGTCTGTGTGAGTATATGTGCAAGTGTGTCAGGGAGTGCAGCTGTTTGCAGATTCAGGTCAGAAGAGGTTGTGAGGTGTCCTTTCTGACACTCTCTGCCTATTTCTTTGAGGCAGGGTCTCTTCTTGAACTGGGGAGTTGTGTTTTCTTGGCTAGGTAAGCCCCACTGATTCTCCTGTTTCTGTTCACCTTGGATCTGGGTTACAGGCCTGCATGGGATGCCTGGCCTGTTAGGTGTTTCTAGGATCTGAACTCTGGTCCTCATGGTTGATCAGCCAGCACTCTTACCTGCTGAACCATTTCCCAGCCCCTTCTTTACATATTTTTTACTTGGCCTTTTTCTTACTTATTTGAAAAAGATTGTTTTGCTTATTTTAAAGTATTTTTGGGATATTTACAAATGTTAGAGCAACTCCCTTTTCCCCCCTCTTTCCTCTTATCTATCTATCTATCTTGTCTATCAATCTATCTATCTGTCTATCTATTTATTGATTGATGTTTCTAACTTGGAACATTTACTTGGATTAAGATTACAATGCCTTATCTAACTTGTCATCTTCTCCTCAAACTCTTATCTATCTTATCTAAACTGAACTTATTTACTTCATAAAGTTTGCTTTTTATTTATTTTTTTGTATTTCAGAGATACCATGGACCACTTTATAATTCAAGGAAGTGACTTTATAATTCAAGGAAGAGGCTTTTAGTAATTGCATACAAGTCCTTCTTATCTTTCACTCTCATTTTTTATATCCACTCATTCACTGATATCTCTATCTATTTATTTATTTTTGAGACAGAGTTTCTCTGTGTAGCCTTGGCTGTCCTAGAACACCCTGTGTAGACCAGGCTGGCCTTGAACTCACAAAGATATGCCTGGCTCTGCCTTCCAAGTGCTGGGATCAAAGGTGTGAGCCAGCGAAAATCTCTATTTCTTTGGGTATGTGTAACCCAGGCTGACATCCAACTTACTTTGTAGCCTAGTTAACTCTTGATCCTCCTGCCACTACACCCAACTTACTTGTTAAATCTTTTTAATACAATTTTTATTATACTTCTTTATTTACCAACGAGAGAGAGAGAGAGAGAGAGAGAGAGAGAGAGAGAGAGAGAGAGAGAGAGAGAGAGAGAATTAGTTAGTTTATTTATGGACATATTCATATGCCCGAACATGAAGGTCAGCGGACAACTTGCTGGAGTAAATTCTTTTCTACCTATGGTTCCTAGAATTTAAACTCAGGTTTTCAGGCTTGGTGGCAAGGGCCATTGTTCACAGAATCATCTCTCTGTCTATTCAATCACTTTGAAGCAGAAACTTTCATAGCATCCTTATTCCAGTGCTTACTAGGAACTGTTTTCTTCTCACTGGTTTTCTTGTTTTCAGTTTTGATTCCTGAAATTCATTTTTTCAGAATTGCCAGAATGGTATGTCTAAAACACCAATTGAAAATTCCTCACTTGTCAACTGGATGAAGCCAGCACTCCTTACCATGTCATGTCATTAAAATTCTCCACGATTTGGCCTTTGTCTGGCTCTCTAATCTTAACTCTTACAGTTTCTACTTTCCATTTCCACTCCAGCCTTATAGCACTGCGTCTTGAAGTTTCCTTGAATATATGTGTTATTTCTGGAGTGTTGCACTGCTGCTGTGGTCCTTCTGCCTAGAATACTGTCGTTCCTCCCTTCTTATTTTGTCTAGCTAAGTCCTTTCTATCCTTTAAGAATCACTTAGGGCCTTATTACTTCCTCCAGAAAGCCTTCTCAGATATGGATTATTGGGTTCCTCCTGGAGTAATTCATAATTACTTTGTTATATCTCAAGCTCCAGAGAAGTCACTCAGTGAGAATTTATGGAGGGGGCAGAAAGATGACCCAGTGGGTAAAGGGTGATTGCTGCCAAGTTCTGACAACCCAAGTTTGATTCCCCAGGACCTGCATTTTGGAGAGAACTAAGTCTAGAAGGTTGTCCACTGACCTCCACACGCGTGCTGTGACACACATGCACACACAGAAGATAAATATATGCCATTTAAGAAAGAATTTGTTGGATCAGTTATTGTAGTATGTGAGGGAGTACCAAGTTGTTGGCTAAAGCTCAGTGGGAATGGGATTGGAACCTGGCTTTGCTTCTGTTTCTTTGTACCTCAGTTTCCTCCTATGTAAAATTGGGAAAAGGATGCATTTATAAAGTTGTGACACTTAAATTTGGTAATGCAAACAAAGCATTTGAAACAATGTCTGGTACCTAGTGAATAATCTATTCAAACTATTGTTGACTTTAGAATATTTGAGTTTATGTGTCTGTTTTCACAATTAGGCTTTGAATCAGTGAGTGAAGGAACCCACCAAGGAAATCTGGATCTTACAGTGAAAGATAACATTTCTAACTTTTCAGCATGTCCTGAAAAGTTGAGTCTATGTCCCCTTTTTCTAGCAACTGCAACATTTGGCTTCTTGCCACACATGTGAAATTGACATTGATGATAATTAGCATTTCATAATTATACTACATAATTGGCTGCTCATTTAAAATTCAGCATGCTTTGCTTAGTAGTTCTGCTAGAATTCTAGGAATACCATTTACTTTTAAGCCTCACTTAGTCTGTTTGGTATTTAACCAACTTTTCCAGATATGGGTTAAGGTGTGAGGGGGCTGAACAAACAGGTAGAATTAGGGTAAAACATTATACTTTTGAGCCAGACATGTCCATTATACCTTCACTGTTTATTTTAAAATGATATCAGAATATTGGATAATTTCAATCATGTAATTTCAGTAATAACTTTGCAGAGGTAATATAAGACATTAGAAATGATCAATACCCTGTCTTCTTCCATTGTTGCAAATGATTAAGACTTGTTTACTTACAGTCATTTTTTATTATTCCAGAATCCTTTTCTTTCACCTTAGATTTAGCATTCCTTATTTTGTTCTGAATACTAAAACTATCTGTATAATCTTGGCAAATTGATAGAAGTCTTGTTTGTTTTATTTTTATCTCTGAGCTTGCTATTAAATTTATAGGTTTTTCTGTCTCACTGTTTTTGATTATATGAGAGTAAGTTTATCTTCTTTTGATCATAGGAATAGTACAAAATTACTTGTATTCATTGCTCTTCAGTATCCATTTGAAAATTGTTATAGAAACTGGATTTTTTTTCTAAAAGGTCTTAAGTTGCTAAAGGAAAATTCTAACTATTATCAAATTAATGTGGAAATCTTAATGTATCACTCTTGTGTTAGAAGCTAATACCATATAATGATGGTGGTGTCAGGAGCTGCACTTTTAAAAGATCAGTGTCTTAGCATTGAGTATTTTAGTTGGAGACTCTTAAGTATCATGTTTTTAAGAGAATGGATGTAGGTGAATAGGAAAAACTGAAATTATATTTTGGTTTGTTAAATAGAGCTGGCTGTTATCAACAGAAAAGTTGATCCTCACCCCCTTTTTTAGTCAAGATGATAGTTAAGTGATACTATTTTTTCTGTAAAAAATAATTTAAGTTGGTGTAGTGGCAAATACCTATAAAATCCCAGCACAGTAGAGTCTGAGTCAGGAAGATGATGAGTTCTAGACCAGCCTGACCTATATAGTGAGAGTCTGAAGAATTAAAAATCAATCTCTCTCTCTCTCTCTCTCTCTCTCTCTCTCTCTCTGTCAAATAAGCTCTAAGATATTCCCTATCCTTCCATCTTCATTTTTTCCTGGATGTCAGAACTTTGTAATAATATTTTATATAAATATGTTTCTTTTTTAAAGATTTATTTATTTATTATGTATACAGCATGTGTGCCTGCAGGCCAGAAGAGGGCACCAGATCTCGTTACAGATGGTTGTGAGCCACCATGTGCTTGCTGGGAATTGAACTCAGGACCTCTGGAAGAGCAATCAGTGCTCTTAACCTCTGAGCCATCTCTCCAGCCCCCATAAATATGTATTTTTAAAAAATGTGCCGGGCGGTGGTGGCGCACGCCTTTAATCCCAGCACTCGGGAGGCAGAGCCAGGCGGATCTCTGTGAGTTCGAGGCCAGCCTGGGCTACCAAGTGAGTTCCAGGAAAGGCGCAAAGCTACACAGAGAAACCCTGTCTCGAAAAACCAAAAAAAAAAAAAAAAATGTAATGTTGGGGATTGAACCTGGGTACCTGGACTTGCTAGGCAAGTGTGTTATCATTGAGTTACATCCCCAGCTTTGTAATAGTATTTATTCATGTTGCTGTGTAGGCAATAATTTCACTGAAGTTGGACCCATGTGCTGTTGAACCTACTCTCATTGATGAATACTTTTCATTCTTTTAGGCTAAGGACTGATTGAAGTTTCTAGTTTCATAGATATTTTTAAAAATAAGACTTTTCTTTTTCTGATTAACTGATATTTTAATATTTCTTTTTTTTTTTTTTTTTTTTTTGGTTTTTCGAGACAGGGTTTCTCTGTGTAGCTTTGCGCCTGTCCTGGAACTCACTTGGTAGCCCAGGCTGGCCTCGAACTCACAGAGATCCTCCTGGCTCTTCCTCCCGAGTGCTGGGATTAAAGGCGTGCGCCACCACCGCCCGGCTTTCTTTTTTTTTTTTAAAGGTAGGATCTTACTATGTAGCTTTGACTGTCCTGAAGACTCCATATATAGTCCAGGCTGCTTTATGTAGGCAGAAGTTTCTGTCCCACCAGCAACTCCCAAATACCCAGCAGCTGCTTCCCAAATTACCACAGAGAAGCTTATATTTATAAATGCTTGGCTGATAGTTCAGGCTTATTACTAACTAGCTCTTACACTTAAAGTAACCCATAATTTTTGTCTACATTTAGCCATATGACTTGGTACCTTTCCTCAGTACAGCATTCTCATCTTGCTTCCTCAGTGTCTGGATAGTGACTCCTGACTCTGCTCTTTTCCTTCCCATCATCCTTAATTTGGTTGCCCTGCCTATCCTTCCTGCCTGGCTACTGGACAGTCAGCGTTTTATTAAACCAATTTGAGTGACAAATCTTTACAGTGTACAAGAGGATTATTCCACAGCATTTCCTCCCCTTTGTCTAATTAAAAAGGGAAGTTTTAACTTTAACATAGTAAGATTATATACAACAAAAACAGTTATTAAGTAAGAGTTATAGTAACACTGTCTATTTGTATTTGGCAAAAATAAAGAAAATACTCTATCATCTATCTTTGTGAGTCCAATGTTTTGTATCTAATTTATCTTTTATCATGACTAATGAAAACTGTAATTATGACTATCTAGTCTTCAACTCCATCAAAGACTCCAGAAGGATGAAATGTTACCTAATGATAGGGACATCAGGCTGCCTGGACAGTCATCCAAAATTTCTCTGCAACATTGGGCATCCAACTCTGCCCTACAGGCCTAAATGTCTGACAGACTTTCCTGTGAAGCAGGGAATTTTGAAGGACTGTCCCACCTTCTCTTGACAAAGTTCTGCAGTTGCCTTTCTTGTGTCCTGTTGATCCAGTTTGGACAGTAACTGTCAGCAATTGAGGCATGGGCAGTTTCTTTGCCCACATGGCTAGCTTTTGCCATAAAGAAAACAAACTCCATATGGAGTTTCTTCGATGCCCATCATTCTCTTTGAAGTAATTGGTGCTGCCAGGAGCAGACATGTCTCACTGTCAAGAAAAGTCTAAGTTATTAAAACATTTTAAATGCCATATTCTGCAGATCTTTGAAGTGTTTGTAAATTGCCTATCTATCTGAAATGTATCTCTGTATGATACCTAACATGATTATAAGTTTGTTGTTGTAGATGACTTAATTTGTATTTTTAAATTATATATTAAATTTTTAAATGAGATGCACAAATATAATACCCTAAACAAGAGTAGAAATGTACATATAATATAACAAAATTAACTTTAAATTTGTATCAATAAACCAAAAACCATATTAATGTAAAATATGTAAGATTAATAGTTTTTTGTATTAAAGTAGATTCAATAATTATGCTTTCATCTTATCATTTCTATATCATACATTTCTTTTTTTTTTTTTTTGGTTTTTTCGAGACAGGGTTTCTCTGTGTAGCTTTGGAGCCTGTCCTGGATCTCTCACTGTGTAGACCAGGCTGGACTCGAACTCACAAAGATTCGCCTGGCTCTGCCTCCCAAGTGCTGGGATTAAAGGCATGCACCACCACTGCCTGGCTGTATCGTATATTTCTATATCAGCTTTAAACTTGGAATAATCTTCCTACCTTTCCCTCCTCATGAATGGTGAGAATACAGGAGTAAGACAGCATGCCCATGACCTTCTTTGGGGGTTTTGAGGGTTGTTGTTTGATCAGCTTTCTTTGTTTATAGGCAGTAGAAAGCAAATTTAGACTAACTCACTCAAAATAGGAATTAATGACAAAGATGTCGGGATTTCATGGCATCTAATGGTAGAAGAACAGCCAAACAGCCAGAAGAGCATGAGACCAAGAGCTGGACACTCCTGAGTAGTCAGGCAGCGGCTGTCTTAGCACTCTGGACCAGCCTGATTCCCATGCCCCTACTTGTTCTTTTCATTTTTGTCTCTCTGCGTGTTGTCTTTCCCCACTTTGTGTGGCTAGACATGTCTTCTGACTCGTTTCTGAGACAGGATCTCTCTGTGTAACTTGGCTAGCCTGGGACCAGATTGGCCTTGGGCTCATCCACCTGCCTCTGCCTCCCAGTGCTGGGATTAAAGGCTTGTGCTTCTTTGTCAGGCTGTCTTCGGACTTCTAAATTCATTTATTGTTTCATGATTCTGTGATCTCATTTTAAACCCCTAAGAGAAAATCTAGTATGAGGCAAGTATTTCTGCCTGGCCTAGTCAGCTATGGCAAAGGAAACCGAGGTTTCACTGAACAGGACTCTCAGCCCTAGTTTTGTGGAATAGGATAGGACACACAGCTTCCCAAAGACAGTTGGTGGTTACAAAAGGATACTAGATGATGAAAAATAAAATTAACTTTTAAATGAAATTCAAGAAAATGCTCAGTGTCTTTACTTAATACCAAAGAACCCAAATGCTTTCACTCCCTGTTCAAAGGTCATTATTATGAAAGCCATGAACGTTTCTCCCTTTTTCAGGTGAGAGGTAGAGGTACCCTTTTAGCTTCTGTGTATAGAATTTGTAGTTTAACTCATTCTATGAATACGTGTATATTAATATATACCATCTTTAATATATTAACTTCTAAAACACATCTCTGAGTTGTAGGCTTACTATGTAGCTCAGGCTCACCTTAGACTTTTTTTTTTTTTTTTGGTTTTTCGAGACAGGGTTTCTCTGTGTAGCTTTGCGCCTTTCCTGGAACTCACTTGGTAGTCCAGGCTGGCCTCGAACTCACAGAGATCCGCCTGGCTCTGCCTCCCGAGTGCTGGGATTAAAGGCGTGCGCCACCACCGCCCGGCTTCACCTTAGACTTTTTATATAACCCAGGCTAGCCTCCAGAACAGATGCCCCCTTAGTGGTGCCGCAATGTGTCTGGCCTTAATAACATTATTAATAATCATGACTTTTTTTTTTTTGGTTTTTTGAGACAGGGTTTCTCTGTGTAGCTTTGCGCCTTTCCTGGAACTCACTTGGTAGCCCAGGCTGGCCTCAAACTCACAGAGATCCGCCTGGCTTTGCCTCCCGAGTGCTGGGATTAAAGGCGTGCGCCACCACCGCCCGGCATGACTTTTTAAAAACTCTGGTGCTAAGGATTGAACCAAGGATATTCTAGGCAAGTACTCCACCATTAAGCTATATCACCAGTATGATATTCCTTATTTAGCAAGCATTTATGTACTGTTTGTGTAATGCCAAGGACTGTGCTAAAACAAGTATTTACAGAGTAGAATGGTATTATTGTTTACTCTCAGAGAATTCATATTCTGGTGGAGAAGAGTAGATGTTCAGAGAACTTCTTATGGTATTAGTATGATATCATATAAAGTATGTATAGTATATATACTCTTGAAGCCCAAGACTAGACAATGACAGTCTTTCATAGGGACAGCACAGAGCAGGACTCATTTTGCTGGAGCTGATCATTTGATGTGAGTGTTCTGGTGGAGGAGCTGAATTTGAATTTGCAAAGGTACCTGGAGTTATGGAAAGGGGAACTCTGTACAGTGAAACTCAAGTGAAGTTTACACCATTTAACTTAATGAAACTGAAATTAAACCCTGTTTTCAAGCCTGCCCTTCACATGTCAGTAATTATGGTCCTTTTGAAAAGACAGTTGTAGATTTTAGAATACTCAGACTATCTGTTCTTTAGCTTTTTGCCACCTTTGAGAATAAGATGTCATTGATAGCTTCCTTTTAGATTCTTTTATCAGAATTTTCTAGTAGTTGGTTAATTGGGTTGTTAGTTTCCTTGTATAATTACATTTCCTGTTCACACATAGACCTTTGTAGAGGGAAATAGACTGAAAATGAGAGAACTTATAAAATTTATAGAAAGCATAGTTTATATCAAACTAAGTGTTGAGGAAGGTGGGGAAAAGTAATGGTGAAAGTGATATATACCTAATGTAATGATATATACCTACTGAAAATGATATATACCTAGAGGTAGCTCTAAAATGAACTTCAAATATTAAATAAAGTAAAATTTTCTTTGGTTGGTTGGTTTTGGTTTTTTGAGACAGGGTTTCTCTGTGTAACAATCCTGGCTGTTCTGGAACTTTCTTTGTAGAACAGGCTGACCTCAAACTCACAGAGATCTGCCTGTCTCTGCCTCCTGAGTGCTGGGGTTAATGGCATGTGCCACCACACCTGGCTCCATACACAGTTTTTTGTTTTGTTTTGTTTTGTTTTAAATCTTCCTACCTTAGCCTCTTGAATGCTGGGTGTACAGGTGTGCACTACCATACTGGTCCCATGTGGTATTATTTTATATCATTTTTCCTCTTTGGAGTTGGACCTACTATTACGTAAAAGTCTATGCAGAAGAATGCTTTTTGCTTCACTACTCTGGTTACTTGATGAACACTTTTACTTCCTTTATGCATTCATTCATGATTCCTACTCCACCCTATCACAAATGACCAAACAAAACAAGACCCTCCCCCCCAAAAAATCCAGATTTACTATTCTGAGAAGTGACTATGGAGAGAAGGGAAGTAAGAGGCCAGCTTTATGGTGGTAATGAGGGGTGGGGTGTGTGTGTGTGTGTGTGTGTGTGTGTGTGTGTGTGTGTGTGTGTGTGTGTTTCAGCATGAAGTTCATAGAGCAGACTCAAAAATACCATCATTGTCATCCAACTCAGAAATTGTGGCTTTTTCTTCCTCACCACAAAACCAGACACTGTTTGCCTTCTCCACTTCAAAATGTGCTTCACTACCTTCTCCACATTATTTGAATTATATTTAGATGTGCTTTGCTTGTTTGTTTGCTTGTTTTTTGAGATAGGGTCTCCCTTTGAAGTGACAGCTGGCCTGGAACTTGTAGTGATCCTCCTGCCTCTGCCTCCTGAATGCTGAAATTACAGGCATGTGCCACCGTGTTCAGCTTCAGATACCCTTCTGACATTGTGTAGGCGGAGTCGAGGAACAGGGAAAAGGGGAAGTAACAGGACTTGGTCTGTTCCTCCTTTTATGTACACTGCCTTGCTATCTCCTAACCCACGATGCCTCTTTCTTTTCAGACTTCTCAAGCCTAAACTGTGTGTTCTTCTCGTTTCTGTCTTCTTGGTTACAGGCTCATCACTTCCTATGTTGCTCATTTACTTTTCTGACTTGTCTGTTAAGCTCCTGTAAGGCAGCTACACCATTTTTCTTTGTGCTGTCATTGCCTGCCACAAAGTTTGGCACATGGTAGGAGTATCTACTGTTAGGAGTCTTCATTGTAAGCAGGAGTCAGCGTTGGTCAGCCTAAGTAAGATTTAGTGAATGTGTTAGAAGGATATTAGTTATTCTGCAGAAATGACTACAAGAGTGGAGAGCTACATGCTGAGAAAAAACAGGAAACAAACTTCAGGGCTAGACCATAGCCAAAGTGAAAAGTCAGTGTCCTTTTCCCAAGACTTCATTCACTGATGGTGCTGCTGGAATATTGTCACTGGGTACAGTATGCCACTGATTTAAGAAGTGGGTGTCGCTGGGCGGTGGTGGCACACGTCTTTAATCCCAGCACTCGGAAGGCAGAGCCAGGCGGATCTCTGTGAGTTTGAGGCCAGCCTGGTCTACAGAGCAAGATCCAGGAAAGGCGCAAAGCTACACAGAGAAACCCTATCTCAAAAAACCAAAAAAAAAAAAAAAAAAAAGAAGTGGATGTCTCTTTCGCTTATAAACAACACAAATTTTTTTTTACAGTTCTGTCTGCTTAGTGACCAGAATCATGGTCAAGTTATAGTGGGAAAGTCTTCTTGTAGGTGACAGACTGCCAACTCATATGTACACATGACCCGAAGAATCCCACTAATGGATCTAACCTGTTCTTGCTGTACTTGCTCTAGATTTCAACTCTGTGTGAGTGCACTGAATTGACAGGCCAGAGTGCCTGTTCCCAAAGTATGACAAACAAGTATCTGGCTTTGTGATTGGTCAAGTTTCTATGCTTGCTTCTAGAGTCTACTTTCTTTCTAGACACACATGTCAGATTCTCTAAGTAGAGGAAAAGGCTAGCTCAGTTCTGAACAGTGAGAACTAAAGCTGGCATCTGTCCATTCAGTAGCCATCTGATCAGTGAGTACGAGCCAGAGCCATGATACTGGATCTCTAAGCCTTTTCAGCATTAAGCATTCAAGTGTGGTCACTAATGTTGCTCAAACCCAAATCAATGCAAAGTCAAAAAATAAGTGAAGGATAAGCAAAGTCAGCCCCACTGTGATTTTTCAAGCACCTTTCTTGGTATCTAATTATTTAAGGTCCATTACTTGCCCCGTGTGTAGTGTCTGATCAGAAGCTTTGGTTTGCCTGACAGTCTGACACTGGGTGAACTGAGATTTGAACTCTGCTCAGATGATTCTAGAACACACAACTGCTATATTAGAAAAATAAGTCAAGTTTTTGTCCATTTCTAAGCTGCCTTAATGTCAACTCTAAGGTTTTACTATAATCACTTTGGAAAATATTATTGACGTTGAATATGCATATACCCATGTGCTAGTGATCTCCTTCTTGTTTTTTTAAGTGTGCATTTATGTGTCAAAGGACATATACAATAATTTCTATCCAACTCTGTAATCACAGTAGCCTAACACTGGAAACAAACCAGATGTCCACTAACAAAAGAGTAGATAAGGAAAAGTTGTTCAGAATTGTTTAAAAATTGTCATTAAGATGAAAAAATATACAGAAACGAAAACAAACAACCTACTGTTACACAGAACAACTGTGGCTGGTTCTCAAAAATGATATAAGATGAAAAAGCAAGCCTCCCTCCCCTAATACAGACTGTGTGAGTCCTTCCATGTTCCATTTTTATAATGTTCACAAAGAGAAAAATCTAGCATTAGAATGCAAAACGGTGGTTCTCTGGAAAAGTTGGAGGGGCTTTCTGTTCCTGGCAATACTCTGTTCTTGACACTGGAGGTATTCATAATGGATAGTGGGGATTCTTGCAGTTGTAATTTCTTTATGTTTGTTACACTTTAATTAAACAGAATGCAAATGGATCTGGAGAGAAAGCTCAGGGCTTAAGAGCACTTGTTGCTCTTGCAGAGGACTGTTGTTTGGTCCCCAGCACCTACAAGGTGGCTTACAAGCATCCCTCACTCCCTTTTGAGGAAATCAGGAAATCAGATATCCTCTTCTGACACTTCTGTAGCACCCAGCTTGCATGTGGTGCACATACACACGTACATCAAGACACTCATACACATAAAAAAATCAAAACAGTAAAACAAAACCAGGCCTGTTCATGGACTAAACTGTGAGCAGGGCTAAGTGAGCCCCTCAGGTTGTGTGTTCTGTTTTGTGTACACATTTCTGTGTATTTTAGAGATTGTTAGCATAATTAGATCTTCTAGAGTGGTTTATGACTTCTAAAAGGTTAACAGCCCACATCAGGTAGCTATAAAACATGCATATACATAAAAATTGTTATTTTATACATTTTATTGTGGATAGCACATTTTTATCATGAGATAGAACCTGGAATCAAAGATCAGATCCTGGCCGGGCGGTGGTGGCGCACGCCTTTAATCCCAGCACTCGGGAGGCAGAGCCAGGCGGATCTCTGTGAGTTCGAGGCCAGCCTGGGCTACCAAGTGAGTTCCAGGAAAGGCGCAAAGCTACACAGAGAAACCCTGTCTTGAAAAAAAAAAAAAACGAAAAAAAAAAAACAAAACAAAGATCAGATCCTCTGCTTTGGATCCTATCCTTTCACACTTACTCAGGCTTACTTTAAAATTTTTCTTTTAGATTTATTTTATTTAAAAAGTTAACAGAATTAAGGGAGTTATGTCAATAGCAATCACTCAGGAGAGGATGAAAGTGGGGAGGAAGGCCACAAAGAAGGCGACTGTAAAGCAAGCCTGAGGGGCTGGAGAGATGGCTCTGTGTCATGAACTAGTTTCCACCCCATTTTCCTTCCTCTTTCCCATTGGAGCTCCTCCAAGGATGGCTGTGCTTCCTTACTTCCCATTGTCTTCATCTCATCCCAGTGGGATTCCCTCACAACAACACTTACTGAAATGACTGCTCAAGTTCATTGTGATTGGATGCTTGCTAAGTCTAGTGGTTAAATAGCTCTTAGGATGGAAGTGGGGTGAGAGTGCTCAAGTGTAAAGAATTGCTTTAATCATGGTTCTCCTGTGATGATATGCGCCTGTCACCGGCCTGTTTGGGGGTTCTGATTTAATTTTAAGTTTCTTTGTTCCCTGCCTCTTCATTACCTTCCCTTCTCCTCTTAGGTGTCCATTCTAATATGGCCATGATATCATCCTAGAATATCTTTGGAAACCATAATGTGGTTTGGATGTGCATATGCTTTTAATTCATATCAATGCTATTTTGCTTTGGATTTCCTTCTGGTTTTTAACTGTTCTTATTCAACACTAAATTTCCACTACATTTCTATTTCATAGTTTTGCTTGCCACATAATATTCATGATCTGCCAGGTTTTAAAATTATCCCTTTAATTACAGCTATCATGGTTTGTTTATTTATCCACTCAACAAATATTGAATGCTGTTCTTCAGGCACCGCTGTCAGTGGTGTACAGCAGAAAACTCCCAAACCTCAGAGAACTTTTACAATCTTGTACAAAGAAAGAGAATAAAAAAATGTATCAAATAAAATACATAGTTGCTGAAGCCGAGAACAGGAGTACATGCCAGGGTTAATCCCAGCACTTAGGAGACAGAGGCAGGCAGATATCTGTGAGTTCAGGTTCATCTTGGTCTACATAGCAAGTTCCAGGCCAACCAGGGCTACATAGTAAGACCCTGCCTCAAAAACAATATATATAAAATGCTGGAAAGTAAAACTGCTAAAATGAGAAAGGAAGGAGAGAGTGCATCATAAATATTCCAAGTTTAACATGTGGACTTCCTAGTGACTATAAGAGTGCAAGTGTCTGTGCTGACAGGAAAGTGGGTTTAGACTTAAGATGGAGGGTTGCAAAACATAGACATGTAGGTAGAGTCATCAAGTGGACATTGTGGATCTTAGTGCGGAGTCATGGCTGGTGATACAAATTTGAGACTAAATACTTTATTAGACTAGTAGGTATTTGTCTCATGTTAGTCTTGTTATTAGTTTAATAGATATTCTTTATTTAGGCCTCGACTGGTCATCAGAATGCTTAGGAAGAATCACCTTTGGACTGACAGTGTGGCTTAACAGATAAAGGTGTCTGCTACCAAGCTTGCTGACCTGAGCTTTACCTCAGCAGGTAAAGGGGCCTGCTACCAAACTTGCAGGCCCCACATGGTGGAAGGATAGAACTGACTTCTACTAGCTGTTCTCAGAGCTCCACATGAGTGAGGTGGCAGGAGCATTCTCCCACATAAACACACACATATCCACGCTCAAAGTGAAGAAATAAAGTTTAGTGTTTTGTTTGTCTTTGTTTTGGATCACCTGTCCTCACTAAGCTGATCTGAGGGGGCTGCAGTGTCAGAGATCTGGGAAAAGGAATTCCAGGCCCTGCTCTGCTCCTGGTGGTTTGTGCTACTGTGCACATGTCAAATTAGCATTCCTGGAATTTAATTTTTTCATTGGTCAAACCAAAAGATTTTAAAGGTCCTTATCTTTAAATTCTGAATATAAAGGAATTCCTGTGACTCTTTTAAAGGAAATAGGATATAAATAATCTTTAGATCAATAGTTTGATTTCAAAATTAAAAAGTTTTGTGACAATTTTTTTTAATTAGAAAAAACTGCCTACTACAACTTCTTTAAAATTTCTCTCTCTGTCTGCCTGCCTGCCTTTCTTCCTCCCTCCCTTTCTTTCTTTTCTTGAGACAAAGTCTCACTATATAGCTCTGGCTGGCTTGGAACTCACCATCAATACCAGGTTGGCCTGGAACTCACAGAAATGTACCTCCCTCTGCCTCCTGAGTGTTGGGATCGAAGGTGTGTGCAATCACAACCAGCCTTCCTAATTTAACACACACGCACACGCACACACACACGAGTGTGCCATCAATATTTGTGGTCACTGGCTGCAATAGCACAGGGAAGCATTTCCTCTTTTGTCTGCCTGTAACTTAGTACCGATTGACCAGTGTTCCCTCACTGCCTCCTCCTCTCACTTTCTCCAGTAACCGCTGTCCTGCTGCCAGGCTCTAGGAAATCATCCCAAGAATGTTTTGTTTAACACATAATCAAAAATAAAAATAATAAATAAAATTAAAACAATGTGTAACAGAATAAAATTAGTTTGAAAAGTAAAATCACAGCTGGACATGGGCCCTAGCACTAGGAAGGCTGAGGCAGGAGGATTGCCTCAAGTTCAAGGCCAGCTTGGACTACAGAGTGAGAGACTTGGTCTCAAACAAAAAACCAGGCCAGGCCATGGTGGCGCATGCCTTTAATTCAGAGCAGGCAGAGGCAGGCAGATCAAGGCCAGCCGGGTCTACAGAGTGAGTTCCAGGACAGCCAAGGCTACACAATGAAAGCATGTCTCAGAAAACCAAACCAAACCAAACCAAAATAAAAACAAAACAAAACCCAACCATAAAACCAACACCACCACCCTTATCCAGCAAATCAGTTGTAAGTAATTTCAGAATGTAAGAGAGGTCATTCTAATTCACAGTGCTATTAACACTTGTCAGGTGTGCTCATTTTCCTGTAACATCACCAGCACTGGGCTTAATTGTTTTTATTCATATTTGTTCAGTTTAATTTAGTACCCCAGAGTCTATAATTATTTGCAAGATTCATGGTTCTTCCAAGAATTTTAGTATTTGTATGTTTTCTGTTTTTTTGAACAGTGTGTGGGTATTTTGCCTGTATGTGTATCTGTGCACTTCATGCATGTCTAGTGTCCACAGAGGCCAGGAGAAGGCATTGCATCCCTGGAACCAGAGTTACAGACTTTTAACATGGATGGCAACACGATTGGAATCACACCTGGGTCCTCTGAAATAGCAGCCAGTGCTCTTAACCATGCCATCTATCTAGTCCCTTTTTATTTCTTTTTAACATTATTTATTTGTGCATGTGTATTTGTGCATGTGCCAGAGTATCCATAGAGGTCAGAGGAAGCTTATGGGAGTTTTCTCCTCTAACCATGTGGGTCCTAGAGATGAATTCAGGATTTTGTTTTTGTTTTTTGATTTTTGTTTGTTTGTTTTTGTTTTTGTTTTTCAAGATAGGGTTTCTCTGTGTAACAGCCCTGGCTGTCGTGGAACTCACTCTGTAGACCAGGCTGACCTCAAACTCACAGAGATCCTCCTGGCTCTGCCTCCTGAGTGCTGGGATTAAAGGCATGTGCCACCACTGCTCGGCTGCTTTTATTCTTTTTTGTGTGTGGGAGAAAGGGATTCTTGTAGCCCGAGCTGATCTCAGACTCCCTATTTAGCCAAGGATGGCCTTCTGCCTCTCTCTGCTCCCCAATGCACTTCTATCACAGACATGTATAAGATGCCTGCCTGGCTCTTAGTGGTTGGGATTCTGTCTGAAGTGTTTGTTTTTAGTTTTTAATCATCTAATATGCCATATAAAAATTTTAAATTACATCAATCATTAGTAGCTAGAAATTCTCAAAAGTTGTTTTCAAGGGTTGATTCTCAGAGTCCATTCCGTGTCTCATGTTTGTTACAGTGTGTGTGGAAAAATGGAAAGGTTGTTTTTTTTTTAAGTCTTAAAGCCTTTTTAAATGGATGGTGACAGATTGGTACGAAATTAGAATGTTCAACATTGATCAAATGACGGAATTCTAAATTTATATTTTAAGGCAGAACCGGGCTACTGTGTGGTTTGTTTACAGCTGTAAAAGAGAGGAGTGTCTAGATACTGTATTATCTGACAGAAACAGATCATTCCGCTGTAGACGGCTGTTCACATTAGCTCCCAGTTAGTCCAAAGAGGAAGTAAAAAGTTAGAGATGTAGGAGTAGTGTGCAAGGGGGAAATTAAGTAAAAGAAGACTGTGCAAGAAAGGAAATTTAAAATCGGACTTCCTTTTCATGCTGGTGGGCCAGGACACTTGGATTTCACAGACAGTTCTGCTTGCAAACGGACTTTCAGTGTAAGATTGGTAACTGAGTTTTGTTATTTTCGAGTAATCCAGATTTCACGGTGGCAGTAGTAAATTTCAGTAATCATAAGAGAATATATGTAGCATTAAAAGTTCCCTAGTGCCTTTTCTTCATACCACTGTAGTCACTTTTCACCTCTCTACTTCCTCTTTTAAAAAAATGATTTATTAACTGTTTTGGGGGGATTGTGCTGGCCATCTAACCCAGTGCTCTGTGTGTTGGCAAGTGCTCACTACCTGCAGAACTATATTCCAGCCCTTTATTTTACCCTTTTATGCCACCTCTCTCTTCTTAATCCCTTTTTAAAAACTTCATTACGTTTTTATTTATTTTATTTATGTGCATGCATGCCATGGCCTAGATTGGAGGTCAGAGGACAACTTGTGGAAGTCAGTTCTCTCCTCCTACCACGTGGGTCCTGGCAGTGGAACTCAAGTCATTAGGTTTGGTAGCGGGCTTGCTGAGCCAGCTCACTGGCCCTCTTTTTTTTTTTAATTCTTCTTTCTTTTCTTCTTTATTCAACCTCTTTCTTTTTTTCCATTTACTCTCTGGTCTTATTTTTGTTATTCATTCCTTTTCTTTTCTTTTGTCAAGTTTAACTTGAGCATTTATATGCTAACTTTTTGACTAGCAAAGCCTAGGTTCACTAACATACAGTAGTTTCCTCAAGGACTCTCTTCTCTTCTATCCTTGAATATGAAGTATAGTGTAGTAGAACTCCAAAGTAAAAGTCATAGATTGTTTTATTTGGTTACAGGCAGGCTTCTATACTGTAATTATAAAATATCTTCAATTATAAAAGGAGTAATTGACACAAAATCACCATGGACTCTCCTCACTCTAAAATCTTACGATTCTGTGATGTTTCCACTTTCCTATGTTTCCTACTGTTTTGACCTCACTCATTAGTAAATGTTCACACACCTGCCATGTGTTTCTATCTGCTGTAATAGAAGATAACAGAAATCATAGCAGTCTTTGGATTATTGGTAGTTTTATCTGGAGACAAGTGACCGTGCCTTAAGACTCAGGATTTCCAGTCCGATCCTGTTCTGTCAAGAACAGATCCATATTCCCAAGACAATACTAGCTACTTCTGCTCTGGCCCCATTACCAGCTGAGGGGCAAACTTGCCCTTGAACAAAGATGACTCCTTTAGCTCTTTCACACCTGGGTTCCCACTGTAGCTGTTCCTTTACATCCTTTTTGCCTGTTTGTTTCCAGTCTGTAGTTTCTCTGTAGTGGGAATATTTACCTTAAAACTGACGAGGCTGGTCTTCATTGTGAGTGGGTAGACGATCACTTCCAGTGATCTTTTATGTGCCTATACATGCCTTTATATATGTGTGTAGAATCATGATCAAAAGGAATGGGCCCTAGCCTGAGTGAGTGTGACCCACAGAACTTTCTGTGTTTATTCCTTATTCTTCGGTTTGTTTCTGCACACCTTTTGTAAGGAACTGTTGCTTTAGGAAACATCTTTTACTTTCATGGGCAGTATATAATTTCTGATATATATATATGAAATCTACAGAAAGTAGGGATGGAGGTGGTGCCTAAGGAAAGTGTATGTAGTAAGGAGAGGGTGTCATGACATGTGTGCTTCTTGTGCTGGAAGTGCATTGTGTCTTGACTAGTGACAAGTGCATGATACATATGCATTAAGTCTGTATAGACTTAGATATACACATATACAAATGAGTATTAGTCAAACCTAGGTAATAAGACAAGTTTGTTATTATCAGTGTCAGTGTCCCAATTCTGACATTGTGTTATGGTTGTGTAAGGTGTGCTAATGGGAAAAAACTCAGTAAAAGGAATTCCAGGTCTTTTTCTTTCAACCAAATGTGTATCCAGCTATCTCAAAAATAAAAATTTCAGGGGCTGGAGAGACAGCACAGTGGATAACTCCTTGGTTAAGAGCACTGGCTGTTCTTGTGGAAGACTCAGATTCTATTCCCAGCACCCACATGGTAGCCCACAACTGACTATAGGCCCAGTCCCAAGGGATTCAATGCCTCCTCACTCACTGCATACATGTGCACAGACATGCATGCAACCAAACACTCATACACATATTATAAAAATAAACCTCAAAAAATTTAAGTAAAAATTTCAGTGAAAAAGAATAGCAGTTTAAAGAAGTCTGTGCTGAAAAATAGTGGCTTAACATACATAGTGACAGGAAGCACATTGATGTATTTATACTGTGGAGCATGTCCCTCCTTTACAACCATCGATGTGCTAGTAAATAAAGCTAACTAGTTGCCTCTTTCTTATTTTTCTGTGCATGTATGGAAAGTAAAGAAGTGACTGTAATATATTACCTCCATTAGCAGAATACTTTGCAAATATTTTTGTATTAAATAGAAAATCAGTTAATTCTAATAATATTTCAGGTGTTTGATTTTTACATAATTGATGGAGTCAGAATAAAGTTTTGAGAAGTTTATCAATGGAATTATGTGATACTGGGAATGTGACAATAAATTAATCTAAAATTTCAACACTTAAGGAAATGATACCTGGGTTTTGGTTTTTTGTTTGTTTTATTTATTTATTTATTTATTTATTTATTTATTTTAGAGACAGGGTTTCTCTGTGTAGCCCTGGCTGTCCTGTAACTCGCTCTGTAGACCAGGCTGGCCTCAAACTCACAGAAATCTGTCTACCTCTGCCTCCCTAGTTCTGGGATTAAAGATGTGTGCCACCACTGCACAGGTGATAACTGTTTTTTTTTTAAATTGTAATACAAATATTGCTTAGTGGAACATAAAATCATGGTCAAACCAATATCCTTATTATATTAAAGGATTCATAACGACAGAAAGTAAATTTGGGAGTCTGGTCAGATGTCTTCAGAGTGTAACAGCACTTGCTGTCAAGCCTGAAAACCCAGTGTGATCCCTGGAACCCGTATAACAGAGAACCAACTCCCATGAGACGTCCTTCCATCTCCACTTGTGCACAGTGGCTTGTGTATACACACACACACACACACACACACACACACACAGAATAAATGTTTAATTTTTTAAAGAAAATGTATTTTTTTTTTTTTTTTTTTTTTTTGGTTTTTCGAGACAGGGTTTCTCTGTGTAGCTTTACGCCTTTCCTGGAACTCACTTGGTAGCCCAGGCTGGCCTCGAACTCACAGCGATCCGCCTGGCTCTGCCTCCCGAGTGCTGGGATTAAAGGCGTGCGCCACCACCGCCCGGCGAAAATGTATTTTGAATTGGTTTTGACACACCTAAATATCTAATAGATATCTAAACAAGCTGATGTCCTATCAGGTATTTCAAAATCTCACATATGTAGTATTTTAACTTGAAATTGTATATACTGGATTTTTTTTTAAAAAAATATTTCACCAGGTCAGTATTTGTGTTAACTTTGCTACCCATGAGCAATAAGATTTAGAAATATTTCAAAAAATATATATGCCATTCCATAGTTGGTGCTTGAAGCTGTTCAGTGAGCCTGAAGTAGAGTACTATCCTACTTAAAACCATTTCTTCATCTCAGGCCGGGCGGTGGTGGCACACACGCCTTTAATCCCAGCACTCGGGAGGCAGAGCCAGGCGGATCTCTGTGAGTTCGAGGCCAGCCTGGTCTACAGAGCGAGATCCAGGAAAGGCGCAAAGCTACACAGAGAAACCCTGTCTCGAAAAACCAAAGAAAAAAAACCAAAAAAAAAAACATTTCTTCATCTCAATTACTTTTAGCAGTCCAAAAGGTAACAGCCATGGCAAGCATGATGGCACCAGGAATGCCAGGTACTGGGAGGCTGAGGCAGGAGGATTGCAAACTTAAGGCTGTCTTGAGCTATATATAGTAGAAACCTGTCTTTAAAAAAAAAATCAAACAATAGAAATCAAAAAGTAACAAGATTATACATTTATGTTAATTTTCATTCTTTCTTTTTACCCTTCCTTCTAAGAGATTGTATCAAAATTGTGACTGAAACATTTTAAGTCCTTCATCTCATTCTCTCTCACTTCCCACAGAGGCTGGTGGACTGGTATCTAGGACCAACTATGTCATGGGGTTTTTTTGTTTGTTTGTTTGTTTTTGTTTTTGTTTTTTTTTTCCTTGAGAAAAAAGCTAGCTAGCCTTGGTTGGCCTGGAATTCACTCTGCAGACAAGGCTGGCCTTGAACTCAAAGGGCTCCACTTGTCTCTGCCTGCTAAGAGTCATTTAAAGCTTATTGTTACCTGTTTCTGCTGCTGTTCCCCTGTCACCCGACGATGGTCCAGATCAGGTAAAGGTGATTTTCCTTCTTGGTGGACACAGGATTTGCACTTCAGCTTGTGTTCCTGCAGTCTTTGGCCCAGAGAGACTCGTGGGTTTGTTTTTGTTTTTCCAGGTTAAGTGATAAAGACTTATCCTGGGATGGCTGTCTACCCCCACCTCGAGGAAGGAACAGTATAGGAAGTCACTGAGAAATCACACTACCACAACCCCACTGGTCTAGGACAAGGAAGGAGGAAAGTCATTCCTTTTTAAAGGGTTGTTGGTCTTTACTCTTCTGGAATTCGAGCGGATTTAAGAGGCTGGGAACAGAAGGACCATCACATGATACTGTGGTCAGGGGGGATGTGCTGGACCCCCAGATGACTCAAAACTCCTTTCCTGTGTGTTTCCAGCGTTGTGGAATACCCTCAGCAGGCACCGTAGTCAGTGTTAGTGCACCCTGAAACTGTATCAGTGAGGCCGCCTCTTCTTCACTCACTCACGCAATCTAAAGAAAGCATGACAGCGACATGCTAAGTCTCGTAAAACAGCATGGCTTGTTTTGTGCCAGAGGTTTGGTTTTTGTTTGCTTGTTTTTCTATAGGGCTAGAAATTGAACCTGGTGTAGACTGGGTCAGTGGTCTGCCACTGAGCAACATTCCTAGCCCAGCTTTGGTTCTTCTATCCTATCCCTATTGTATCTGTTGTGAAGGACCGATATGCTTATTATATCAAGATAGTTGTAAATATTTATAGTAAAAGAAAAATCTTTGAACATTGGTGTAGCATGAATCTTAAAGAGTTCTTATTAATAAAATCAAACCTGAGGCCAGTTATTGGGGTGAAATGCTGGAAGGTCAGAGAGACAGAACAAGCCACAACTAACCTCACCTGGCCAACTTCTCAGCTGGTCCTATTTTCTCAGACTGGAAGCTTCTGTGTCCTCATATCCGAATGGGTCTCAGCTGAACTGCTGCTGCTCGAAAGACTGAAACTTAACTAGCTAAAAGCTTAACCAGCCAAAAGCTTAACCAACCAAATGCTTCTAGTTCCTGGTCCTCATGCCTTATATATCTTTCCTTTCTACCCTCACTCCCTGGGATTAAAGGTGTGTGTCACCATGCCTGGCCATTTTCAATGTGGCCTTGAACTCACAGAGATCCAGAGGGATTTCTACCTCTGGAGTGCTAGGATTAAAGGTGTGAGTGCCACCATTTTCTAGCCTTTGTATCTAGTGGCTGTCTGTTCTCTGACCCCAGATAAATTTATTAGGGTACACAATATTTTGGGGAACACAATACCACCACACATTGGTCTTATTTGAAAAAAGTATTGGAACTTTTCTGCATCTACTTTTAAATTGTCTTGAATAGGTATTTTTGCTTTATGAATGAGACACTATCCACAGGTGCCCTAGGAACAGGCATTTAAAATTATTTCCTTTCCCTTGCTTCCCCACACTTTTATTCTGTTTATTATTCTGCTTTCTCTTACTCTCCTGGATCAATTTCTTTTCAAGTCTGTATCTATTCTTGACTAAAGTGTGCTTTTTGAATAATCTGGTATTTATTGAAAAATTATTGTTAGTAGGTCTTTAAGTATCCACAGATATATTAGGGGGATATTTTACTAGAATTAATTTAACCTAAATTCCTCTTCTTTTCAATACAGTATTTCTCAATCCGGAGGCCTGAAGAATTCACATGTTGGGAACTGCTGTTTTTCAATAGAAACTTCGGTAATGTGTGAGTAGTTTTTGTTTTTTTATTGTGATTTGTTCCTGTTGGGTTTTTTCTTTGTTAAACACTGAAAATTTAATTTTCCAGAGCTTTAAGAATTTGTGATATACTCATTATATGATAATTGTAAGTAACAGGTGATACAAAAAAATTTATTGAAAGATGTTTTCAAATGTCTCTTAGCTGGGCGGTGGTGGCGCACGCCTTTAATCCCAGCACTCGGGAGGCAGAGCCAGGCGGATCTCTGTGAGTTCGAGGCCAGCCTGGGCTACAAACTGAGTTCCAGGAAAGGCGCAAAACTACACAGAGAAACCCTGTCTTGAAAACCAAAAAAAGAAAAAAAGAAAGAAAGAAAAATGTCTCTTAGAGGGGAGTATAATGCACAGTCTAAAATCCCTGAACTCAGGAAGATGAAGCAGGAGGTTTGTGAGTTCAAATCCAGCAGAAAATTTCTTATATTTAATCAGCTGGCCCATTGTGGTACTGATCATTTTCATATATAAGTCTGAGTGTGTGATTATCAGATCATATCTGGAAATTTCAGTAGTAGTTGATACTTTCTTTTTACAGCCTAAGCAGATCTCAAACTCACTATCCTCAGTCTCCTATAAACTGAGGTCAGAAGTGTCTGGTCACTATACCTGGCACTGGTAGTTACTAATTTTGCAAAACTTAAGTGTTCAGAATTTTACATATATATCATTATATATAATATTATGCATATTATATATTGATATGCATAGGTAATATATACACACAATATATAATGATATGTATGTATATAATGATATATAATGATATTATGTATACAACATCCCCTCAAATTTTCACTCTTGCGTTTTCTTTAGAGGCAGTCTTGGTAGCACATGCTTAACTACTTTGACCTAATGGAGTGAGGCAAGAAATGAAAAGCATCTGGATTGGCCAGAGATTGAAAGGGAGAAAAACAAACCAATCTCCACTAGTTGCTGAATGGGTAAGAGCCTTCTTGTAATGACTTTTCAATTTAGTTATCTCCTATTTCTTAGGAATAGAGTGCACATCCTTCTTGTTTTCTATTTCCAAGGACAATAGATTCCACTTAAAGTGAAATACTGGGGCTGGGCATTGTATCCATCTTAGTGATAGAGTGCTTGCCTTCTTATTTGCAAGAGGTTGGCTTCCATCCCCAGCACTGTAGGATATTAGACTACTTAACCTGTTCTTGGATTTACTGAGGTACAAATATATCTTGTATGAAAACCTGGGCTGGGCATAGTGGTGCGTGTCTTTAATTCCAGCACTTGGGAAGCAGAGACAGGTGCCTCTCTGTGAGTTTGAAGCCAGACTGGTCTGCAGAGTGAGTTCTAGGACAGCCAGAGCTACATAGTGAGGCCCTATCTCGGGGTGGGGGTGGGGGAAGAAAAACCTCTGAAGGTGCTATCATATGCTGTAAATCATTTTTAAAATAAGTAAAATACTAGCTCAGCAGACATAATAAATTTTAATGCAATATTTTTATTAATTTTTAAAGAATTTGTTAAAGTATATTTTGATCACCCTCACCCCGTACTCCTCTCCCAGGTGTATAAAAGAGGCCTGTAAGCATTTCATCTTATTTATATTTTATTGTGTGCATCTGTACATATGTAGTACACACATGCTGTGACATGTAAATGGATACCAGAGGACAATTTGTGGGAGTCAGTTCTCTCCTTCCACCCCGTGGATCCCAGGAATTGAACTGAGGTAATCAGGCTTGCCACCAAATGCCTTTTCCCTTGAGCCAGATCCTAAACATTCTGTTTTATGAGTAAGTTCCTAAAGTTATCTATAACATTTTGAACAAAGAAGAGTTATCAAGTAATTGTTGATAAATGATGCAGTATTGTTACTGCAAATTAATAACATTTCAGGACTTTGTATTACAGTTATTATCTGGAGAACCTTTGGATTAAGAGCATGTTTTTTTTTTTTTTGTGATCCCCAGTTTCCAAAAATTAATGTAAAGAAATTTACTTTCTGAGGCTAAAGGCTCATGGTAGACCACTTCCCTGGCACATAGAGGGCCCTAGGATCAATCCCCATCAACCATAAAAAAACAAACAGGGAGAGAAATTTACCTCTTAGTATAGAAGGGGTGTGTGTGTGTGTGTGTGTGTGTGTGTGTGTGTGTGTGTGTGTGTGTAAGCATGTATACATTCACAAGTGTGTATTTACGTGCAGGCTAGAGGTCAACATCCAGTATCTTCCTCTATTAGTCTCCGCCTCATGTTTTGCAAAGGGTTTCTCACTAAGCCTGGGGCTCACCGGATAGATTGGTTGGTCAGTAAGTTTGAGGAAAACATAGGGATCTACTGTTTTTATCTCCCCCTCCTCAAGCACCCCCAGCTTTTCCATGGTGCTGGGATGTGAATTCAGGTCATCATGCTTACACAGCAGGCACTTTACCCACTGAGCCATCCTCTCAGCCCAGTATAGGAGGGTTTACTCTGATGCATGACACAAATTCCCTCAGGGAAGGTTATTTACTTTGAACTAGCAATTTTTAGAGCATGTTGTAGAGTTTTTCTAGTTGTTAGGTGGTAAAATAGGGTTTATTGCTCAAGTACATTCTGGAAATCCTAGAGTTTAAATGAATGACTAACTTTAATATTAACCTTTCCATGTATATGAAATATATGCTACAGTCATTTATGTACCCCATATGTCATATAGATAGTAACTGTGAGAAAGAGGTTGATGGCATATGCATGCCTAATTTGTTTGTCCTGAAAGTCTTTTTCTTGTTTGCCTTTGTTAAAACCAAGACTGACATGAGACTCATGCTGCATTGTTGTTTTAAATAGAACTCTCACCCTGTAACCTTTACAAGTAATGACAATGCTAGCAGCATATTAGCCTAAAGAAGAAAAGAAGGGTGAAGTGATTGTAGACAACTGAAGGAGGTTTTACTCTTAAAGGCTTCTAGATCTATGAATCTATTTGTCTTTTTAGTTTATTGTAAGAGGGTTGTGTTCTTTTATTTGAGTACTTGTTTGTTGTATATGCTGAGACTCATTCATGGTAGATTTTTCCTTGTATGTTTTTGTGGTTTAGAATAGGAGCTCATCTTCAAGTGGGCCTTGTCTATGGAAACCTGGGTTTAGGGTGTAGCCTCAAGAGCTGCTTTACATTTGCTCCCCCAGGGATATCACTAGTCTCAGAATACTTTTATTGTACGTTTCTCAGTTGGAGCTTCCTGGAACCTTCAAAATGGCTTAAGTTCAAGCTCCAGAGTCTGAGTGCAGCACAAGCCAGGGGCGCATTGAAGCCAGCTTCCTTGTGTGTCAGGGGATGGGGTTTCAGTGCTTGGGCTTGAACCCAGGGCCTCACACGTGCTCTACCACTGAGCCACACCCAAGCCCGGTATGGATAGGTTTGAAAATCCACTCTTTAACCAAGAGTCTAGTCATTTGGGGCTTTTGGCTTTATATGACTGTTTCCATTCCAGTTCCTTGTCTGATTTTGACCAGAAGCCTTGTTCCTGTCCTTGTAATGCCTTTTAAAGCCCAACTCCTTGATTATTGAGGAGTATTGAGGAGATGGCAGATTCTCTGATCCAACATTAGCTTATAAATTGATTGCATTCTGGCTTTCGGTCTCCTCAGTATTTTGATGATGTGGGAACTTCCATTATATTTTAAAGGTTCATGTATATATTTAAAGGGCTGGGTTTTTTTTTGTTGTTGTTATCTACTTCAGTGATCTAGGTTTCCATGATACCAGAATCGGGAATGATTGCATTAGTTTTATAATAAAATTGCTAAAGATTGTCTCATTTTCAAAAAAGGCATGTTTTTCACTTACATTGGTAAAATATCTAATACTAGGGTGAACAGGACTTGCATTCTTTATAGATTTGTACTTTGATGTGGCCGATTATAGAATAAGATATTTTCTTTTTACTTAGATGTAAACTTAGTGATGGAAGATGATTGAAGACAAGGGGCCTCGTGTTGCTGACTACTTTGTTGTAGCAGGCTTAACTGATGTCTCAAAGCCTCTTGAAGAGGAAATTCATTTCAATGATGCCTGTCACAAAGTGGCTAAACCGAAAGAACCCATCACAGACGTTTCTGTTATCATCAAATCCCTTGGGGAGGAGGTGCCACGGGATTACACGTGTATTGACGTTACTCCAACTGGATTGTCAGCAGATCTCAATAATGGAAGTCTTGTGGGACCCCAGATTTACCTTTGCTATAAGAGAGGGAGAGATAAACCTCCACTTACAGATCTGGGGTAAGTATTTTTTAATGAATTACTGTTATTAATCCAAATTGTATGCATTGTAAATTTTGAAGTTAACTGTTAGTTATGAGCATTAATAGTGGTATGGTAGCTTTAGAACCAGACACATTTGCATGGGTATAGGATTACAGGTACATACCTGTGTAATCCTAGCACTTGGCAGACTAGGGCAGGAAGATTGTTATGTTTGATGCCAGGCTTGGCTACATAGTGAGAACCTATTCTTCCCCTACTACCTGTTAATAAAAGGGGGTCAGGAATTAAAAAATAAAGCAATGCATACCTACAATTCTATATTCACTCTGTCTCCATCTCTCTGTCCTGAGAGTCCTAGTGCTCACCTTCCTGTTAGATACAAAGGAGAGAGTAATTTATTTTCAGAGGGTACCAGAAAATTAATTATTACCCTTATCACAAATTTTAAATTGAAAAAATTTTCAGATAAGACTCTGTGTTGCCCAGGCTTGCTCAAACTCCTTCCTCAACCTCTTAAATTAGTGAAACTACAGGTACACATACATAATTATAGATGGATGCTTAACCATGTATCAAATAAGGATCTTGGGGTAAATTAGAGCCCTACTATATTGGATTTGGAGGCTCTTTTCTATTTATAACAACCTCATTGAAATATAATTATGTACAGTGTGATCTTAGCCATTTGAAGCATATAATTCAGTATAGTCAGAGGTATACAACTATCACCACAACATATTTTAGAATACTTTCATCATGTCAGAAAGAAATCCTGTCCTCATTAGTGTGTGCTGGCCAGGTTCCCTAACCTTCTTAGTCCCAGGCAGTCACAGCTTTCTCCCTTTCTCTATAGATTTGCTTATTTGGGACATTTCATGCAAATGGAATTATACTGTATGTGCCTTGTGTGATTGGCCTCTTTAACTTAACATGTTTTTAAGTGTCATCCATGTTGTAATATGTACTGGTACCTCATTACTTTAAATGACCAAATAATATTTCAACATATGGCTGCACTATAGTTTATCTTGTCACCAGTTGATGGATATTTGGGTTGTTTATACTTTGAGGCTATTATTAATAATACTTTTATGATTATTCATGTACAAGTTTTTATGTAGATATGTTTTTGTTGTTTGTGTGTATATTATGAGTGGAATTGCTGGATCATATGATAATTCTGTATTTAACCTTTTGAGAAACTTCCAGAATATTTTCCAAAGAAGCTTTACAAGTATTGCACATTCCCACCAACAGGGTGTGGGGGTTTTGATATTTTTTCACAGACTGCATAAGATTTCGTATTTCTATTTGATTATATTTGTACTAGTGAGTATGAAATAGAATCTAATTGTGATTTTAATTTGCATTCTTGTGTTTGGTAATGATACTGAACATCTTTCCATGTGCTTATTGGCAAGTATCATTTGAGAAATGTCTGTTTAGCTCTTTTACTCATTTCTTAATTGGGTTATGTTTTTATTGATAAGCTAAAGAGTTCATTCCAAATTCTTTTAATTATTATTATTATTTTTTATTTTATGAGCATTGACTGTTGCTTTGCCTGCATGTCTGTCTGTGTGAGGGTGTTGGATCCCCTGGAACTGGAGTTACAGACACTGTAAGCTACCATGTGGGTGCTGGGAATTGAACCCTGGTCCTCTGGAAGAACAGCCAATGTTCTTCCATCTCTCCAGCCCCTCATTTCAAATTCTTTTTTTTTTTTTTTTTTTTTGGTTTTTCGAGACAGGGTTTCTCTGTGTAGCTTTGCGCCTCTCCTGGAACTCACTTGGTAACCCAGGCTGGCCTCGAACTCACAGAGATCCACCTGGCTCTGCCTCCCGAGTGCTGGGATTAAAGGCGTGCGCCACCACTGCCCGGCCTCATTTCAAATTCTTAATGCAGTCCTTCATTAGGTGTATGATTTACAAATATTTCTCCATTTAAAATTTTATTTTGTGTGTATACATGTTTTGTCAGCATGTATACCTGTGTACCACATGCATGTTTAGTGCCCAGGGAGGCCAGAGGAGGGCATCAGATCCCCTGAAATGAGTTACAGATGGGTGTGAGCCACCAAGTGGGTACTGGGAATTGGACCCAAGTCCTCTGGAGGAGCAGCCAGTGCTCTTAACCACTGTCATCTCTCCAGCCTCCTCTCCATTCTTTATGATATCCATCTTATCATGGTATCTCTGAAGCCAGGGAATTTATTTATTTATTAATTAATTTATTTATTTAATTTGTCTGTGCCTGTCTCTCTGTCCCTACCCCGTGTGTGTGTGTGTGTGTGTGTGTGTGTGTGTGTGTGTGTGTGTATTCTACCATGTAGGTTGTAAGATCTAACTCAGGTTGTCAAACTTTGTGACAAGTGTCTTTACTCACTGGCCTATGTTTTGATTTTATAACTAAGTAGTGTAAGGCTCAGAGAGGTTAAATGCTACCTAAGGTAATACAACTGGAAGTAGCATTTTAAATAATTAAGACGTTTTTAACTCCTTTGTGTTTGGAAATCCTTATTGAAAGTATTAAAGTAAAAGTATGCAAGAAGATACTGTCTGGTCATGCAACCTTCTGTAGATTTTAACTTTGACTAGAATACAGTTACATTTCCCATAGAGTGTGTTTGATTTTATAGAACATAGGTAAGTAAATGTATTAATAAATAACTTAACTAAATGGAATGCTGAACATTAAGTGTCCTTGTATTTAATTATTGCCACTCTGATGTATTTATTAGCACAAAGCATTATTTGAAGTTTTAATAGGGAAACAGTTATTCTTTAGTAAAAAGGACTGTGCAATTTAGTCTTTAAATAAGTTGGAGAATGTAGTAAAAAAAAAAAATACTTGGCAGGAAGCCAGGAGGTGGTGACACACACCTTTAATCCCAGGACTTGGGAGGCAGAGGCAGGTGAATCTCTGAGTTTGAGGCCAGCTTGGTTTATAGAGGGAGTTCCAGGCCAGCCAGAACTACAAAGAGAAACCCTGTTTTGAAAAACCAAAAACCAAAACCAAACAACAACAAAAAAACTTATCTGGAAAGAGTCAAAGTGAAAAATGGGGGCAGAATATACCCAAGTCTTTTTTGCAGAAGATGTAGATTGTGACAGAATCTCAGGTAGCCATGGCTTTGAACTTGTAATGTAGCCAAGGATGATATTGCATTTCTGATCCTCCTGCTTCCTCTTCCTGAGTACTGGAATTTTTTTTTATTTTTTTGTTTTTTTTCGAGACAGGGTTTCTCTGTGTAGCTTTGCACCTTTCCTGATCTCCCTCTGTAGACCAGGCTGGCCTCGAACTCACACAGATCTGCCTGGCTCTGCCTCCCGAGTGCTGGGATTAAAGGCGTGCACCACCACCGCCCAGCCGAAGTACTGGAATTTTTAGTGTATACTGGCACACATAGTTTATACAGTGCTGCGTTTTAGGGTGCATCCATGATACTTGAGATTGTTATCTTTCAGGTTTGAGGGAACTTTGTGTACTTACTTCTTAAAATTTTTATGTTTTAGGGTATTATATGACTGGAAAGAAAGATTAAAACAGGGCTGTGAGATTATTCAGAATACTCCCTATGGACGACCTGCCAATATTAGTGGCAGTACCTCATCACAAAGAATCTACATCACTTACCGAAGAGCCTCTGAAAACATGACTCAGAACACCCTGGCTGTCACAGACATATGCATTATTATACCCAGTAAAGGAGAAAGTCCACCACACACATACTGCAAGGTTGACAAGAATCTCAACAATAGTATGGTAAGTTAGTTCCTTAGCTCTAATACAATTAGACACTCATCAGTGAAGAATAATTGTACTTTCACAGAAAACTGTGGAAGAAGCTGTGTCCTCCTCTGCTCCTCTTTCCCTCTCCCCTTCTTCCTTCTAACTTAAATAACTTTTCGGTGTTAGTACAGAGTCAGTAAATTAATACCATGGCTGCCTCCCTGTTCCCATCCTTGCATACTGGATCCCATGCACACACAGCTCTAAGGACATGGCTTTGGCAGTCTACCCTACTTTTTTGTTCACCATCTGTTTCCTTCTGTTAAACGCATGCAAAACTTGTTGCAAGATGGCCATCTTTTTAAAAGTGTTTCATTCCATATTCTCCTCTCTTCCATTGTCCCAGTTCACCATTCTTTTCAGTGAAACTTTTCAACATCTGTGTGTTGACTGAGGATAGAAGGGGTGGGGTATAGCTGAGTATGTGGTTGGGGATGGAAAGGGTATAGCTGAGTATGTGGTTGGGAATGGAGAGGGTTTAGCTGAGTGTAGTGCTTGCCTAGCACGAGTAAGACCCTGTTTCCATCCCCTGTGCTGCATAAACTGGGTGTGGTGGAGCATGCCTCTAATTACAACACTCAGGAATTGAGGCAGGAGGATCAGAAATTCAAAGTCATCATTGGCCATATAGCAAGTGCAAAGCCACTCCGAGCTACTTGAGACCTTGTTACAACCCCATCCCATGCAAAAAAAAGAGTTGAATATATTTTACCTCGCCCTTCACTTTGGCTCTTTCCAGTTTTAAACTGCCTCATCTCAAGATTCTGTGACTGAATCCAGTGATCAGTTCTTCATCTCAATTCTTTAGGTTTTGTTCTAGATGGTAATATTTTTCCATCTATAATGGCACTGACCTATGTACTTGATTCTTTTCCCTCTTACCTCACCAGTCATTCCCTTCCTCTCTCCCAGCTTCCTGTTCAGTGGAGTGCTCAGGGTTCAGTCCTCAGTGCATTCACCTTCACAACCAAAGTTTACTCCCTTGTTGATCGAATTATTTTAATACAACATGTGGTGACTTGTAAATTTCTGTATCTGACCAGACCCTTTAATTTATTGTCTCTTGTTAGTTATTGTACCTAATAGAGCACCTCAAATTTAACATGACCTGCAGTGAAATCTTGATGTACCTTTTCAGACCTTCTTATTGCCATAGTCTTGCTTGTCTAATGAATGGAAATTTCACTCAAACTTACTTAGACTAGCAAACTTTGGAGAAATGTGAACCTTTCTTTTTTTACTTATTGTGTTCTCCTATAAACTCTGTTGACACTCATTTCAAAACATACCTTGAACTTGATCGCCTCCTAACTACTTCAGTGTCATAAGCCTGATCCATGCCAGAATAATCTTTAAAAAGTTACATTTACTTACTTTTCTCCTTTGACACAGGTCTCACTATGTAGACCAGGCTGAACTCATAGAGATCACCTGCTTCTGCCCCCCAAATGCTGGGATTAAAGATGTGTGGTACCACACCTGGTTCCATTTAGGGGTGTGTGCGCGCGCATGTGTGTGTGTGTGTGTGCGTGTGTGTAATTTCTATTCAACACAAGCTTTTTTTTTAAAACCACTTATCTGTGTTAGTTAAATATGACTTTCTACTGTCTTTCAATAATTACAAACTATTCCAGAAAGTATAAATATAGGGTGATAAATACAAGTTACTTCTAGTTTTCCATATTAACAGTAATGCAGCTTTGATCAACTCTGTGCCTTTTTCTATGAATGTTTGTTAAAATGACAGTGGGAGAACAAATAATTGAAAGTAGATTGGGGACTGGAGAGATGGCTAAGGGTAAGAGCACTGGATACTCTTGCAGAGGACCCAGATTTGGTTCCCAGCACCCACTTGGTGGCTCTCAACCATCTGCAATTCCAGTTTCAAGGCAATCTGATGAGCTCTTCTGACCTCAAAGGGTGCCAGGTATGCACATGGTCCACATATAGACAAGCAGGCAAGCACTCATACACATAAATCAATAAAAATGTTTTAAAGACATTGATGAATTGGTGGGTCCGTGGGTATACTGTGTCTTTGGAAATATGTTGACAGATTAATTTGAAAACATGATGGTAACTGGGTGGTGGTGGTGCATGTCTTTAATCTCACCACTCGGGAGACAGAGGCAGGTGGATCTCTCAGTTTGAGGCCAGCCTGGTCTACAAAGCAAGTGACAGCCAGAGATACACAAAGAAACCCTGTCTCAAAACAAAAAGAAACCCCAGTGATAATTTGTATTTCTTCTAGCCCTAGCCCTAGTGTATAAGAACACCTCTTCTTTAGTCCTGTGCCTTGCCAACATTGATTGTTGTCAGTTAATGTCTTTTGAATTAATGAAGTATAAATCACTGTGATTTTAACTTTTTTTTGGTTATTGTGGAGATTGAACATCTTTTAATGCATACAACTTCCCCTGAACCTATGAAAACATATTCCAAGACTCCTAGTGATAATCCTAAATTTTCAAAAAGATTTTCTCTTTAATGTATGTATGTGTGTGTGTGTGTGTGTGTGTGTGTGTGTGTGTGAGTGAGTGTTTGGGTATGTACATATGAGTGCAAGTGTCCACAAAGGCCTGAAGCTGAGGACCTTTGGAGCTGGAGTTACAGGCTTGTGAGCTGCCTGATGTAATTGGTAGGAACAGAACTTAGGTCTCTGCAAGAGAAGTACATGTTCTTAACTGCTGAGCCTTAAGCTTTTAACTCTGACTCCTCCCCTAGATTCTTGAATAATCATAAATATACTATGTTTTTCCGTGTGTGTGTGTGTGTGTGTGTGTGTGTGTGTGTGTGTGTGTGTATGTCTGTGTCTGTATGTGCATGTGTGTGTATGTGTGTTTATAATAAAATTTAACTTATGCATAAGGCATGGTAAGAGATTAGCAACAGCAGCTAGTAATGAAATATAACAGAGCAGTATAACAATAGCCAATATCACTATCTGATATGTTGGAGCCATTGTTAAGTACAGTGAGGACTTCTCAAACACAGGCACTGATGTTGCTGTTGAGTGAGTAATGGGCAGATAGCACACGATGCAAGTATATTCTGGACAAAGGGATGATTCATGTCCTAGGCAGGATGGAACAGGATAGTGCAAGTTCCCATCACAAATGCCATTCAGGTTAAGCATTCTAAACTGATAGGGGAGGTGCTGACGAGGCCCCATCTCTAGTTGAAGATCTATTGGCAGTTGATGGCTGCTGGGGGAATGAGAGTAACTTTTCTGCTTTTGTTTAATATTTATGGGTGTTTTAACTGCATGTACATCTGTGTGCCTGGTGTCCATGGAGGCCAGAAGATGCACCATTGAATCCCCTGGGACTGGAGTGACAAATAGTTGTAAGCTGCCATATGGTTGTTGGGAATTGAACTTGGGTCCTTTAGCGGAGCAGCCAGTGCTCTTACTTGTTGAACTGTCTCTCCAGCCCTGAGAGTAAGTGTTCTAGGAAGGTGTGGCCACTGTTAGGTTGCTATGCTCCAGTGGATGCCCCCACACCCATGCACGTATAGGAGCACTAACTGGAGTTATTTAAAGAAAAACAAAAACAAGAGGGTATGAATTTGAGAGTTAAAGGAAACCCAGGGGACCTGGGGGAGGAAGGAAAAGGGAGTCAGTATGACCAAATGGCCACAGGGAACTGAACTGTGAAAATGAATGTGTGGATAAAGGGGGTCTAGGGAAAATAGCAATCCTTTAAAAATATTTATTTATTTAATGTATATGAGTGACGCGTCTTCAGGCACACCAGAAGAGAGAATCGGATCTCATTACAGATGGTTGTGAGCTACCATGTAGTTGCTGGGAGTTAACAGCCAGTGCTCTTAACTGCTGAGCCATTTCTCCAACCAAAAAACAGCAATTTTTAATGAAGATTGCTGCATTGGATGAATTTGCTATAATTTGTTTGTTCTATCTTCTCCTATAAGACATTGAAATTCTGATTTTTAATATTAGAAGCAAGCTGTTGACATACTAAATTTTATGTAAAGTAAGTTGTATTTACTGTCTATGTTCTGTGTGGTATTCTAAGTATTTCTTCACTCCTGCCAATGACCTTAATAGGTATTTTACCCCCATTTTACAAAGAAGGAAATTTGAGAATTAAAAATTCCGTTTTTTTCTCATACAAACACCTTCAATAAGTTGGTGAAGCAAGACTCAGACCCAGGCTATAAAATTGCAGAACTAAGAGCTAAGCATTGTACTATACTGCTCATGCCCTGTTGTATGACACATGTTCATTCTCAAGATTTGTATCAAGAAAACTTTAACTAATTTATGTTCCCGTCACTTTATAACTTTGTTAAGAATTGAACTTTTTTTCTTTTCTTTTCTTTCTTTTTTTTGATACCTGTACTGGATCTCCCTCTGTAGACCAGGCTGGCCTCAAACTCACAGAGATCCGCCTGCTTCTGCCTCCCGAGTGCTGGGATTAAAGGCGTGCACTACCACCGCCCGGCATGAGCCATTTCTTTAAGAAACTATTTGAAAAGTGATTGCTGACAATATATAACTTTATCCTAAAAGAAGTTCTCTGTAGGTTTATCACCCCTAATTAAATGACCATTTTTTACTGTAACTAATCATATATAGAAAATTCCCTTGCAGATTATTATGATTTAGCAATATTATATAGCTGTTGAAGGGATTATAGTAGAAGAAGAAAACTGTGGTAGCAAATAGAATTTTTGGAGGTGGGCGTGGTCCAGGAGTGAGACAAGATATTATTCTGTAGCTCAACCTGGCCTGGACCTCACTGGGTATTCAGACTAGCCTCCAACTCATGGTGATTGTCTTGGCTCACTCACTCTCCCAAGTGCTGAGATTACAAGCACAAGCCACCACATTTGGCTCACAAAGAGTTTTTAAAGGCTATAGTAGCAGCAGCAGCAGCAGCAGCAGCAGCAGCAGCAGCAGCAGCAACAGTAGTAATGGTGGTGGTAAGGGCAAAGAATGTTTTTGAATTCTTTCATGAATGTAGGATCTACCATACAACATTTCAGATTTAATCTGGTATTTTTAGCAACATGGTATAAGCTTACAGATAATTGGTATTTTCCCATTGGCAAGTTTTATTTTGTGGATGTGTTCATGTATTTGTTTTGGATTGAAAGTAATTGACATTGTCATTAGCACTGTTTCTAAGTCTCATTAACTAATCAAGGTGTTTTGGCTAAACTTTGCCATTGTAACTAAAACCAGAGTGCGTTTCTTTTTTTCCTGCTGAGACAGTAGTCTCTCTCTATTGCCACAGAGCATGTATTCTCCTCTGCAGAGAATAAAGAGGCATTGTTAGCAGCATGGTCAGCATAGACACCAGCCAACCTGCTTGGGTTTGAATCCCAGATATGCAGAGTGGACAAATTCCTTCACTGTTTGTGCCTCAGTTTCCTCATTCATGGACTAGGGACAAAGTGATGCTTTTTTTCCTACATAGGCAGTTTTGAAGAATAAATGAATTAGTATTACAAAGAACTTGGGATAATGCCTACAATAATATCAAATGATGTATGAATGTCAGATATTATTAGTTACTCCTTTAATTACTGCTTAATCCTTTTTATATATTTAAAATATTTAGAGAAGAGCTTTAAAAATTGTCTAGTTGTTAAATTTGTCTTAAGTTTTCTTTTTAAAAAAAGATCATAGAAAGAAATGTTAAGTGGTTGTTTTCTTACTTTTCAACCAATGACCAAAGAATGGCCCTTGATACTTCTGTCTAAATTTTAGTGACTTAGTTTTATTTTAAAGGGTCATTTTTCCCCACTACAGTGAAGGAGGGATTGTCAGATCTTCTGAAAGGAAGTATGCAATGATGCTGATAAAATGCTAACAGAGTAACAGGTTGGAAATGGCTAGCAGGTGAATCTGTTAGTACATGCTAGCTAATCCATACGGGGCAGCTCAAGGAGATTTCATTTTCACCAAGTTACTGCCTTTAAAATTGAATGCTACTTTTTCCCTCTCTTTTCAGTGGGGCTCTGCAGTGTACTTATGCTATAAAAAATCAGTGGCAAAGACTAACACTATATCTTACAAAGCTGGTAAGTATAATTTTGGGAGAAACAATTTATGTAGAGACATATTGTGGGGTCTACAAGGTTAAAGACAAGACCTGCCTGTAAACAGGCTGTGTGCCATGTTAGGATGTGTTCGTAGCAGCACTTGAACTCCAGTCCCTGTCTCTTGAGTCTCAGTTTATCTTGAAGTGTTTGGGATGCTGCATGAAAGATCACTTTGAAAAGAAAGTGAGGTTGTTTTTTTTAAGCCTTAAGTTTAAGTAACAACTTGAGTACATGCCAATTCTCTTTAATTTTTAAACCTGTGCAAAGTATGAAAAGGATGCTTCTTTAATATTTATATTAGTTTAGTCAAATTTAATGGTTATATTTCATGATAACAAATAGTATTAACACTAATTTGCAATCTTATGATGCATAGTTGAAGTTTTCAATTTTAAGAGACTTCAGAATGTCAGACATTTGATCTTACTTATAAGATAGCAGATTCACCCTTTTACAGTTAGAGTCCTTGCCTCTTTTCTCCCTTTGACTTTCCAAGGCCCACAGTTCACCAATATTTCTATTCTTACTTTACAACTGTGCTGTTGCATCATGACCTGAGAGACTAGAACACAGTTAACTGTGGCCCTCAGGGGACCCCACTGGCTGGCTGCCATGTGATGAGAGGGAGAACCTTAGTTTATCTAGTTCATCTCGCCTTGCAGATGAAAAGAACCTGAGGCCCGCTGGTTGAGAATCAGAGACATTGGCAGTAGAGCCAGCTGTTCAGAGTCCCAGTTTATCTCTTTGTTTTTAATGGTGTGACTAGTGATGGTTTCTACCTGACTTTAAGGACTTCATGGTCATGAAACCTGTTTTCTGTTGCTAACCCTGCAATATTCAGTATAAAGCTCTGTTTCTAGGGTGTCTTCAGTGGAAGATACCTATTCCATTTTCATGAGTAGATTATCATGAAACTCTGGGTTATTTGAAACTCCTATCTACGTTTAAGTGGGGATAATTTAGAATTATTCAGAAGCTGAGTTTGAGGCAACACCATTCTAATGGAGTTCTAAATCTGTGTCTACTCTTTGAGTTGTCTTTCGTTTGTGTAAGAATTGACACTTAGACTCCTATAGGAGATTTTATATATATATTATTACATGTAATATAAATATATTTATATGCAAACATATATATTAATATATACTTTATATATAATGTATAAAAAGGCCCCAGAGGAATTGTTAATAAGAGTGATAAAGTAGATATAGGCAAATAACCATATTAAAAATTTTAAATATATACTTTAAGGTAGTGTGACATAAAGTGAATTTTTAGGGGTATGTGTATTTTTAAAGGCTTCTCTTTTTCTTGTTACTTCTAATCTAGCCTTTGTAGATGAAGTTTGATAAATGTTAAACAATTTAATAGTTAATGATCCTTGAAGATTAACACCTATATAAATCCTACTGACACATTCAGAATTATCTGATGAACATATATGCAATTTTTGGCCTTCTAAATGTGTGAAATAAGAAAGCATTTTATTGTCATTTAACTTAGAAAACACCTACCTTCAAGAGACAGTGACCTACTATTCCCCATTGCTGTCATAGGTCTAATTTGCAGATATCCTCAAGAAGATTACGAGTCATTTTCACTACCAGAATCTGTTCCCCTGTTTTGTTTACCAATGGGTGCAACTATTGAATGCTGGCCACCAAATAGCAAATACCCTCTTCCTGTGTTCTCTACATTTGTGTTGACTGGAGCCTCAGCTGAAAAGGTACAGTGGATTTAACTAGTGGTATTTGCTGATTTCTTGTGCATTTTCAAGTCATAAGCTTCACATCTTCAAGGAACAAATAGTAAAAACTGACTAAACCAAACCAGTAATACATATTTCTTCTACTTGGTTGAATTTACTATATCCAGAGACAGGAAAGGAGAGTTTTCCCATCCTCCCAAGTGTTTGTTTTTGGTTTTGTTTTTAAATATTAGTGAAGACTTTTCTCATCATCACATGTTGATCCCTCATTGGTTCATTTTCTGTGATAGAAAAGCTCCTAAGTAATGCCAAAGACGTGAAATATAACATGATTTGGAAAATAGACTTTTTTGTTACTCTGGGGATCCAACCTTGCACTTGATAGGTGAGTGCTTGGTTGCCGAACTATATTCCAGCCCTGGAATTATAGAATTGTAGTTGGAAGAGAGCTTGGAAATCATCTAGACCAGCATTTTCTTTTGTGGGTAGGAATATTCAGTGAATTGTTCACAGTTCAAATTTGTCTCTCTTGCTTATGTAATACTTTCGAACATTTCTTATAGAAATATTGGGAGATTTGCTTTGTTATTTTTGCTTTTGTTTCTTTTGTCACTGTTGTTGGTGTGAGACAGCGTCTTTCTATGTAGACCGGCTGCTCTTGAACTTGCTTAGATCCTCTGCCTCCTGAGTGCTGGGATTATAGGCACTAGTCACCATATCAAGGCTCAGTTGCTTTCACTCTTTATTTTAAAAATATAGTTTAATCAAAATAGCCATTTTCAATAATGAGTATATATGAAAATATTACTATATAGTTAGCATGTGTACCAAGAAAGTAGTCATCAGGGGTGGTGCCTCAGGCCTGTAAACCCACCGCTCATGAAGCCGAAGCAGAAGATTGCAAGTTTGAGGCCAGCCTAGGAGACCCTGTCATTTTTTTTTTTTTTTTTTTTTTGGTTTTTTGAGACAGGGTTTCTCTGTAGTTTTGCGCCTTTCCTGGAACTCACTCTGTAGACCAGGCCGGCCTCGAACTCACAGAGCCTCTGCCTCCCGAGTGCTGGGATTAAAGGTGTGCGCCACCACCGCCCGGCTCATTTTTTTTTTTTTTTAAGAAGAGCAGGATTGATTTTACCACTGTGTTCCTAGTCCCTGGCACCTTACCTACCCATAGAAAGCATCCACTAAATAGTCAACTGATGATGTGCTTTGAATAAATGATACAAAGTATATTTATTAAATATATTTCTTGTTTTACAGGTCTATGGTGCTGCTATTCAGTTTTATGAACCATACTCTGAGGAGAGTCTTACAGAAAAACAGAGGCTTCTTTTGGGTTTAACATCTCTGGTGGATGGAAAGTCTGATAGTTCTAGAACAATTCACACTAACAAATGCATTTGTCTTCTTTCTCACTGGCCTTTTTTTGATGCATTCAGAAAGTTTCTGACTTTCCTGTATCGTTATTCCATCTCTGGACCTCATGCCCTTCCAATTGAAAAGTAAGTTAGAGGTCTCATGGTTTAAAATTTGACACTCCAAGGTGGCATGATGGCACTTTTCTGTGAGTTTGAGGCCAGCTTGATCAACATAGTGAGTTCCAGGACACCCAGGGATATGTCGAGAGGCCTTGTTCAAAAAAATTTGTCAGCCCTTTCTGTGGTATGTTTATACTAGTAATTGCATAAATTTCATATGGAAATTGTTATTTCTTGAGAGTTATTTGAGAAAAATGTTTGGTTATTTATGTAAGACTTTATCATATTTTTACAGTCTTGTTATTTTAAGCAATTTTATTTCTGCCAGTGAATGTTTTAATTTATTTTAAAGTGAGTTATTTGGAGATATGTATATACTACTCTTACGAAATTTATAGCTGCTAATTTAGTGGAATACTGGAACTAGGTTTTCTTGAAGTGCTCAAGACCACACCCAGAGCCTTACACATGCCATGTAAGAGCTTTGTCATTGAGCCGCATCTCCAAGTGGAAAATATTAAAACTCTTCAACTATGTTTGTAATTTTTATGTGTAATTTGAGGTATTATGAACCTTTAAAATAGTCCTATGTTTAGATATCATGAATTTAAAAGAGAAATTTGATAGACATTCTATTTTTCGTCCTGTAATTTTAATGATTTACTAAGAGCACTAAAATTTTACAGTGCTTCATTCGGTAAGACATGATGCACAGGAGCTGTAAATACATCACTGTAGATTGGCATGTCTTTGCCATGTGCATGTGGAGGTCAAAGGACTTGTAGGAGTCTGTTCTCTTCCTTCCTTCTTGTGGGTCCTAGAGATTCAACTCAGTTTATCAGGCTTAGCAGCAAGCGTCTTTACATACTAGCCCAGAAAGGTGTTTTGTTTGTTTTTTGTTTTTTGTTTTTTTAATAAAGTTTATTGTGGTGCTAGAGATCAAACCAGGACCTTACACATGCAAGGCATGTGTTCTTCCTCCTAGCTACATTCCCAGTTCTCAGAAAAGTTTTGAGTATTAGAAAGCTTTCAGGTTTATGGTGACAAATTCTTTTCATTTAAAAGTTTGGATTTAATTATTAACAGCAAATATTCCTAGTTTTTTTCCTTGAAGTAATAGCACTTTGATTATTTTTATGTGGAAAATGTCTGTTGAATACCCAACACTGGATAAGCTTTACTAGCCCACCCTCTTCCAAGAAAAAATGTCATTCTGTGTGGGAAAAAAAAAATAACCAACTCACTCATAACTCAGTCCTCTAAGTGCTTTTGTAAAATTAAATGGCCACATGCTTTTGTATAGTAATGCTGTATGAGTACTTACCCCTTTATCATAGAATATTCTAAATGTATGTTCCAGAATCAAATATTTGCTATTTCAAGTGTATTAAGTCAGACATCCTTTTCCAATATTTATTTATTGTTTTTATTTTATATGTGTGAGTGTTTTACTTACATCCATATCCCTGTACTACATGTGTGCTGGGTGCCCTTGGAGGTCAGAATAGGGTACCATATCCCCAGGAACTAGAGTTGTAGATGGTTATAAATCACCATGTGGGTGTTGGGAACTGAACCAGGTTTTCTACAAGAACAGCAAGAGCTCTTAACTGCTGAGCCATCTCTCCAGCCCCAGTCAGAGACATTCTTAAATGAAGTCTCTAATAGTAAAGCAATAAAATACAGCATCTACTAGTTTACCCCTCCCTTGATTTCAGTAGGGTGCCAGCATTTCATTCACAATACTTTGCACTATCATTGCTATTGCCAAATGTGTGAGAAAGGAAAATGGAGTCTCACTGTTATCGTAAAAGAGTTTGGATTTTGTGGATCCTCCCTGAATGGGTCTTAGATACTTTTAGGGTTCCATAAATCATATAAAAGTCCTGCTTTTCTGACTGCTTCATATAATCAAGCAGATGTGTGTCTTTTGGTACTTATTCCTCTAATCTTTTTTTTAATTCCAGATTTTAAGTAATGATAGGGACTAGAAGCTTTACATCACTTTACATTTTCTGTTATGTTTGGTAGTGTCTTTGTACAATACATAGTTAAAACATATCTATATTGTCTATAAATGACTCATCCAGTTCTCGGTCTGGTTGTAATGATCTCACTGCTAAAAATAAGATAATTTTGAAATAATGTTTAGAAGAAAAATAATTCAAGAAGAAGACAGCTTATTTATAAAAGGAATAAAATATTTTTATATTTTGTCCTTTTTTTTCTCCTGTAGTGTTCAAAATCAAACTTATTGATTGGTGCATGACTTTAATCCTGGTGCTCAGGAGGCAGAGACAGGGGGATTACAAGTTCAAGGCCAGCCTGGCCTGTATAGCAAGATATTATCCTCCAAACCCAAGTGATGTAGTTGAGTGGGAGAATACTTGCTGGTATGTGCAAGGTTTTGGATTTGTTCTCTCACAACAAACAAACAAAAAACAAAACAAAACCATCTCATTGATCTAGTTTTTATCCATTACTAAATGGAAAGCTTGTTGAGATGGGGAAGTCTGTGTTTGTTGCCCAGGCTGCGTTGAACTCCTGGTCTCAAGTGATCCTCAGCCTTCCAAGTAGCTGGGACTACAGCTCTGCACCACTTCATCTTATCAAGCATTTAAACTCATTCATTTTTTTTAGCACCTTAAATAGTTACTTCACAAATCATGAGTGATTAATAAAAAATACATTACAATGTAATAATTAGCTTCTTTAGTAATGTTGATTACTACCTGCTTAGGGAAAAGAAAACATGGTTTTGAGGCAACTGCAAATACAAACATGGTTGAATATGATCAGCTATTAACATCAAGTTATTTGGGCTGGAGAGGCGGCTTAGCCATTAAAGGCCTGGCTCACAACCAAACGTGTAAGGTTATTGGATTTAGGCAGAGGCACCTCTACTGACACAAACAACTTTTTGTTGTTAATTTGTTTTCACAGCACTAGGGGGTTTGGAGTTTAAGTGCGCAGGGCCTTAATGAGCTTGAACTTGTGATGGCATGTTAACCTTTGCAGCAAATGATAATTCATTTTGGAATTAATTGAGTTTCTGTTTTTGTTTTAAGGCATATTTCTCATTTTATGCATAAAGTTCCTTTTCCATCTCCTCAGAGGCCACGGATTTTAGTTCAGGTAAGGTTCTTTCCATATGAGGGCCATATGAGGGTTCTCCAGCATGTAACAAGACTAACAAGTGAATGTGGACAGTAGAATGAGCCCTGGGAAAACCAGATGTTCTTGCATGTTGGGATTCAGGCCCTGATATTTATTAACTCTATCCACGGAAGGGAACTTTTGGTGCACTCATACTATCCCAACACTTGGGAGGTAGAGGCAGGAGGGCTGACAGTTTGATTTCAGTCTGGACTAGAGAGTCACTTCCAGGCCAGCCTTGTCTACATAGGGAGTCTGTCTCAGGAAAAAAATAAAAGTATGCAAATTGTTTCTAAATATTGGAAAGTTTGTGCCCTTGATGATCATATAGTTGGTTAAATGTATTCGAATAGTTATCAGGACTAGTTGTATGTTTATATATTGCAGGAGGGAGGAAATGCAGTGTCTTTAATGCAGCAGGGAAATTTAAATGACTATAAACGTTTTCACAGTTGAATGCATCTCTCCTTTTTTGTTTATATCTTGTTTGGGATCTTGATAATTTAAATTGCCTATTTATTTAATCATAATCTATGGAATGATTCATACAAAGGAAATACTTTCATGTGTTGTCACCATGTGTGTTACTGGTTACTGCAGCCCTGAAGGTATTATTAGTGTTAGAAATCATTAAAAATGTGCCAAAATTTGAAAATGCAGATAAAATTAATTACATTATTATATTGATACAGATAAAATTTCTAGAACATACTTTTTGAAGACTTTGACAGTCAGTCTACACATCCATGTTATTACTTCATGATACTTAGTGCCAGAGTGCTATATTGCACACTCCACCTAAATACATATGGAATTTTGTTTTGTAGCTGAAGCTGGCAAATGTTTCCTGTTATGGATCTTATCTCAATATTTAATCTTTGCATGTTATCTGTTCTGTTACAGGGGCTCAGCTTGCTATTACAGAACAAAATTAGCTAGAGAGTATGAGAAAAAAATCACAGGCCATTAATTTACTGACCCTAAATGTATGGTATTGATTAAATAATTTAACCTATTAACACAAATTTGTTAAAATAGTATTGGAGAAAAGTTGAAGACATAAGAAATAGGATTCAGAAAAGAAGTTGTTGGAAGGGGCCAGAAGTCTTATGCTGGTCTTATGCTGGTGATCTGGCAATCTTCATAGGTAGCATCATTAATTGATGTCTATTGCCAGAGCATGATGTTTCAGAGTTCATCTTTATACTTCAAATGCTTTGTTTTAAATCTTCCAGTTATCACCACATGATAATTTGATTCTCAGTCAGCCTGTTTCTTCACCTCTTCCGCTAAGGCAAGTAAAGCTTCATTTCTGTTTGTTTCTCTAAATCTATGTGTACACAGTCCCACATCTCTGCAACAGAGTCCAAAAGAGGGTGTTGGTTTTCTTAGAAGTGAGTTACAGGCTGTTGTGAGCTTCCCAACATGGACACTAGGAACTGAACTCAGGTCCTCAGGAAGAGCAACAGGCACTCTTAACCACTCAGCCATCTCTCCAGCCCTAATTATTTCTCTAAATATAGTGTGAATTTAACTAATGTATATGTATATTATCTTTCCTAGCTAAAATATTGGTGGAAGTACTTTTCATGTAACTGTTTCTTAGCTGATTCTTTTTGCATAATACTGGGTTTATAGTTTGCAAAAGAAAGAAAAACTTTTACAACAGTGTTTGGTGTTTATGTGTATCATCATTATTATTATCAATACTTATTGTTACATAATTGGGAATATATGTAAATTATGAAGGTAATTCATTTTTTTAGCTTTAATTGTCCTCTAAAATACATCCAATATATCTTTAATTGTTCTCTAAAATACAAATACATTTTTTTTTGAGACAGGGTTTCTCTGTGTAGCCTTGACTGTCCTGGAATTCACTCTGTAACCAGACTGGTCTCAAACTCAGAGATTTGCCTGTCCCTGCTTCCCAAGGGCTGGGATTAAAGGCATGTGCCGCCACCACCCAACCAAATACAATTTTAAATTTAATCCAAAATAAAAACTGATTTTTAAACAGAACATATTTCATCATTCTAAAAGTTCAGAGAAGTTATAAAATATGATTTCCCTACAGTATCATTTCTTGAAATTTAATTAGCTGTGTGATTTTTCTGTCAGAAATAGTTATGGTATAATTAAACTATTATATTGCACATACCTTAGGGAGACCAGCTGCCATCTTTTACACTAATTTTGTAAGAATTACAGATGATTTCATCATTAGCCCTTAGCCCAGAGTGATGAGTGTTTTCCGAGCTCTTACCTGAGCTGAAAATGAAATGAACACACTGATTACAAATGATTCAAATTGCCAAAAGGACTTCATTGAGGTAACAGCTCTGGCCAGATCAAATTTCCACATTACAAAATTCACCCAAGTATAAGTCAATGATTTTATTCATAGAATTCTGCAGTTATTATTGTAATAAAATTTAGAACACATTACTTATCCTATAAAACCAGCCCTATGGCCAGGAGGTGGTGGTGCATGCCTTTAATCCCAGCACTTGGGAGGCAGAGCCAGGCGGATCTCTGTGAGTTCGAGGCCAGTCTGGTCTACAGAGCAAGATCCAGGACAGGCACCAAAACTACACAGAGAAACCCTGTCTCAAAAAAAAATCAAACAACAACAACAAAAATCCCCAGCCCTATGTTCTTTGCTGTTAATCTTCACTCTATCTGTCCCTACACATATGTGCTCAAACACTTGCACTTGGGAATGCAGACACAAGTACACACATGTGCACATGCACAAACAGGCATAACCCCACATGCACACACAGCATAGGCACCTCTTAATCTACTTTTCTGTTCTATAGATTTGTCTCTTATACATTTAATATAAATAAAAGGATACTATATTTAGCCTTTTTATTTCTGACTTCCTCCACTGAACATGTTTCTAGGATCATTCATGTTATAGCATATTTTGCTACTTCATTCCTTTTATTCCAACTAATATTTCATTAAATGAATATACTGTATTTTATTTATATGTCTATTAGGAAACTTCTATATTTTGGCTACTGTGAATAACTTTGCTTTGAATATAGACAAGTTTTTTTGTGGTTATGTTTTAATTTTTCAGAAAAAAACCTTATTATTAGTTTTGCTCCATCATAAAAAATTAACCCAGTGAAACCAGTTCTGTAGCATTATATAGGCAAAATGTTCGTTGGTTACTATATTACTTAGTCCACTATTTTCTTCCTATATAAAACATCTAGGTTTATTGTTTTATTAATTTGCTTTGTAGATGTATCTCACCATTTTGTAGATCTTGATTTCCTAGTGCTATTATCATTATAATAATGAGGAGTTTCTGTTTATAAACCAGATTTTAATATTTGTATTTCCTTGGAGAAGACAGTCCTGCAAAGACATGATCCTGATAATCACAGTGAAAGAACCAAAATAAAAACCTACCATTAAAGTCATGCAATGTGATGCACACCTTTAAAAAAAATCCCAGGACTTGGCAGGGTGAGGTAGACACCCTTGAATGTCTATGAGTTCAAGACCAGCCTGGTCTACGTAGTGAGCTCCAGCACAGTCAAGGCCATATGGTGAGGCCCTTATTCAAAAGAAACAAGCAAAAAATCCTTCCATTAAAGGACTGTCTTCTAACCAAGCATTCTTTTAACTAATTTTATTCTTTTGAGAGGACATTATGCACGTGGCAGATCTTTTTACGTAAAATGAAGCAAAATTCGCAGGTGTATTAGTGAATACCTGTGATCCTAGCACTTAGGAGGCCAAGACAAAAAGATCTCTAATTGGAGACCAGCCTGGACTACATAGTCAGACCCTGTCCCAACAACAACAGCAAAAGAAACAAGGAAATAAATACGACAAGCAGAAGACTTCTCATTTTCCGTATTGAATGCAGCGCTGAAAAGTTCATGACTTTGAAAACTCATACAATTACATTTTTTCATATTGTTTGTGATACTGTGTTTTTCCTGCCCATGAACAGTAATTACATTTAAAGTTAAATATACACAGCCCTGCTATTCTAGATAATTAGGAGTTTAAATAGTTTTTGTTGTTATATTTGGGTTTAGTTTTTTGTTTTTGTTTTTATTGTGTATTTTTGCTTGGATTGACAGTGGTGGAAAGTTTTCAACACTACTTCAGAATCTTGGCCCTGAAAATGCTGTGACACTACTGGTGTTTGCTGTTACAGAACATAAAATCCTCATCCATTCCCTCAGGCCTTCTGTGCTGACTAGTGTGACAGAAGCATTAGTGTCTGTAAGTATCCGTTCAGTTGAAACTTAATTTATTCATGTAATTTAGAATCATTTTAGGTTTAACTACATTTTCAGAAAGTAATGGATTTTTACATTGTTGCAGCAGTTTTAATTTCCTGACTTTTAATTTTAGTTACAATTATTTAATTCATTATCAAACATTAAACTTTAGGTAATAATCTAAAAGATAATTTTGTGTATGTGCTGATAAGTTATGCTTCAATGTCAAAAACGCTTAATATTCTCCCATCCTCTGTTTATCCAAGATGATTTTCCCTTTCCACTGGCCATGCCCATATGTTCCTCTCTGCCCACTGGCTCTAGCAGATGTCCTCAGTGCACCATGTCCGTTCATAGTCGGGATTGACTCCAGATACTTTGATCTTTATGACCCTCCACCAGATGTCAGTTGTGTTGACCTAGATACCAACACCATTTCTCAGTAAGTATACTTTAAATTTTATACCTGAGGCTTTATAACTCCATCATCTCTATGTGTGAATTTGTACTTTATAATTGCTGAGTAGTGTTCTTTTGAGATATATTATTTTTTGTATTTGGAGTTATTACCATCTCCTTGTCAGCTCTTGCTATGCTTCAGGAGAGTATATTTAGGATTTACAGATGATTTGATTGGAAAGAAAATATACTTTTAATCCTCAGGCTTTAAATATTTAAGAAACATAATCTTATGCTTAAAAACTTAGCGCACACACACAAAAACTTAACACAAGAGGAATTACGGCAGAAATAGAAGAAGTTGGGAGCTGGAGCGAAGGCTCAGTGGTTAAGAGCACGTGCTACTCTGCAGAGGACGTGGATTCGGTTCCCAGCACCTATATGGCTGCTAACACCTGTCTATAACTCCAGGTCCAGGGGATCTGCTGCCCTCTTCTGGCCTCTCTGGGCACTGCACAGAACATTGCACACATACATACAAAATAAAAATAAATCTTTTCAGACGATGATTGAAAAGCTAATCAAAATGGTGCCAGGGACCACACAATTTTTTAAACGTTTCTTTCTTTGCCACATGAGTATGGGAGAATCACAATTGAATTAAAACACTGTTCCTGTATTGATACTTCAATATTATTTCTAGTCTAACACTTTCAGAATAGTAGTACCTCAAAGCAAAATTAGTATATTGGAAATTTAAAATAATCTATAAATTTATACATAATTTTGCCTCTTTGCATCCTAAGAAAGTAGCTTTAAAAATGTTTCATAATTTCTTTGTGTCCACATTTTCAGATTAGTTTTCCATCAGCCAGGAAGGAAGGAAGAAATGGACGCAACAAGATGGCGTCTGCGGGTCTGGTTGAAGTAACCATTACTTAGTCCATTGGTGAATCACAAAAGCTGGTTTAGTTTGTACTTAGTAAGGAGATATGAAATAGGCTTCCTCTGTTCACTTACTGGTGTTGGGGAATGAAACCAGAGCTCATGCAGGCTGAGCATGTGCTGTCACTACGACGGCACACTCCCAGTCTTTCCATGTTTAATAATAGAATTGTACTGTAAAGCCTTTCGGTTTAATTCCAGAATTTTAGATTGACTCTCCATCTTTGCTATGTATCAAAACCTCAGTTGCTTAAACCATTAGAAAAGTTGGGGGAAAAAATCGTTTGGAAGTATATGCACAAACAGCTTTTATTCATAAAAAATATAAACCAATAAAATATGGGACATATTTTATACATAAAAGCCTTTTTAATATGGGATTACTAAAAGCAAAGTTTTTTTTATGAGCAACACTGTGTTCCTTAGCAGAAATGTTTCATTCTTTGAATCAGTAAACTCATACTTTACTTTTTCACTTGTTAAATGTTAGATGAGATGATAATTTATAAACCTGATAAGAAAGTTTACACTGTGTTTATTATGATATGCAAATTTTACCTCTTGTAATTTGCTTAATTAATTAATTAATTAATCTTTTCTTGCACATACTTTTAATCCCTGCACTTGGGAGGCAAAGGCAGGCAGATCTCTGTGAGTTCAAGGCCAGCCTGGTCTACATAGAGAGTTCCAGGACAGCCAGGGCTACTTAGTGAGATCCTGTCTCAACAACAACAATAATAGTCTTACTTGCTATTTTCTTTCTACTTTGATTATTAATTAATCAAAGAGTCAAAATGATATGAGTTGTTTGCACTCAGTTCTTTCTTGACTAGTACCACCCTTCCGAGCTGGGAAGACCCTACAAGTGAACTAAAGCCCTCTGCTTTCCTTCATCCAGAGTTCTGAAATTCCAACCTGAAATGTGAAAGAAAAGCAAATTCCAAGTAGAGGATTTTTAGTTTCCTTTTACTATTCCAGGTACATACAATACAGATTAAGTTCTGAGTATCAAGAAATTCCTGAAGAAGGGGTAATAACTTAATATTTCTAATGTAATTTTGCAAAAAGTTGCATGTATAGACTAAGTGACTGTCTGTGTACTGTAGTCTGTGTACTCTATGAGGAATCTCACAATTCCTCTGACAGATAAGGAAGCACAAGTTTAGTTTTTAAGCAGCTAAAGGGATATATCACTTACGCTGTCAGCACTTTGTTTTTAAACTGTTGATTTCACACCGTGACACTAAGACTTCTGCCACCAGTAATGAGGTGATGTTTGTGTAATAGTAATCTTGTTAATGGGAGACACCATGAGTAAAAATGCAGAAGGCTATCAGATAAAAACGCAGAGAAAAGCTAGGTAAAACTACCCTGCTTGGCCACATTTCCCAGAAACAATATCCAGGGCAAGAGGAGGAAATTAGGAGAGTAAATGACAATTAGATATTTTTCTACCCATCTATGCCAAAAACATTATCTTGAATGCCTTCTTCTATAGATTGGTAGCAAAAAGGCAAACAAGTAAATGTACTCCTTTCTCCGAGTTCCTCAAACTCCAGTCTAAAACAGGTGTGCATGATTCCGTAGAGGGATGCTATTTGGCAATATTTTATCAAGATAGTGATATAAAAAGCTTCTATGCCAGGCGGTGGTGGTACATGCCTTTAATCCCAGCACTCAGGAGGCTGATCTCTGTGAGTTCAAGGCCAGCCTGGTCTACAGAGCGAGATCCAGGACAGACACCAAAACTACACAGAGAAACCCTGTCTCGAAAAACCAAAAAAAAAAAAAAAAAAGTTTCTACATTGTAGTCTTCCTGTACCCTGCTCTTGGTCACTTTATAAATGTAAAAACTGTTCTTTTACAGCAGAACATCTGCAATATTACTCTACTCTGCCTTTATTTTTATTCTTGTTTGTGGAAAGGAAGATAAATTCCACGGTTATTAATTTTTATAAGTTTAAGTTTTCTTGTCTATTCTTTTTGCTTATTTTTCAAAATGGTATTTGTTCTATGAGAAGTTTAGGGGACATTTAAAAACTAAAACACTAGCTTGGGAAAGTCTACTACCTACTTGTACTGAATTGTGCCTTGGTACATAGAACTTGATGGGTTTGCTTTTCTTCTCTTTTTCTCTTTATTTTTCAATTTTCAAAGTGAGTATTCATTACTTTTTAAATGAAAAAAAGATTGAATAAATAAGATCTAGACTAAACAAAGCTATAGTTAAGTTCAAAAGCTTTGGTTCCTTATGTCTCCTGGCCTATAGCAAGATACCACCTGTGTTGTAATGGTTATAATAAAGGAGATTGTAGACTCCTCCTACAGACAGAGATATTAGTTTATAGCAGATAACCTCTTTTAAAGTTATAAAATGTTTTGTAATGTTTTACTTTGCTCAAGAACTTTAATATTTTAGAATATTTCTTTTCTGAAAAACAGATCATTTTTACTTATACTAAGCATATAACAAAGTATTTTTTAATAAGGTCTGTAGATCATAGGTTCATTGAAAGTTTTCAGTAATACTTTTTCTTCTATTAGGAAAAACTGTTAACAGTTAGATTTTCCTGCTGTTTGAGTGTCTAAGCCCTCACACATGAAAGAGAAGAGTCTGAATCACCTCCTAATGCCTCTGTGATGAGCATAGTCCTCAGGAAATGTAATAGATTCTGTTCAGATATAACTGTAAATTCTGAAATACATTAAGTGGAGCATTCCACCTTCATGCAAATTAATTTTATACAGTCACTAACTATCCCAATTTGCCTCTGTCAGATTTCTTCATTAACCTGGCTATTCTGAATGTGTTCCTTTTTTTTTTTTTTTTTTTTTGTTCAATGACTGTTTCCCTTCATGTATAAATATGGCAGGAATATACCCCCTCCGAAGGTCCATGTAACAAATGTATTGGTGTTGTCATTTAATCTCAGAACTGGAGACAGAAAGAATGTAGCCTGGAAGATTCTTCCAAAGAAGCCATGTAAAAATCTGATGACTACACTGAATAATTTGCACCAGCAATTGGCAAAATGTAAGTGGATAATCTCATTAAGGGATGTAACTTCAGCTGAGAAAATGACTGACTACTTCTGAATTATTTTCCTTTTTTTAGCTAAGGAAATATAGGAAATAAGGAAAATAGGAAATGTTTGCATGTCATTCTTGCTCAGGGCCCATCTGCTCTGAATAAATTTCAGTTTTTATAACTATGCTATTAAAGTAAGTATAATACTTTAACTGATACTCATTTTTTTTTTTTTTTTTTTTTTTTTTTTTTTGGTTTTTCGAGACAGGGTTTCTCTGTGTAGCTTTGCGCCTCTCCTGGAACTCACTTGGTAGCCCAGGCTGGCCTCGAACTCACAGAGATCCGCCTGGCTCTGCCTCCCGAGTGCTGGGATTAAAGGCGTGCGCCACCACCGCCCGGCTCTGATACTCATTTTATTTTAAAGAAAGTTGTAGCTGGATATTATGACTTACACATGTAATCACATAATCACAGCACTTGGGAAACTGAGGTAGGATAATCACCAAAAATTCAAAGCCAGCCTGAGCTACATAATAAGTTTCAGGCCTGCCAAGCTACTGGTTAAGACCCTATCTTAAAAACAAAACAAACAAACAAAAAAACCTAATTTAGTCTGATGTATTGAACATGTTGACAGAGGCCTGCAACCCCAGCAGCACTCTGGAGGCAGAGGCAGCAAGGTTGCTGCAAGGTCAAGGCCACCTTTGTACACGAGTTCCAGGCCAGTCAGGACTACACAGCAAGACCCTGTCTCTAAAAAGTTAAAGAGCCAGACAGCTATGGCACACGCCTGTAATCCCAGCACTCAGGAGGCAGAGGCAGGTGGATCTCTGTGAGTTCGAGGCCAGACTGGTCTACAGAGCGAGATCCAGGACAGGCACCAAACTGACACAGAGAAACCCTGTCTGGAAAAACTAACTAACTAACTAACTAACTAACTAACTAACTAACTAACTAACGAGAGAGAGGGAGGGAGGGAGGGAGGGAAGGAAGGAAGGAAAAAAGTTAAAGAAAATGTGTCACTGGGACTGGTGACACCTAATCTTAGCACTTGGAGGCAGAGCCAGGCAGTTCCAGGCCAGCCTGGTCTACACAGTGAGTTCCAGCCAGGGCTATGTAGTAAGACCCTGTCTCAAAAAAGAAAAGAGAGTGTTTACAGTCTTTAAGGCAAATAAACATTAAAGCAAAATTTGTTAGAAGCCAAATGAGTGACTTATAAATAAGCATTTTATAACTTTTAGGTTTTCTTTTCTTTTTTTTTTTTTTTTTTTTTTTTTTTTTTTTTGAGACAGGGTCTCTCTTTGTAGCTTTGGTGCCTGTCCTGGAACTTGCTCTGTAGACCAGGCTGACCTCAAACTCACAGAGATCCTCCTGCCTCTGCCTCCCGAGTGCTGGGATTAAAGGTGTGTGCTCCTCTGCCTGGCTATCTTTTAGGTTTTCATAAGGCCATCTTAGGATAGTAAAATTCAAAAGGGCATTAAAGTGGTTATTTTCTTGAATTTTGCCATTACTGAAATGACGAAGAAATAAGCTTGCCACTGGTATGTTTTCTTCATATATAAAACAGAAAGCTCCAGAAATCTAAGACAAATGATTTAAAGTACATTAGAAAATGCTGATGTCAGTGAAGTCAGTCAGCTCTTGACCCCTTCACCTAATGTCTATCTTGAAACTATCTGTCATTTGCTAAAAAAAAGAAATTAACCAAAATGAGAATTGATTTTAGGATGTGAAATGTTTTAGGAAAAAAAGCTTATGTAAGAACATATCTTGACAGTGATCCAGAATTACTGATAAGAATTAAGCTTTTGTTTCTTGAATTCTCTCAGTATTGTAACAATGGTCCATTCAGTGTCTGTAGTTTAATGCTTATTTTATGAAATATGGCCAATGGTGATGTGGCAACATACATGGGTCTCATGTATTTGTTGTGAAATGTAAACATAGAAAATAGCCTGTACCTGTAAAGGTTCAAGATACTTAGACTATAGTTTGAAATAGAATAGAAAAAGAAAATGTTGATAAAGTGAATTTAAAAGCAACTAGCCAATTCCAGGGTAGCTCAAAAGTATTGTTTTTTTTATGCTATAAAATAGAGCAAGATTTAATCATATGGACTAGACAAATTATTTGCATATTTTTTGTTATCTAAATAGTTTGCTTTCTGGAAGTGCTCTTACTCCTTTGGGAAAATGCAAAGTCCAACAGCTATTGTAGCAGTATGTAAATCACTAAACTCAAGTAGTCTGTTCAGCTCTAGTGAAGGACAGAATGCAGAAGAGATAGCTGTGGATACCAAGGACAAGATTTCTGCTTTTTAAAAAATATGTGGCCGGGCGGTGGTGGCGCACGCCTTTAATCCCAGCACTCAGGAGGCAGAGCCAGGCGGATCTCTGTGAGTTCGAGGCCAGCCTGGTCTCCAAAGTGAGTTCCAGGAAAGGCGCAAAGCTACACAGAGAAACCCTGTCTCGAAAAACAAAAACAAAAAAAAAATATGTGTGTGTACACATGGAGGCCAGAGGTTGGTGTCATGTGTATTCCTTGATTATTCTCCAGTTTATCCTTTTAAGTTTTGTGTGTATATGTGCTTATGTATAGTGTATGTGGATGATGTGTATGTGTGCCAGTTGCACACATGCTCTGGCCATGTATGTGGAGGTTAAAGGGCAACTTTCAGGAATTAGTCTTTACTTTCCACCCTGTTTGAGCCAGGTCCTCTCTTTTTGATTGCCACTGCCCTGCATGCTCCAGGTCCTCCTTTTTCTGCCTGCAGTGGTAGGAGCACTGGGATCACTGATGCAGGCTCCTACGTCTTGCATTCCAAGGGCTTTCGCCCACTGAACCTCTTCCCCTGTCCTATGAACTAATCTGAAAGCTTCAAGCTATAGGTGCTTAAGTAATACTGATCATTTGGATGATTAATTCTGTTCCTTATATCTTAAAAGGTCTTTAACTTTTGAACCAGTTAGGAACTTTTGTCTTGACCCTTGAGAATAGGAGCCCTATCACATCTAAATGGAATGCATTTCTTACCAACAGGGCATTCTTTTACAGCACTACAACACAGTTATGGAAGTCAGGAAAGTAACATTGAACACCCTAATCTCTAGACCACGATCAAGTTTTACCATGTTTTATTTGGTTTTGGTGTGTATATAAATGCACTCACCTGGTATATACATGTGAAAGTTTTCCTTTCTCGTTGTCCACCTTACTTTTTGAGATAAATTCTCTCAGTGAACCTGGCATTTGCCATTTTGGCTAGCCTGGCTTTGAAACCCTGAGCTCTTCATGTGTCCTTCCCTTTTCCTCCAGCACTGATACAGATGCATACCACTATGCCTGGCTTTTATGTGGGTGGGATCCAAGTATAGGTCCTCATGTGTGTACAATAAACACTCACCCATGTTGTTGGTTTTTTTACTCATAGCTCTTTGACTCTTGTTCTTTTAGGGGCCTGCCACCCAGTTCCCCAATAAATCACACACAGAGGCTTATCCTTAATTATAAATGCCTGGCATTAGCTTGGCTTGTTTCTAGCCAGCTTTTCTTAAATTAGCCTGTCTACCTTTTGCCTCTGGGTTTTTACCTTTCTCTGTTTCTGTATATCTCACTCTTACTCCATGGCTGGCTGTGTAGCTGGGTGGCTGGCCTCTGATGTCCTCCTCCTTCTCTGGCTACTTCTTCCTCTCCTTCCAGGTTTCTCCTTCTTTTTTTTTTTTTTTTATGGTTTTTCGAGACAGGGTTTCTCTGTGTAGCTTTGCGCCTTTCCTGGAACTCACTTGGTAGCCCAAGCTGGCCTCGAACTCACAGAGATCCGCCTGGCTCTGCCTCCCGAGTGCTGGGATTAAAGGTGTGTGCTCCTCTGCCTGGCTATCTTTTAGGTTTTCATAAGGCCATCTTAGGATAGTAAAATTCAAAAGGGCATTAAAGTGGTTATTTTCTTGAATTTTGCCATTACTGAAATGACGAAGAAATAAGCTTGCCACTGGTATGTTTTCTTCATATATAAAACAGAAAGCTCCAGAAATCTAAGACAAATGATTTAAAGTACATTAGAAAATGCTGATGTCAGTGAAGTCAGTCAGCTCTTGACCCCTTCACCTAATGTCTATCTTGAAACTATCTGTCATTTGCTAAAAAAAAGAAATTAACCAAAATGAGAATTGATTTTAGGATGTGAAATGTTTTAGGAAAAAAAGCTTATGTAAGAACATATCTTGACAGTGATCCAGAATTACTGATAAGAATTAAGCTTTTGTTTCTTGAATTCTCTCAGTATTGTAACAATGGTCCATTCAGTGTCTGTAGTTTAATGCTTATTTTATGAAATATGGCCAATGGTGATGTGGCAACATACATGGGTCTCATGTATTTGTTGTGAAATGTAAACATAGAAAATAGCCTGTACCTGTAAAGGTTCAAGATACTTAGACTATAGTTTGAAATAGAATAGAAAAAGAAAATGTTGATAAAGTGAATTTAAAAGCAACTAGCCAATTCCAGGGTAGCTCAAAAGTATTGTTTTTTTTATGCTATAAAATAGAGCAAGATTTAATCATATGGACTAGACAAATTATTTGCATATTTTTTGTTATCTAAATAGTTTGCTTTCTGGAAGTGCTCTTACTCCTTTGGGAAAATGCAAAGTCCAACAGCTATTGTAGCAGTATGTAAATCACTAAACTCAAGTAGTCTGTTCAGCTCTAGTGAAGGACAGAATGCAGAAGAGATAGCTGTGGATACCAAGGACAAGATTTCTGCTTTTTAAAAAATATGTGGCCGGGCGGTGGTGGCGCACGCCTTTAATCCCAGCACTCAGGAGGCAGAGCCAGGCGGATCTCTGTGAGTTCGAGGCCAGCCTGGTCTCCAAAGTGAGTTCCAGGAAAGGCGCAAAGCTACACAGAGAAACCCTGTCTCGAAAAACAAAAACAAAAAAAAAATATGTGTGTGTACACATGGAGGCCAGAGGTTGGTGTCATGTGTATTCCTTGATTATTCTCCAGTTTATCCTTTTAAGTTTTGTGTGTATATGTGCTTATGTATAGTGTATGTGGATGATGTGTATGTGTGCCAGTTGCACACATGCTCTGGCCATGTATGTGGAGGTTAAAGGGCAACTTTCAGGAATTAGTCTTTACTTTCCACCCTGTTTGAGCCAGGTCCTCTCTTTTTGATTGCCACTGCCCTGCATGCTCCAGGTCCTCCTTTTTCTGCCTGCAGTGGTAGGAGCACTGGGATCACTGATGCAGGCTCCTACGTCTTGCATTCCAAGGGCTTTCGCCCACTGAACCTCTTCCCCTGTCCTATGAACTAATCTGAAAGCTTCAAGCTATAGGTGCTTAAGTAATACTGATCATTTGGATGATTAATTCTGTTCCTTATATCTTAAAAGGTCTTTAACTTTTGAACCAGTTAGGAACTTTTGTCTTGACCCTTGAGAATAGGAGCCCTATCACATCTAAATGGAATGCATTTCTTACCAACAGGGCATTCTTTTACAGCACTACAACACAGTTATGGAAGTCAGGAAAGTAACATTGAACACCCTAATCTCTAGACCACGATCAAGTTTTACCATGTTTTATTTGGTTTTGGTGTGTATATAAATGCACTCACCTGGTATATACATGTGAAAGTTTTCCTTTCTCGTTGTCCACCTTACTTTTTGAGATAAATTCTCTCAGTGAACCTGGCATTTGCCATTTTGGCTAGCCTGGCTTTGAAACCCTGAGCTCTTCATGTGTCCTTCCCTTTTCCTCCAGCACTGATACAGATGCATACCACTATGCCTGGCTTTTATGTGGGTGGGATCCAAGTATAGGTCCTCATGTGTGTACAATAAACACTCACCCATGTTGTTGGTTTTTTTACTCATAGCTCTTTGACTCTTGTTCTTTTAGGGGCCTGCCACCCAGTTCCCCAATAAATCACACACAGAGGCTTATCCTTAATTATAAATGCCTGGCATTAGCTTGGCTTGTTTCTAGCCAGCTTTTCTTAAATTAGCCTGTCTACCTTTTGCCTCTGGGTTTTTACCTTTCTCTGTTTCTGTATATCTCACTCTTACTCCATGGCTGGCTGTGTAGCTGGGTGGCTGGCCTCTGATGTCCTCCTCCTTCTCTGGCTACTTCTTCCTCTCCTTCCAGGTTTCTCCTTCTTTTTTTTTTTTTTTTATGGTTTTTCGAGACAGGGTTTCTCTGTGTAGCTTTGCGCCTTTCCTGGAACTCACTTGGTAGCCCAAGCTGGCCTCGAACTCACAGAGATCCGCCTGGCTCTGCCTCCCGAGTGCTGGGATTAAAGGCGTGCGCCACCACCGCCCGGCTCAGGTTTCTCCTTCTATTAATTCTCTCTGCCTGTCAGCCCCACTTATCCTTTCTCCTGCCTTGCTGTTGGCCATTTAACTCTTTATTAGATCATCAGATGTTTTAGGCACAGTAACACAGAATCACAGAGTTAAACAGATGCAACATAAACAAAAGTAACACACCATAAAATGCTATAAAACATATAATATTCTATAACACACTCACCAGGCCTTCTCCAGCCCAAGTTTTGCCTGTTTTGTAAATTATTTTCTTTTTAGCAAGAGGATTCAATTCCAAATCAGAGGCAGATAGTTTCAAGTCTTTTCTATCTCCTCTTCTCTAAAACAGTTCTTCAATTCTATTATTTTCATAATACTGCCCTTGCAGAAGACCCAGATTTGATTCCCATCACCCGTATTGTGGCTCACACTGTCTGTAACCCTAGTTCTGGGACAGTCAACAGATCTGGCACACATACATACGTGCAGGCAAGACATACACAGAGTAAAATAAATAATCTTTTTAAAAATTATCCTTACATTGTCAAATGGTCCCTGATTTTAGTTTTGTCCAGGAGTCTTCTTGTAAAATCAGGGCATGCATCATTGGCATGAGTGCCTCAGACATGGTAAAGCCCTTCTCCACCCTTTCTCCTCAGTGTGCCCTCTCATCTTCTCCTGTTATTGAAAGGAGCTCTGATGTCTATTAGCCTTCTTCACTTGACCTTAGTCAGAAGTTAGAGAAGGGATTCAACCAGGCTTCTCTAACATAAACTTACTCCTTACCACCAATTGGCTTTATCATTGAGTTGCCTAGGAAGAGGTTTTTTGTTTTTATAAATCCTTCTGTTTTTATCCTGAAGGCACTTGTATTTTATGAAGAAAGGGGTGGAAAAGGACTGTGCATTATATGTATCCAGTGTAATGGTTATTAAGAACTTTCCTTACTAGTATGTGTATACACATACATACACACACAAACATACATAGTTATGTTAGAGCATGAACTTACTCTGATGATAGACTTGCAGGAGTAATTTTATGTGTAACTTAGGTAAAATATGCTCAACAGAGCCTAAAAATGATAGAGGAGGTTTTCTTGAGGTTTACCTGCAATGAAGTGGTGTAAATAAAGAGTTGTGGTTATATGACCACTTTTGAAAACAGATAAATCTGCATTAAAATCAATGTGAGCCTTATTTTTCATAGACTTCAAAATTCCAACCCTGTATTTCTCCACAGTGCAGCAGAGACCAAGAGATGATGGACTAATGGACTTAGCAATGAACGATTATGATTTTAATTCTGGAAAAAGGCTGCACATGATAGATTTGGAAATCCAGGAGGCATTCTTGTTTTTCATGGCCTCTATTCTAAAAGGTTATAGATCATACTTAAGGCCAATAACACAAGCCCCATCTGAGACAGCAACAGATGCAACCTCTCTTTTTGCTCTCCAAGGTGAGTGGTGATATAATTTTATAGCTTTCATGTTGTTAAGCTTCAACTTATGATAAATCACTTGTTCCCTGAATTAATAGTTCATATTTAACAAGGCACATATCTGCTCTTAGGAGTGTGTGAGGACCAACTCTGGTGATCCATTTCTATAGGGCAAATTTTTTGTTTGGTGCATTCACTGGAATCCTAGTAAAAAAGATACAGAAGAAACTGTCTGAAAACTGCAGAACCTCCTGAGTGTATTTCATTCCACTTTGTTGTATCACATACATGTTGAGGTATTGTTGGTTTCAGTTTTCAGGGCTGGCAGGCAGTACTGGGGATCTGAGGTACCCCTGGGATGATTACATCCAGGCTTGTACAGCCTCATTTGTTTTATTTCAGTCTGCTTTATAACTTTATTTTCTGTCTGTACTGCAAAGGGGAAAAAAGGAAGTTGGGTAGCCCAGAATACAATTGGTTTCATGCTATGTATTTACTTTCTCTTGTAGTACTTAATATTTGAAAGAGAAATTCATCTAGTAAGTATGTACTTGGTGCTGTGAAATGTTGGACACTTGGTATATATTAGTAAGCAAAAGAGTTACAGCCATGAAAAAAAAGAGACATGGTCACTTCTTTCATAGAGCTTGTACTAAAAAAGACGAGCAATTAGAAAGTAATAGAGTAAACAAATTTAGTTAAAACTTTAAATAGTGTATATGCAGAGAGAGAGAAAACAATGGGCAGAAGAAGCATTCACACAACATGCAAAATATTGTGCACAAGTAGCAATTGCAGAAATTGAGCTGTACTAGTTTAAGTATAATCATCAAGACAGTGAGATAACTAGGTGAAAGCTTGAACTGTCTGTGTGTCCCTTTTCTATTGCTTCTCTTCGTTCTTCCTCATTTATCAAGGAGCTTAAGTTTTGCTTTGTTTTTCTGTAAGGTAGTGAACAAAATGAGAATATAGATGACATTGTTGATCAAGTTTCTTCTAGCAGAAATTTTTTCTGAACCTATTCTCACATTATCTATTTATATTGAATAGCTTTCTTAAGAAGCCGGGACCGATCACATCAAAAATTCTATAATATGATGACCAAAACACAAATGTTCATTCGCTTCATTGAGGAATGTTCTTTTGTCAGCGATAAAGATGCAAGCCTGGCTTTTTTTGATGATTGTGTAGATAAAGTAAGTAGTCTGCTGTAGTCTACAGTGCCCTGGCTTATTTTGTGTGACTGCTATAAATGTTATGTTGATTGTTTCTATTTGTAGCTTATAACAAAATCTAAAATAATTTTATTTTCATAATTGACCACTTACAATGAAAGTTTGGGCAGCCTGCTAGAAATTACAGGACATACTTTTATTATCTTTTATTTTATTTATTATTAGTAGTAGTGGTAGTAGAAGTGTATGTGGGCACGCACATGTATGGAGGGCAGAAAACGACTTTTGAGAGTCAATTCTCTTTTCCTACTATGGGTTCCAGAGATGGGATCAGGTTGTTAATCTGTGTGTAAACACTTTTATCTGATGAGCCATCTTTCTTAAAGAATGCTTTTTTTTTTTTTTTTTAGATTTTTTTAAAAATTAATCAGTAATTTTAAGTGCAGTACCTGGAGAGACCAGAAGAGGGTATTGGATCCCCTGGCATTGGAATAGACAATTGTTTTGCTGCCGGACCTAGATGCTGGGAACCAAACTCCTCTGCAAAAGCAATAAGTGCTTTTAATCACTGAGCCATCTCTTCAGCCCCAAAATCATACTTCCTAAAGAGGTTTTGTAGGAATTTTATCTTAACAAGGCTAAGGTTAGGTTCCTAACTCAATCTTTGCACTTACAGAGTAGGACATTTTTCCAAGCCCATGAACCTCCAACATACTGAGATATCACATGCTAAGAGTAGAGGGCATAGCATAATAGATGTCATATAACCGTTTTTTTACACTGAGAGTGAATTTATACCTTATGTAAATTCTATTTTGAATTCACACATGAAAACTACCCATTTTCTGCTCAGTCCTTTTGTATTATTAGGTAAGATGGAGCTGGGTTCATGCTGGAAACAAAGGAAACAGTGGCCCCTAACACAGTGTCTAATCTTAAGTAGGGTGAGGAAGGTTGAGTTGCCTAGAATAGGCACCTGAGCCCCAGCCATGAGCAAAGAGATTCCATTCAGAGATCTAGCTTGACATGGGACTCAGAACAAAGAGAAAAGAACATCCTTCCTGGGGCAGTCAGCCTCAGGATATCAGAACTTAACCAGGATGAGAAGAGGGTGATGGTGATGGTGGTATGAAGCTCAGGAGCCTACACAGGGTCAGCAGAGTAGGGTTGGATATAGCATGGGATGTTAGACTTTGACTTGGATGAAGGAGATGCCAGCATGGTAGACATGACATTCAAGTTAGGGTAAGGAAGTCATCTGTGTGGGAACAGAGCAGTGAAGAGGGGAAATGATACATAAAGGTAGGGAAAGTGTTCAGATAAGTAAGTGTGTTCAAAAGATGAAGATTCTCAGGGTCAGGAAATTTACACATACAAACTTAGAGAGAAGTAGAACAAACCCTGAATTTGGAAATACACTATTGGTTCTCAATGACAGACAGACATAGAAATAACTATAGGCAAAGTACATATATTTGTGCGCATATACATATATTCTGTATATTGAGAGAACTTGGGAACAACCACACTTTAATAACAGTGTAGTATAATATGCATATACTTTGTCTTCTAGATATTAAAAACCATCAGGACTCTTTGGAGAAATGATTGGTTACAAATTTAAGGCAAAGAAAAGTCTAAGATAAACTCTAAGTTCCTGTATTAGGAAGTAAGAAATTATCCCAAGAATGATAGAGGCTTATGCACAGAACCTGTTTGAAGGGATTACCACTGTCAAATCTGAGGCAATTCAAGCATCAAATGTTAGTAACAAATAATTAACCTGTTGAATAAATAGGAAATCATAAGTATATGCAGACATAAATTGATAATTCAAAGTCTCACAAGAAGCAAAATCTATACATAGTTCACTATATCTCCCTACAAAATAAATATGAATTGAACTGTATAGTGGAAAAGCCTGGCAGACACCACATTACAATTAAGTGAGCAAAGTGGACATCATCAATAATAGAACACAATGTTATGTGTTCCTAAAAGATGCTATCTTTGTTTCTTTTTTTTTTTTAAAGATTTATTTATTAATTATGTATACAATGTTCTGCCTGCGTGTACGCCTGCAGGCCAGAAGAGGGCACCAGATCTCATTACAGATGTTTGTGAGCCACCATGTGGTTGCTGGGAATTGAACTCAGGACCTCTGGAAGAACAGCCAGTGCTCTTAACCACTGAGCCATCTCTCCAGCCCTATCTTTGTTTCTTTTCCTTCTACTAGAATAAATACTTTGACAAAAGCTGCTTAAGGATAAAGAGGTTATTTTAACTCACATTATCATGTCAAAGAAGTCAAGGCATCAGGAGCTTGAGAGAGCTGCTCCATAGTCAGAAGACAAGAGCAATGAGTGTATTATGTGGTTCTCAGCCTGTTTTCTCTTACACAGTCTGCCTAAAGAATGGTTCTACTCATAGTTATATGGATCTTCCCACCTTAATTAGTCAAAATAACCACCCACAGACATACTAGAGGCCCATCTTTCAGATGATTCTAGATTCTAAGTTGAAAGTTGACACTAGCCATCACAATTCCATCTTCTGTCAATTTGTGAACCACCCATTTGGGTTCTGGGTATTGAACTCCTGTCCTCTGCAAAAGCAGGAAGTACAGTTAACTGATGAGCCATCTCCAGCCCCATTTTTCAATATTTTAATAATTTTTTTTTGTTTGTTTTTTGAGACAGGGTTTTTTGAGACAGGTAGCTTTGCACCTTTTCCTGGATCTTGCTCTGTAGACCAGGCTGGCCTCGAACTCACAAAGATCCACCTGCCTCTGCCTCCCGAGTGCTGGGATTAAAGGCGTGCGCCACCACCGCCCGGCAATATTTTAATAAATATTTTAAGTATGCATTATTTAAAAAAGTATTGACAGAAATAGGAGGGCATAGCTATAAGTTTTTCTTTCGACCCCTTTTTACAGAAATAATTTTGTGCACATGCAAGGGAAAGGGAATTCCCATATGGTACCAGATCTCCACTAGTCATATGTATTTACTTCCTTTATGAACAATGACATGTATCTGTATAGTCCCATGCCAAGCTAACTGAACCATATGAGACCAAATTAGTGGCCAGGGCTTAGCTAATAACATGCAGTAGTGAATAAGTTCATTAATCCACTTGGGGACACTGAACTACTTTGCAAGACTCTAGTTAACAGTATAAAAAGGAGAATTTTTACTTTTTGTAAAAGAATTGTTTTCTTTTTGACCCATTCACTGTATTTTATTCACAAGTCTGTGTTTTACTTAAACTTATACTGTAATATCACATGGTCTAATGAGATACTTATTAATATTGTAAGCTGTACAAGACTTGTAATTTTACTCCATTTCTAGGACATCTTGTCCTAAGGAGATCTCTCAGTACTGGTAGTTAATACTTTAGATTGTCTAGGGTTTTCTGTAGGTCACTTGAGATTTATGTGATAGGAGTCACTGTGGTAGATTATTTGAATAATTCCTTTTGAAATATGAATTCCAAGTGGCTGAATAGATGGCTCAACAGTTAAGAGCACTTGTATCTCTTACAAAGGACCTGAGTCTACGTTCCCACATGCTTTTTTGTAACCTATTTAAAAAGTCTAGAGCCTATGAAATATTTCTTATATACATACATTGAACTAACATACTTGAAGATTTTGCTGACTAACCAGCAAAGCTGAGAGCTGTAATGGGTGTAGCTTAGTAACAGAGCTCAGCAGGAAAACAAAACAAACAAACAAAAAAACAACTAACAGAATCCCGAGAATTACCTAGATAAAACCTAGTTTTTGTATTTGTTTTGTTATAATTCAAGGGACACTTTATTGGAGAAAATGTCTCACAAGGCCTAATGTGTATGTTAATAAGCTTCATGTGTAGTTGAAGAAAAGGTTAGTTGTCCTGGTGTTATAGAGCAGAACTCCCTGTTCCTGCCTTTCATAGTCTTCTACCCCAGTAAGAAGACTGAGCATAAAACTCAATAAATACTGTAATCTGAAAGCATTTTCAGAGTGTCATATGTCTACTTTGAGAATAATCATTTATGTGGACGCTGTTCCTTAGTTGGATATGTTTGAACTCATGTTTTTAAGTGAACAAATCCTTTTACCTCTAGAAGCTTAGCTATGAAAAATAAATAAATTAGATACGTATTAATTCGTTTCGCCATCCATGCCTGTGCTTAAATGTAAATCAGACATACTCCACTTGTGATCTTAGCATATCCAAACTGAAAACATCTGACTCAATTTTGAAATCAAAAATGAATAATGCTGAATAGGAATAATAAAAACAATGCATAAGAATTATTTGCATTTCATTTATGACTAATTTAAGAGCCATATGTCCTTGTTCTTCACAAGATTAATTTTAAATCCATGCAGTCTGTTTCTGTAGGAAAGTGCTTAGCCAAGGGCAGTGTGTAGCAGATAGTCAACTAGGATGCTTTTCCTGCTTCTTCAAGTGCTCATTTACAGTGCTTTCTGAGCATGCCAATGTCTTCTGGAAGAATTAGGAAAGAGAATATGACAATTCCTTAATTTTATCCTGCCATGTGTGCTGGATTTCTTTTTTTCTCAATTGAGACAGATACCACTTTACTTTCCAAAGACAGAAATGTCCAGTTGAAGAATGTAGGGTTTATGGCATTGCTATATTTATAATACAATGCAATTTTTAAATGTACAATTAAAGGACATTTTTGTACATTTAATGTCTTACCAAGGTATTAATGTCTTACCGAGGTATAGAATCTACAGGTCCAAGTTTCAAACTGTCTGGGATTTTGTAGTGCTGAGAAATACAGAAGCACATTATTTCACTTTCCTCGGAGTGAGCAGTTGCTCTACTTCTGTCTTCTGTCTGTTACTAATTCATCTGGAAACTTACAAAGAACAAAACACTCCTCAGTACATCAAGTTATCCATTTAAGTGTTAAAAGCATTTTGCTGGGACCTTCCATTTTAATTGTTTTAATATGAATTGACTGCCTTCTAGTCTGTCCTCTATAATTTTCCTCCTCCAGCGCCTTGGTCCTTGTATTACCATCTCGCTGGAGCTGAATGCCCTGCTTTCAGCAGCTCCTGCTTAGGAGCTGCTTACTTGGTGTAGCTCCTTGTTATGGAGAAGCCTGTCTGAAAACAGCTTCTCCTCTGCTACTTGATTGCTAGCTTGGTTGGCTTAGTATTTGAAATTTATTTCTGCATTGTCTTTTACTGCCCTGTGAGATATTAGCAAAAAGTCTAATACTGTCTTTATTTCTAGGCGATTGTGTCTGGTCTCTTTCTCTCTCAGGATGCAAAAAAGTTCCTTGATATCCTGGAATTTCAGGGAATGTGAGAATATGCCTTATGTAGGCATTTCTTTATTCAGTGAATTAGATGGGTGTAGATACTTTTAATGTAGGAATTCACTTCCTTCACTTCCAGCAATTTTTCTTTACTTCCATCCTGCTCCATTCTCATTCATACTCTCTGTCTCTCTCTGTCTGTCTCTTTCTCTCTCTCCTTTCTGGAAATACCTAGCCTGATCTTCTTTTCCCCCCAACATAATATATTTATTGATTATTTGGGAATCACATAGTGCACCCCAATCACACTTCCCACCCACTACCCTTGTGACCTCCCACACACAAAAAAAAAAAGGAAAAAAGAAAAAATATATACCAAGTCCAATTTGTGTTGCCCATGTACTCACAGTGGCCAATCCCTTAAAGAAAACTGAGTCCTTTCCCACCCCATCCCCTAGCCTGATCCTCTTAATTTTTCTCTTTTCATCTCATTTTCTGTCTTTATATTTTAAGAAACTAGAGAGATTATAGTATAATTATATTGTTTCTTCCTTCCCTTTCCTCCAAACTCTCCCATGTATATCACTGCTTTCTTTCAAGTTCGTGTCCCTTTTTCTTTAATTACGTTGTTGTTGGTGGTGGTGGTGGTGTGTGTATGTTCCTAAATACACAGTTACATCCTGCTCAGTCCATATAACGTCAGTTGTGTATACATGTTTTCAGGGCTGACTGTTTGGTTTTGGATAACTAATCAGTGCTCTCGGCTAGGTAAGATGATTTCTCCTGCTCTCAACTTTCCTTAGTTGTCTATAGTTCTTTGTCTAGGGTTGGGATCTCAGGAGCTTCCCCACTTTCACTTTATCATGGCACAAACCCCACTTTTTTTGGTGCTGTCCTTGTTCCAGTCATGTTTAAGAAGCCATGTTGGTGAGATTTCATTCATGGATATAGCTTCTGATATTTCTAGGAGACAGTCTCACCACAGGCTCTCTGTTCTGCTGGCCTGTAGTCTTTCCACTCATTCTTCCATGTTGGTCTCTGAGCCTTAGGTGCTGCCAGAGCTGCACTGTAGCTGTGTCAGTTGGGACTGGGCTCCGTAACCTGGCATTTTGATTAGTTGTAGTTTTCTGTAATGGTCTCCATCTGTTGCAAAGAGAGGTTTCCTTTATGGGGGGGGGGGGGCGTGGAGACTACACTTTTCTGTGGGTGTAAGGACTAATATTTAGAAGGTAGTTAGGGATTATGCTGGTTTAATAATGTGGAGGTTACAGGTTCTCCTCCAAGGTCCATGACTTCACCAGCCCTGTCTAGTTGGCTAGGTTTCCAGTACCAGGCACAATTTCCCTCTTATTTGCGGGTCTTAACTACAATTAGAGAGCTGTTGGTTACTGCTAAGATGTGCATGTAACTCTTGCACCTTTTATGCTATCTTGTCATGCTTGTCATTGTTGGGTTCATAGGTATCGTAGCTGGGAACGACTGTTGATGGCTTCCCTCCTTTGGAAGCTTGCATGGCTTCTTCTGATACCATGATAGCTAGTCCTCAGAGAGGAGGCTTTCAGGTTGTGTCCAGCTCTAGACTTCTGGGACCTCTGTCCAAAGTATTTTCAGCAATAGGGACTTACCTTCCTCCTCTGGAGAACAACCAAGGGCAATAGCAATAGCCTATAATGTTTTGTGAGTGTCTTAGATAACCCTGACCAACAATTCAAAGAAGAGTGTCTCATGCCTGGTGTTGGAATTTTTGTTAGGTGGTCTATAGCTCTTGGGGGTAGCTTTGTTAGCCTATATGGGAAATTTTCACTTAAACTCTATGAACATATTTATATAGCAACTTAAGTGTATTATAGGTATTTTAGGTGGATAGTTAATAGTATGATTCCTTATGACTTACTCAGGTATCCTTACTGTTACTTTATACTCTGCCCTCCTTCATCTGCACTTATTTTCCCCTCCCTCCATAATTAGAGTCTTCCTTTTCCTACCTCCCTCTTCAGATCACTTAGGCCCTGCTATTCTCATCCTTATTGCCCCCTTCCACTTTTTGACTAATTTCTTGAATTTCATTTTCCAGTCCTTATACTTTTATTTCTGATGTCATGTTTGCAATTTCTTTTTTTTTGAAAATTTTATTTTTTATTTTATTTTTTTTAATTTTACTTATCAACCACAGATCCCCTGTCTTCCCTCCTCTGAAAAGGTAAGGCCTTCCATGGTGAGTCATCAGAGCCTGGTACATTCAGTTGGGGCAGATCCAAACCCCTCCCCCTGTATCAAGGCTGTGCAAGGTGTCCCACCATAAGTAGTGGGCTCCAAAAAGCCAGCTCATGCACCAGGGATGGATCCTGATCCTACTGCCATGGGGCCCCTTAAGCAGATCAAGCTACACAACTATCTTACTTATGCAGAGGGCCTAGTCCAGTCCCATGGAGGCTCCACAGCTGTTGGTCTAAAGTTCATGAGTTCCCACTAGTTTGGTTTGGTTGTCTATGTAGGTTTCCCCATCATGGTCTTGATGCCCTTAGCTCATAGAATCCTTCCTCTCTGTCTCTTCGACTGGACTCCTGGAGCTCAGCCTGGTGCTTGGCTGTAGATCTCTGCATCTGCTTCCATTAATTGAAGACTCTATGATGACAGAGTATTTATCGATCTGATTACTAGGGTAAACCAGTTCAGGCACCCACTCCACTATTGCTAGTAGTCTAAGCTGGGGTCATCCTTCTGGATTCTTGGGAACTTCCCTAGCACCCACTTTCTCCCTATCTCCATGATGTCTCCCTCTAACATGATATCTCTTTCATTGCTCTCCCACTCTGTCCCTATTCCAGCTCAACCATCCCATTCCCTTATCCCCCATCCCCTACTCTCTGTTGCCCTCCTCACCCCCAGTTTATCACTCTTTACAATAGCCACAAATAATATAAAATACCTTGGGGATAACTCTAACTAAGCAAGTGAAAGACCTGTATGACAAGAACTTTAAGTCTCTGAAGAAAGAAATTGAAGAAGATATCAGAAAATGGAAAGATCTCCCATGCTCATGGATAGGTAGGATTAACATAGTAAAAATGGCAATCTTACCAAAAATAATCTACAGATTCAGTGCAATCCCCATCAAAATCCCAACACAGTTCTTCACAGACCTGGAAAGAACAATACTCAACTTCATATGGAAAAACAAAAACAAAAAACCCAACATATCTAAAACAATCCTGTACAATAAAGCAACTTCTGGAGGCATCACCGTCCCTGTCCTCAAGCTCTACTATAGAGCTATAGTAATAAAAACAGCTTGGTATTGGCCTAAAATCTGACATGTGGACCAATGGAATCTAATTGAAGACCCTGACATTAATCCATACACCTGTGAACACCTAATTTTTTATAAAGAAGCCAAAACTGTACAATGGAAAACAGAAAGCATCTTCAACAAATGGTGCTGGCATAACTAAATGTCAATATGTAGAAGATTGCAAATAGATCCATATCTATCGCCCTGCATAAAACTCAAGTCCAAGTGGATCAAAGACCTCAACATAAATTCAGTTACACTGAACCTGATAGAAGAGAAAGTAGGAAGTATCCTTGACTGCATTGGCACAGGAGACCACTTCCTAAATATAATACCAGTAACACAGACACTGAGAGCAACAATTGGGACCTCCTGAAACTGAGAAGCTTCTGTAAGGCAAAAGACATGGTAAATAAGACAAAATGACAGCCTACAGAATGGGAAAAGATCTTCACCAACCCACATCTGACAGAAGGCCGATCTCAAAAATTTTATAAAGAATTTAAGAAACTAGACATCAAAATACCAAACAATCCAATTGAAAAATGATCTACAGAGCTAGCTAAACAGAATTCTCAACAGAAGAATCTCAAATGGACGAAAAGACATTTAAGGAAATGCTCAACATCCTTAGTCATCAGGGAAATGCAAGTGAAAACGACTCTGAGATACCATCTTACACTTGTCAGAATGGCTAAGATCAAAAACATTGATAACAGCTTATGTTGGAGAGGATGCGAGCAAGGGGAACACTCCTCCACTGTTGGTGGGAGTGCAAACTTGTACAACCACTGTGAAAATCAGTATAGCAGTTTCTCAGAAAATTGGGAATCACTCTACTTCAAAAAGACCCAGCAATACCACTTTGGGGCATATACCCAAAGGATGCTCAATTATACTACAAGGACACTTGCTCAACTATGTTCATAGCAGCATTATTCGTAATAGCCAAAACCTGGAAACAACCTAGATGCCCCTCAACTGAAGAAAACGTGGTACATATACACAATGGAGTACTACTCAGCAGTAAAAAACAATGACATCATGAAATTTGCAGGCAAATGGATAGAACTAGAAAATATTATCCTGAGTGAGCTAACCCAGACTCAGAAGGACAAACATGGTATGTACTGTATGTACTCACTCATAAGTGGATACTAGATGTAAAGCAAAGGATAACCAGACTACCACCCACAGCTCCAGAGAAGCTAGCTAACAAGGAGGACCCTAAGAGGAATGCATGGATCACCTTGGAAGGGGAAATAGATGAGATCTCCATGTGTTTGCAATTTCTGTATACACTTACTGAATATTTCTTTTTTATGTGACATCTTGTTCTTATTTCCTGAATGTAGGCTTATTTGTTATGGTTGTTTTAAAGTTTCTTCTCCCTGTGTTATCTTCTGAGTACCTCAGCTCTCCTGTTGTTCATAAATGTAAAGTCCCTCTGATTCACCCTGAAAAACAAACAACAAAAGCTTAGCCCTCTCCCAGCACTGATGAGAGGTAGTGTTCTGACATGGATCTGGGAGTCCTTAACTGAAGGTACTAATGCTCTTGCTTCAGTCTCACCTTTAAGGGCATGGTGTGTGTGTGTTTGTCTGTGCGCGAAGTGTGTATATGGACCAGAGGTTACCATCAGGTGTTTTTGTTTATTGCTCTTCACCTTTTTTAAAAAAAGATTTTTTTCTCATTTTTTATTAGTTCTTTGAGAATTTCATCCAATGTATTTTGATCATTTTTACCCTTCTTTCCAACTTTCCAGATTAATCCCCTTTCCCTACCCACTCAATTGTGTGTGTGTGTGTGTGTGTGTGTGTGTGTGTGTGTGTGTGTGTGTGTGTTTTAACCTATCAAATACAGTTTATGCTGCCCATACATTTGGATATGTGGCTTTCCACTGGAGTGTGGTAGACCTACCCTGTCTTCTTTTTTTCCAGAAAGTGGCTCTCACTGAACCTAGAACTCAGTGATTGGCTAAACTGACCTCTGAGTCCCAGGGATCCCTCTGTCGTCACCTCTCCAGCACTAGGGTTACAGATCCACATCTGTGTTTTACTTGGCTGCTGGGGATCTGAGCTCAGGTCTTCATGCTTGTGTGACAGGCAGTTTACCCACTCCCTGGCTTACATATAGCACTTTTTAGGACTGGCATATCTGAAGCATTGCAGAGCTACACAGCTTGTATTTGGGCATTCCCCTGCTTCCTTTCTCCAGCGCCAGATCAGTGTTTGAACCCCAGCTCTGCTGCTGTCCCCTTCCAATTCATTTTGTCTTGATCTTTTTACTTCCAACTTCCTTACTTTCATTCTGGTGGGATTTTTAAGAAGCAGAGAAGATATTGTATTTGTTTTATTCAGGCAGAAAGCCATATAATTGTTATTTTCATTATCAGTAACTACACTTCATCCGGTGAATTTACTCCCCTTTATCTAACTATTGTTTGACATATGCATTACTTCTAGTTACTTATGTTGTAAACCCACAAAAACATCCTAAGTACTGATAGGTGTTTGTTCACATATCGTTGTTTTCCTAAAATAAGAATACAATAGAAATGTTTGAACACATCTTCCTTTCTAAAAGTTACGATACCAGGCTGGGTTTGTAACTTAGTGGTAGATTGCTTGTCTACTCTGATTCAGTCCTCAGCACCACAGAAACAAGCAAACCAATGTTAAGTGCTGGTAGGGCATGTGCTCCTCTAGCTTTTCATAGTCATTGTGTCTTTGCTGGTGTCAGCATAGAAGTCTCCTCCCCAGGCTGCAGAAAGAAGCTCAAGGACAATTGTATTAGATTTGGGGAGAGAAAAAGTAAGAGCAAGCAATCTGTAAATCTTGGCAGCTGTCGAGGCAAGTGGAGAAGAGAAAAGGCCATGCCTTGTGAGTTGGGATCTGGGAAAGGTGGATGTTCAGTGGTGGGGGTTGGCAAGCTGCATGGAAACGGGGAGAGGGACTTCAGGAGTGAGAAAGCCTAGAGTGTCAGGGAAAGCATGCCTAGGATTTTGGCTGGCATCCAGAAGAAAATGACAGAAAGAAAAATTCAAGCTCTATTTTCCTGAGCTAGAACTCAGAAAAGCAGGCAGGCTCAGCAGTGCTTCCATATGGGAAGCCCCAAACATGCAGCCTAAAAGGCTTTTTGACAAACTGAAAATAGAAAGTTAGCTTCTTTTTTACCAATAGATTTTTAAATTCCCTCCAACAAGATGGAAATAAGTGGTTGCTCTAATAATAAGTCCTTTGAGTTTTTCAAAATCAAATAACATGTAACACTAATACTCACTTTTTTATTGGAAAATAAACAATATAGAGAATAATATAAATTAATTGCTAGTGATACTATCACTCACATTTAGCATTTTTTTTTTTTTTTTGGTTTTTCGAGACAGGGTTTCTCTGTGTAGCTTTGCGCCTTTCCTGGAACTCACTTGGTAGTCCAGTAGCATTTTGATAATTGTGGGGTTTTGTATTTATAAAAGAATATATAACAAACATAATCACCCACCTTTAAAAAAAATTAGAAGTAGAGAACTGGTCATGGTGACATGAACTTTAAATCCCAGTTCTTGGGAGGCAGAGACAGGCAAATCTTGTGAGTTCCAGGCCATCCAGGGCTACATAGTAAGACCCTGTCTCAAAGTAAGTAAAGAGATAAAATAAAAACACAGACACACACAGAATTAGAAATAGGGCTCTCAAGATGGCTCAGCAGGTAAAGGCACTGTTTTGTTTTGTTTTTAGAGACAGGGTTTCTCTGTGTAACAGCCCTGTGTGTCCTGGCACTCTCTTTGTAGACCAGGCTGGCCTCGAATTCACAGAGATCCACCTGCCTCTGCTTCTGAGTGCTGGGATTAAAGGAGTACACCAGCATGCCTGGCTCTAAGGCACTTTTTAAGAATAGTTCTTTAGTAGCTGTTGATGGAAATGAAGTGTTTAATTAACCATTCCCCTATGAATGCATTCTTGCCTAACCAATGTGGCTTTTAAATGCATTTTTAAATTCCTTCAGGTGGATATGGACAAGACTGGTGAAGTTCGACTTATAGAACTGGATGCATCTTTCAAAAGTGAACATACTGTTTTTGTGACACCACCCGAGATCCCCCACTTACCCAATGGTGAAGAGCCCCCATTACAGTACAGGTATTCAATAACACAGTGTATGAGATGGATGGAGAAGCAATCCATCATCTGTGGCATAGCTTTCCAAGGACTGTGGTATTTTCAAAAATACAAGCTATAGATAAGCAAGCCCATCCCACGTCCATTAAGTTTTACAGCATAGACAGAAAAAAATAAAATTTTTCATAAACTTTAAGTAGCCTTGTCAATACTGGTTAAATTAGTAGATCAGACAGCATTCACATGTATTACTTTTATTATAGAATTTTGATTTTTACTTTTTACTAAAAACCAATCTCCTCGCTCCCACCCCTTTTTTATTGCCACATACACATTGATTAATGTAGCTGATTTACAAAGAGATTATAAATTAATTTAGGTTCATTATCTGTTGCCTTAATTTGTATGATACAAATTTTAAACTTCATTTTTGATGCATTTCTATTTTAAGACATGAAATTTCAGAATTGTTGACATTGACTATTGTTAATTTAGAAAGTTTGTAAGAGACTGCTGAGAGATTAGTGTAGACTTAAATGATTTGTTATCTCTGCATTCAAATCTAGTGGGGAAGGAAGAGAAGTCCTGAGTACAGTAAAATAAGAGCTGTGAAGAAGGAGGTAGATGTGTTATTTTCTTTTAAGTGCTGTATACATTTATTTTTACCTAAGATTGTGTTTCTTTTTATATTTTAAATTGTTTTTATTCTTCAGCAATACTTTATTTAAAGGTTCTAGAACTATTTCAAATCTGTAATTTTCATTGAGTCACAATTTGTTTTTCTTTCTTCCAAAAGTGAGGTCCCCCTAGCTAGTCTATAAGCCAGTCAAGATAATGTGAGAACCTAGCCCAGTGTGCTGAGGTCACACCCAGCTGCTGTTGCCATCTTTTTAAGAGAGAGTATAAATATCTTAATCCAAAGCAACAGCATTGTGGGCTGTCTTGTTTGAAAGAATATTGTTTTCATGAGCCCTTTACCACTAGGAACATACTCGAAAATACTCTCTATGTATTTATATGAACACTCATTTTTAAAAGTTTGCTGGAATTGCTTTGGAATTTGATATCAAGTTCATTAAAATGTGTTTCCTCTTTTATTTCTAGATATATTGAGTCTGTGTTTATAAAAATAATATTTATGAAAAAATATTTATTTGTTGAGTATATCTTATATTCTGATAGAAAAATATAATTAAATTCTAAATAAGTTACTTGGTCGTAATTATTCTAGCTAGTAGCAATCTATCTGCGGTTGAAAAGCAATTTCTTTTTCTCTGAAACAGCTATAATGGATTTCCAGTTCTCAGGAACAATTTATTTGAGAGACCTGAAGGATTTCTCCAAGCACGAAAGAACAAGCTGCCTTCAAAACCCAGCAGTCCCAGTAGCCCTTCTCCCATGTTCAGAAGAACAAAGCAGGTGCTTTGAAAACCATGTTCCTCGTGTATTCAGATAGACAGGAAGTAACCTGATGCTCATCCTCCTTTGATAACCGTTACTACCCAGACGTAACCTTCAGCAGATGACGAGGCACTTTATGCACTTGGAATATAGTTTGTAGTAATCTGACCTAGAGCTTTATTTTATATATGATACAAATTCAAGAGGAGACTTAAAAATATATTAGTTCCAGACAAGTTCTACAAAAGCATGTGACTTTCTGTGTTTACAATTAAGTTAAATAAGGATGCTACCTTGGATTTCTTTCTAGGAAATCAAATCAGCCCATAAGATTGCGAAGAGGTATTCTTCTATCCCTCAGATGTGGTCTAGGTGTCTGCTGCGTCACTGCTATGGATTGTGGTTTATTTGTCTCCCAGCTTATGTGAAGGTTTGTCATTCCAAAGTCAGGGCTCTGAAAACAGCATATGATGTGCTTAAAAAGATGCAGCTAAAGAAGATGGATCCACCTGATGAGGTGATAACACGTGTTCCCAGATGTGTTGTTTTATTTTAGATTGCTGTATGTAAGAATGTTTCCGAACACCTCTCAACTTGTGTTGCAGGTGTGCTACCGAATTCTCATGCAGCTCTGTGGACAGTATGACCAGCCTGTGCTTGCAGTTCGTGTGCTTTTTGAAATGCAGAAAGCTGGTATTGACCCCAATGCAATCACTTACGGATATTACAATAAGGTAGTTTTTTTTTTTTTTTTTTTTGGTTTTTTGAGACAGGGTTTCTCTGTGTAGCTTTGCGCCTTTCCTGGAACTCACTTGGTAGTCCAGGCTGGCCTCGAACTCACAGAGATCCGCCTGGCTCTGCCTCCCGAGTGCTGGGATTAAAGGCGTGCGCCACCACTGCCCGGCAGTAGTTATTTTTATTTAATGAGGAAAAGTACTGTTTTGTCATTGCACAACATTAATTTACTGCCAAAAAATAATCAGGGGCTACTTGGTATTTGTTTTACAATGTTTAGAATTTATTTCATAAATTAAGATATTTTTGTTTTCTATCATGTTAAACTTTTATTTTCTTTAGCTTGATTCAGAAGTCAGTGTATGTTCATTTATAAAAATTGATTTACTAATTATATATTTTTAAATGAATAGGCTGTTTTGGAAAGTACATGGCCTTCAAGAAGTCGCAGTGGCTATTTTCTTTGGACAAAAGTAAGAAATGTTGTTTTAGGAGTCGCACAATTCAAAAGAGCTTTAAAGAAACATCCACACTTAACACAGAGAGCTCTCTCAGGTAATTAAAGGGTGATGAAGTATGCACATGGTTTGCTTTTTTCAAAACTAATTGATTATAGTTTATATTTTTAGAAAATTTTAAGTGCTTTAAAATGCTGAATATTTTCTGGGTTCTACTGCCAGTCAAGAAATTTTATTAAAAGTTGACTTATGCACAGAAGTGTTCCGGATTCAGATTGTTTTAGAGTTGCAGTGTTTGCTAATGTGTATGGAACTACAAGGGAGGTGGGAGTCAAGCCATTCGTGTTCCACATAGAGCTTACACACAGCTTTATGCTCACTTCATGCAGTGTCTATGGTGTGCCTCTGGCTTGGTACGATCTATCACATCACGTCAGCTGTGGAATTTTCCACTTGTGGTGTCTCGTTGGTGCATAAAAAGTTTTAGATTTCAAGTTTTCAGAATAAAGAAATCCGCTGGGCGGTGGTGGCGCACACCTTTAATCCCAGCACTCGGGAGGCAGAGCCAGGCAGATCTCTGTGAGTTCGAGGCCAGCCTGGACTACCAAGTGAGTTCCAGGAAAAGGCACAAAGCTACACAGAGAAACCCTGTCTCGAAAAACAAAAAACAAACAAACAAACAAAAAAACAGAATAAAGAAATCCTACCTGTATTAGACAACTCTTCCCATTTTAGAAAATACCAGATTCCTCTTTCTCCAGTTGCCAGATTGTCAATCCTTACTGCTCTTGTTTTAGTAGTTATTAGTAACTCACAGTAGGTGCTCTGTTGTAGTTGTATTTTGCTCTGTGTGTGGCACTTTTCACATGGTTAAATAGTAGGTTACAGCTTTAACAACAAACTCTGAAGAGTTGCTTTGGTCCTTTAGTAGTAAAATGCTCTCGACTTGGCTCTTAAGCAGATGGTAGTGACCCGATGCTTTAGTCATGGTAGCATGCATAGTGGTAATGGGACACACATTGTGGAGTAGGCACCTTTCAATACAGGATTACCCATAGTATCCAAAGTATCTGCTACTGATGATAATCCAGTACAAGTTTGTTGTGCTTCTGTATACATTTATTATAGTACATTTTCAAAACTAAACTTGCTAGTCTATGTTTTTAGCTTGTTTTCGATGATGTATTTAACTGTTACTTTTTGATTTCTATTAGACACTTCACATTAAATTTAATTGCTATATGTAACTCTCTTCATTATTTATTTGAGAGGTTACAAAGTACTCAGTTCAAGTATTTAGTTCATGGTAATCTACTTAACCCTAGGTAGCCGCAAAATTCTTGACCATTCTAGGTGGTGCCTTTGTTTTTGTTTTGTTTTGTTTTGTTTTTTAAAGGTAGGCCATCCTGAGCAAGGGCTCTACCAGTGAGCTGTACTCCCAGCAGCTTGCTGTGTCATTTTCTTTTTAAGAAATCTTATCTGTGTTTCTGAGTTAATAGTACTATACCAATGCCAGTTTCCTCATTTTAACATTGTGTTGTGGTCATGTAGGATATGGTTAGGAGAAACCAGCAAAGGGCCCCACCAAGAACTTTCTGTAAAATATTATTTTTTTTGCAAGTTTTGAATCAATTTTTTTTTTTTTTTGGTTTTTCGAGACAGGGTTTCTCTTTGTAACTCTGGCAGTTGGGGAACTCACTGTGTAGACCAAGCTGGCCTTGAACTCACAGAGATCTGCCTGCTTCTGCCTCCCAAGTGCTGGGATTAGAGGTGTAAACTACCAACACTCAGTGAATCAAACTTTTTAAAAGAAAAAGTTTCAGTTTAAATGCAGAAGTCCTAGCAGTGACTGTGACATTACTTTCATTAAAATATAGGACTTGTACATAAGGGCAGGCACTATGGTTCTGTGAGTAAAGGCACTTCTTGCCAAGCCTGATGACCTGACTTCCATCCCCAGCATCCACATGGAAAGACCTACTCCTGCAAGTTGTCCTCTGACCTGGAGGTCCACAAATACACACACATACAATGCAAATAAATAATTTTACATAAGCATTAAAGCATTAGTATTAAAACACACTAAATTACTTGTGTAATTCTGACTTTTCATTATTTTAAAAAATGCACATGATTTTTAGTATAGTATGAGCATGAACTTTTTTTTATTTTTTTTGGTTTTTCGAGACAGGGTTTCTCTGTGTAGTTTTGGTGCCTATCCTGGATCACGCTCTGTAGACCAGGCTGGTCTCAAACTCATGGAGATCCGCCTGGCTCTGCCTCCCAAAGTGCTGGGATTAAAGGCATGCACCACCGCCACCTGGTAAACACAAACTCTTAATGGGCATAAACTTAAAAATACAAAACATTATAAAATGTGAAGGATGCTATTTCTGCATATGGCAACATTATTTCTTTCTCTTTCATTTTAAACCACTTTTAAGGCTAATAAATGTGAGCTGGTTGTGCTAAAATATAGCATATTGATTCCTCCTTAGCTGGTTTTAGTCTTGATCATGTAGTGTGAATTTAATCAGTTATAGAAGTTGTCCTTGGGCCTAGTTTCTTAAAAATGAAGAGATCTTCTATTTCTTTAGTGTACTTTTTTTTTAAAGGCTGGCTCAGAATAGTATGGAATCTAACAAAAATATCTTTAAATTTTCCTATTTGTGATTTCTTTGGGATTAAGACCTGAAAGTTTCATTAACCAAAACAAACTCAGATTAATATCAAAGACATAATAGTAAGTACCTAGTGATACTTAATATAACCTCTTTAGAATTCTTTACAAGTTTATAAAACTTTTATTTTTAGTCATTTTAGTCATTTTTAGTCATTTTAAACATAGCTTCTTTGTTTTACAGCTCTGAGAACTGGAAGTTCATGCAAAAACAGTTACTTAAAATCACACATCCCTGCTACTCAGAACCCTAGCTTTTGGCTGATCTATTGGGAACAGTTTACTAAAAATGAAACAGAATCTGGTTGACAAAACAAGATATTAGAGATTTTCTACTTCTAAAGCAGAGTATACCTCCTTTCTTTCTTTCTTTCTTCCTTCCTTTCTTTCTTTCTTTCTTTCTTTCTTTCTTTCTACTCCTCCTCCTCCTTCTCCTTCTTTCTTCTTTCTTCTTCTTCCTTTTTGACAGGGTCTTTCTGTGTGGCCCTGGTTGTCTTGGGACTCACTGTGTAGACCAGACTGTCCTCAAACTCACAGAGCTCCACCTGCCTCTGCTTCCCAAGGGCTGGGATTAAAGATGTATTCCGCCATCACCTGACTTCTGACTTCTACTTTCCTTAAGAATAATTTTTTGTTTGTTGGTTTTGGTGGGAGTTTTGGGGAGGTTGTTTGTTTGTTTTTGAGACAGGGTCTCTACAGAGCCCTGACTTTCCTGGAACTCACTATGATACCAAAGTGCCTGGCTCCTGAGTGCTGAGATTAAAGGTATGTGCCACCAAGCCCAGCATCTTGAGTAATTTTAACACACTATATTTTTCTTATTCCTATATGTTTGTACTCAGGTGCAGTTCTATAATTATTCGATTGAGTCTTGAGAAACATTACTTGTCAGTGAAGTTAAAGGAACTTGACTCTGCAGAATCATTAGTTTCAGTGACCTACATGTGTATGTTTGCAAATTTCTCTTCTCTGTTGCTTAGTTAGAACTCAGACCAGATGTGGTGGCACACACGTTTACCTCTAGCACTCAGGAGGCAGAGTCGGGTGGATCTTTTCAAGGCCAGCCTGGTCTACATAGTAAGTTCCAAACCAGTCAGGGCTATATGAGACCCTAGCCTTAAAAAGACAACTCAGACTTTTACCTAGAAAGATGGTAGACTTGAGTGAAGATTAACTAGTTTGTCTGGTTTGGATATCCATAAAGTAATATAAATGTAAATATTTACTGCACATGGAACCAAAAGTAAATTATTTAGAAATTTTCCTTTTTTACATTAATGGAGGTGGGTGCTTGGGTAGCTAACAAAATAAGGGAATCCAAACACTAATGTGCGGCAGGTACCTCATTCTAGTTGGTTTCACCAAAGAAACTTGTGATAGGTGTTGTGGGGATTAGCTAGCAGGCCTCTTGATATAAATTGGTGCTCCATCCCTGGGATGTCACCACTCACCTGTGTGGTATGCTGTCATAGTCCCTACCTCATTTCCTCACCCCATCCCACTCTCGGCAGACAACAGTAAAGCCCCTATTGGGGTCTCTCATTCAAGACAGTAGCCAAGAGTGTTCATTCAAGGTGTTGTGTTGGCCTAGGGACTTTTACAGTTGACTAGTCTTCTATTAAAGACTGTCTGATCATTAAATTTGTTTAGGATATAATCTCAAAAAAAATTTATGGTAAGCAGTATAGTATTTGTTTCTGTTTTTGCTCAGGTGGCCAGTCTGATCTTGGATATAATTCATTATCTAAGGACAGTGTTAGAAGAGAGCATACATCTGCTGAAGACATTCAAGGTGAAAAAGATAAAAAAGGGAGTGATTCTAGTTCCTGTAAGTATTAATTGTTAAGTTGGTATTATGTAAAAATTGTGAACTTCACATGGATATCATTTTTTTTAATTATGTATACAATGTTCTGCCTATATGCATTCCCTCACACCAGAAGAGGGCACCAGATCTCATTACAGGTGATTGTGAGCCACCATGTGGTTGCTGGGAATTGAACTCAGGACCTCTGGAAGAGCAGCCAGTGTTCTTAACCTCTGAGCCATCTCTCCAGGCACCTAAAATTGTGAACTTACATGCCTAGAAAACACAAATAACTTTAAGTATAAAAATACTAGTCTTACCTCCTATCTTCCTGTTCTAATTATCTTTTTTCTCATTGATCCCTCTTTGCCACCTAATACTTTAACCCAAAAAAATGTTGTGTAGGAAATGTGCATGCTATGTAACTCGTATTAAAATACTCATAGTAGAAATGTCTTTAAAAAAGTCAACAGAACTCTTTTTCTGAGGATTAATACTACCTGTCTTAGTTCGGTCCACTGTTGCTGTGATGAAACACCATGACCAAAAGCGACTTGGGGAGGATATTTGGTTTACATATACCACTCACAGCTCATTGAGGGAAGCCAAGACAAGAACTCAAACAGGGGGGGAACCTGGAGGCAGGAGTGATACAGAGGCCATATAAGAATGCTACTCACTGCCTTGCTCTCCATGACTTCTCAGGCTGGTTTCTGATAGAACCCAGGGCCACCAACCCAGGGGTGGCCCCACCCTCAATAGACTGGGCCCTCGCCCATCCATTATTAATTAAGAAAGTCCCTACAGACTTACCTGCAGCTGACCTTATGGAGGCATTTTCTCAGTTGAGGCTCCCTCAACTGTAGCTTGTGTCAAGTTGACATCAAACTAGCCAGCACACTACTGATAGGTTTTTCTGCTCTCCCCACCCCATAAGAGGGTTCTCTGCCAACACAGTAAGCCAGATCAAACCGAATTGAAAAAGTATAACAACAGGTTTATTTGAGCAACAGGTTTATTTGAACTCCCAGGTGGGTTTTCCAGTCCCAGAGATTGAGGCTGGAGAAGCTGCACATCTGAACTAAAGCAGGGAGATTATATAGGTTGTAGGCAAGGGGTGATGACCTGTCCACCACAAGCTGGGTTTGTGCTCAAATATGGTCAAAAGCTGACTGCTTTAGGCAGGGACTTTGGTGGCAAGAATGCAGAACTGGGCTTTTTGGAGTCTCATTTGTTTGGAGATTCTGGGGGGAGGGGTTGGAGAGAGAGACCGGAATGGGGATTTCCGGATCATGCAGGGGTGAACTGGAGGTACGAACCAAACAAATATCTTTATTTAAAGTTTGTTGGTGAATTGTGATTTATATTTCCCCTTTTCTTCCAATCCAAAATCTGTCTTTTACAACCAAAGAGAAAATATAAAATTCTTCATGAGCCTTATATTTGACCAGTTCTTAGTAATTTGATCCACATTTGATGGCCTTGAAGTGTAATGACTTATTTGTGGTTGACAAGTGTGTAGAGAAGCAGTTAGTACCTTCTTATCACCAATTTTCATTTTAAATATGTAAGACTAAAAGCTTCTCTTCATACATTCTGCGATGTCTACAGGTTTAATTTTCTTAACATGTTTATTTTCGTCTTTATAGTGTCAGAGAATGAGAGTACAAAAGGAAGTGCTGACTGCCTGCCTACTCTCAGTTACCAAAGTTCTTCAACTATAGTTCGCCTCAGTGGTGCAAGTAACAGCAGTGCTGATAAAATATCTGGAGAATGTGGGGGTAAGTTGAATAGTACACATTGGCCATATGCAGAATGAATTCTGTCTGTGCCTACCAAATATGTGTTTTTAAAATGTTTTAAAACATTTTATTGTATTTTGCATATGTTCTACAGCCATGTGTGTAGGTCAGGAAACAACTTACCGTCTGAGTCCCTGGGATTGAATTCAGGGGGTCGGATTTGGTGGCAGATATCCTTCCTCATTAAGCCACTTCACTGGTCCTAGTGAATATATACTTTTTAAATATCTTAATGCACTAGAATTATCTATTAGAATATGTTTGTGTGCCCTCTCCTAGTAAAACTTAGGAGCTTGGGTTTTGTGCTTTATAATGTATTTGCTCATGCTTTTATTATAACAAGGCATAAGGGTGCACCTGTGGCCTAAATGCTGCCTTTTGAGTTTGTACTATTGGGACTTAGAAGGGAAGGTATGTAAAAAAAAAAAAAAAAAAAGGTGGGAGGGAGTAGTGAATCTGAGGGAACCATACACCTAGCCAGTTTTTTAATGAACCACATGCTTTTGTAATCTAATGTAGTTTGTGATTATTCAAAGACAAAACAGATAGTCCTTCAGATAGTTTAAGAAACTAATACCCATGGCCCTGGTAGCACACATCTTTAATTCCCACACTTGGGAGGCAGAGGCAGCTGAATCTCTTTTGAGTTCTGATTCACCTGGTCTACTTAGGCTTCAGGCTACTTGGTGAGACAGTGTCTCAAAAAAATAAAGTTTTGGCCAGCGGTGGCGGTGCATGCCTTTAATCCCAGAACTCGGGAGACAGAACCAGGTAGATCTCTGTGAGTTCAAGGCCAGCCTGGTCTAAGAGAGAGATCCAGGACAGGCACCAAAACAACACGGAGAAACCCTGTCTCTAAATAAATAAATAAAGTTTTTCTTTTTAAAATATTTTCATATTACTAGGGCCGGGCAGTGGTGGCGCACGCCTTTAATCCCAGCACTCGGGAGGCAGAGCCAGGTGGATCTCTGTGAGTTCAAGGCCAGCCTGGGCTACCAAGTGAGTTCCAGGAAAAGGCGCAAAGCTACACAGAGAAAAACCCTGTCTCGAAAAAAAAAACCAAAAAAAAAAAAAATTCATATTACAATACAGCAATTATTGTATTAAAGCAAAGGTAAAATCTACATGTATAGTCAAAAATTTGAAGATTTAAAAATAATTTTTACTTGTGGATAAAATTACTCTAGTTACCATTGGTTTGATTTGATGTTTGGGGACTTGTTTTGCATCTTAATAAGAAGATGGCTTAGACTTTCATATTCATCCATAGTTGCAATTGTCCAGCTGTTACTAAGTGTAAATTTATCTCTGTTAAAATGCAAATCTGAATTGGTAAGTTTTATATTTTTAAGCAGTGCATTCTAATGGCTAGAAGCATAACCTTTCTCATTAGACAAATTTGAATTTGAATCAAGTCCTGTTACTTAAGAACAGGATAACTTTGTCTAAATAGTTTCTCTCTCTTCATGTGTGTTTTATCTGCTCTGAATGTTGGAATGTTTATAGCAACAACAGCAGTGAGCTTTAGAGTGGAACCTGGAAGCCAGTGAGCACCTGGTGTTATCATCCCCATTACTAGTATTTTAAATATTTAAGATGACATATTTACACAGTACATTTTCATGACTGAAAGCACATTTCTTGTTTTTCAGAAAGTACACCTGAGCTGCTCTTCATGCCATCTCTTGAGGATACCAATGAAACCAAAAACATGCGAAGCAGATGCTTCAGGAAAAGACATAAAAGTGATGATGAATCTCATTTGCAGCAGCAAATGGCCTGGGGAAATAGGAACCGTAATCTTAGTGGCGGGGTTCTGATGGGATTTATGCTGAATAGAATTAACCAGGAAACAAACCCTGGGGATATGGTTGAAAAATTAGGAGCTGATGCAAAAATTCTTTCAAATGTTATCTCAAAAAGCACAAGGCCAAATAGTCTTGACATTGGAAAGCCACCTGTAAGATCAAAAAGAGACAGCCTAGAAAAGGAATCTAGTGACGACGACGACACACCTTTTGATGGTTCTAACTGCTTGGATAAAGTGGATTCTCCTGGTATTTTTGACTTAGAAGATTTAGATACTGAAACAGATGGATCAAAAGTAGGATGTGTCGCTGCACAAAATCCCAAGAGGCTTCAACGTATGAACAGCAGCTTTTCAGTAAAACCTTCTGAAAAAACAGATGTTGTAACAGGATTTGATCCCCTCTCTCTCCTGGTTGCTGAGACTGAACAGCAGCAGAAGGTGGAAGAAGAAGAGGATGAAGATGATAGCAAAAGCATTTCAACACCATCTGCTAGACGTAATTTAGCTGAAGAAATTGAGATGTATATGAATAACATGAGCAGTCCTTTGGCAAGCCGTACACCAAGCATGGATTTACGAGCATGTGATGATAAGTTAGCTAGTAAGAAAAGTCCAACATTGGTCAAGGCCTGCAGGAGATCAAGCTTGCCTCCAAATTCTCCTAGGCCAATGAGACTTACCAAATCTAAAAGTTATACCAAAAGTGAGGAGAGACCAAGGGATAGATTGTGGTCTTCACCAGCCTTCTCACCCACTTGTCCATTTAGGGAAGGTTCTCAAGAAACACTAGCCCATTCATCACCCTCATTTAACTTAGATACACTGCTGGTACCTAAACTCGATGTGCTAAGGCACAGTGTGTTCTCGGCGGGGAAAGGAGTTGCAGAGAAAGCAAGCAAATGGTACTCAAGGTTCACCATGTACACCACATCATCAAAGGTAGGTGTGTTGGCATTGGCTGCTTTTCTTTTCTCATGCTTCCTTGACCATTACCACTACTGAAAGCTTACAAGTACATCTGTCTAACCCTTCTCCTTAAGTACAGCTTATAAAAGACAGTGAGGTTTTTTAAGAATTTATTTTAATTGACATGCATGTGTATGTGCCTATGTGAGTTCATGTGAACCATTATGTGCAAATGTCTACAGAGGCCAGGAGAGGGTATAGGATTCCTAGAAACTGTAGTTACAGACAGTTGTAAGCTGCCGTGTAGATGCTGGGAACCAAACCCAGGTCCTCTGCAAGAGTAGTAACTGCTCTTAAACACCGAGCCATCTCTCCAGCCCCAAGAAAATGTTGTTGATTTTAACTTGGAAGATCTGAATTTCAGTATTGCCTTCAGAATGTACCTTTTTCTCAGTGTCTAGTATGTTTCCAAAAATTACTAACCAGGCCTATGCTGTCTCTTCCTGGTTAGGATGAAGTAACTTGTGTTCCTCCCAAGAGCAAAAATGTAGATGAAATATAGAAAGTGTGTGTTAGGAATCATCCAAGAACTGTCACAGTTAGAGAACAGAAAGGTAAGATTCCAGAAAGAGAATTGCAGGAAGGAATTAAAGCAATAGTCATTTCCCCAGAAGGCATTTTTCCTAATTGTGAGCATCAAGCATAAAGTTGCCATCTGTGAGAGGAGAGGGAGAAATGAAGAGGAGAGGAGGGGGAACAGTGAACACTTGAGGGCTTCAGGTACCCAGGTCTATCACCTGGCCTTTGGAAAGCCAGCACTGCCGCTTAGCTCAGGACATTCAGGGTTCAGTTAGACCTGCTATGTTTAATTTATCCAGTGCAGCAGCTACATCTCTCACCATAAGGTCTGACGTAAGAAGGTCAATAACAAAGCTCTTCACATGTTCCTCTGTCACCATCTTGTGTCTTACAGTATTAGAGAAAGGCATGTCTCTGGGCCTCTCCATCATGGTGGATTAGGTTTTAAACAGGAAATCCATTCCATCATTCCAATTTTACTCAGCCTTAAAATCCCTTCATCAATAAATACTAAGCCAAGGGATATCAGGGATCTCCAGCTCCTTCTAAGCAGGCCATCTTTTGACAAATACTTTAGCCAACCATTCAAAATCTCAACAACTTTCTTAACTATTCAAGCTTTTACACTAATTTATCAAGGCAACTCCACATAGTTAAAAAGGAGGTTTATTTTGGGGTAACTTATAGCCAATAAAGGGGTTGGTTACAGGATCCAGGAGAGGTGAGGTGCAGTCCAGCAGGGTTCTCTGGAGAACTCTGACTTGGTCTGTCTTCCAGCATCCAGGATCGCCAGGAACCAAGAGGGCCGGCACATCAGGATCTCAGGTCTTAAGGGCTCGCATCTTGGTCCCACCCCAGGGGCAAATCATAGGTAGGCATGGCAGTTACCAGAAGCCTCACTAAGGGTAGTACTTCCAGGTCAAAGCTGGGACAGCTACTCACTACACAGGATTGATTCCCTTAGGCAGGGTTGGAGAGGACAATACTGTAGGAGGTGAGGAAGCACATTTTCCAAATACTGATGTTCCATGAGACAGATAAACAGAAAGCCTCTGAAAAAGAGTTCTTAGGAATCCCATGGTGAGAAGAGCTAGCATCTATGAGTTGCCAAAAGGGAGAACTTTGTTGAACAGGTCCCTCAATGGTATAAGCATATGCCTACAGCTGAGGATTAAGCTCAGTGGTAGAACTCTTGCCTAGCATGCAGGAGGTCCTAAACTCAATCCCCAAAGCCATGTAATACCTCTTTGTTTTGCATAAAGCAGGCCAAATGCCCTGTCATATTGTAGAACTATTTTAGTTATTGAATCTACCTGTTGATAAATCTGGGCCCACTTTCCTAGTATGCCAATTGGCATTATAGGTAGCCATTTTGTCCCCTTTGCCAAGGAATTTTCTTTTGACTTAGCATTCTATCCTGTCGAGGGGAACAAGAGACACCATACTCTCAAAATTGTGGAACTGGTTTTTCTCTTGTGAATCTCAGGATTAACAACGATAAAGACCATGACTCAAAGCAGCTTAGAGAGGAAAGAGTTTATTTAGCTTACATGTTCCAATTACAGTCCATCTTTAAGGGAAGTCTGGGCAAAAACTCAAGCAAGATCAGAATCAGAAACGGTGATGGAAAACTTCTTACTAGACTTATTCCCTGGGAGTTGCTCAGCCTGCTCTCTCATGCCACTTAGGACTGCCTGCCCAGGGCTGGTACCATATCCACAGTGGGCTGGGCCCTCATACATCACTCATTAATCAAAAGAATGGCCACAGACGTGCCTACAGGCTAGTCTGATGGAGGCATTCTCTAAATTGAGGTATCTCTTCCCAGATGACTCTAGTTTGTGTAGTTGAAAAAAAAAAAAAACTAACCAGAACAAAGACCCTGTCTCCAAACAGTTACAACACAATAACCAAACAAGCAAACCCCCATATCAGGTGTCCCACAACCACCTGTAACTCCAGCTTCAGGCAGGGTCTGACCCTTTGGGCCTCTTCAGGAACTTGCGCTCATGTGTACATACTACATATATAATTTTTTTTAAATATAAGGTTCTTGACACCTGGGGAGCAATACTCAAGGTTGTCCTCTAGCTGTTATATGGACCCATCTACAAGTCTAGCAAAAAATATTTTTCAAAACTTCAATTAATAGTTTGAATCCACTGTGATTAACATGAGGCCACTTCAGCCCACCCTACATCCTCTTACTGATTACAAAAACTTCAGACAAAATATAAAAACAACTAAAGATTCTACAAAGCAACTAAGAATTGATGGAGTTGGAGGAAGGACCTCCACAGAGATGAGTTTCCTGTTTTTCATTCCATACCTCCTTGCCCCAAGGGCAGTCACAGTGGAACATAGTAGCTCAAAAAACTGAAATCACAGGAGAACCCTTACTCTGTGCACAAAAGAATCAGGAAAGAAGGCCTTGGGGCACTAAAGAGTTTGAAGGAGGCCCATTCAAGTCTCAACTTAACCCTTGATTTACACACACGATAGATGCAGACTAACAGAGAAGACTGAATTCAAACTCCACCTACAAGAAGCAAAACATAGAACACAGCCTAAATATAATTTAGTAATGTTTACTAAAACAAAAGCATCCATATTCCCCAAAATATTATAACAGTACCTGTGCTATGCAAAGTTAACATTCACAGTAGCTAAGATGAAATGATGATGATGATGATGATGATGATGATGATGATAACAACTAAACAGGTGGGCATGGTGACATGTGCCTGTAATCCCAGCACTTGGAATACAGAGTCAGAGGAATCCAGTTCTCAGCTACATTACATAGTTTCAATGCTAGCCTGGGCTGTATAAGACTTTCTCTCAAAAATGATGATGTAAAGAACTGAAAGGCTGGAAATAGTGATGCACACCTTTTAGTTACAGTGACCAGGACTCTGAGGAAGAATTACCCTTAGGCTTAGGCTAAGGGAAGTTGTCCTCTGACCTCCATGAAAACCATTTCTCTACATATTACATATCATAAGCAAACTACTAACAACCAAAGCCAGCTATGAAAAAAAAAAAAACAACCAAAGTTATGTAGGTAAACCCTGTCAGAGAGAAGAGAGAGAGGGAGGGAGAGAGAAATCCAGACAAAACAGAAGCAGGGGATATAACTCAGTGGTAAAGTGCTTGTTTATCATGAAATAAACTCATCTGAAATAAACTCAAGAACAGAATGCAGATAACAGCAAAAAAAAAGACTATAAGAATGCATAGATGATGGGGGGCTGGAGAGATAGATGCCTTAGCAGATAAGCACTTGCTACTCTTGCAGAAGATCTGGGTTCAGTTCCTAGTATCCACACGGTAGCTCACAACTGTCTAGAATTCCAGTGCCCCTTTTGACCTCTGTAAGTACTCTGTACACATGGCACATATGCAAACATGCACTCAAAGCACACACACAAACTAAAATATAAGTCAGTCTTTTTAAAAGTGCACAGAGCCTTCGGGACTTGTTAGACAATATGAAAAGTGTAAATAGGATAGGTATAGTTGTCATTTCAGAAAGGATTGAGGAAAATGATTATTGCCCAAAAAGATACTTGAATTAGTAATGCTGTAACTGACCACATTTAGAAAAAAAGATACAAATTTACAGACATGACACAACACACCATAAAGGAAAGAAAACCACATCTGGGGCCACTGAGATGGCTCACTGCCAGGGCAGGCACTTGCACAAGCCTAGTGACCGAGTTCAGTTCCCAGAACCCATGTAAAGGGGGAGAACTGACTGCATAGTTACCCTCTGACCTCCACATGAGCCATAGCCCTCCAAAATAATAATAGATCCTTTTTAATACATCTGTACTTACTGTAAGCAAAGGGCTAACAAAGCCATCTGTAAGAAAACAAGTCAACTTTTTAATTGTTAAAAAAATATTAAAGAAAAATTGCTAAAAGAATAAAGATCTGAATGGCCATGTGTTTTTGTCATAAACCCATGAAGGGAAGAATTCAGTGAGAAAGCATCTTTAACATGTTGAAAGAAGACATGCCAATGCAGAGGCTCTATCCAGTGAAAATACTCTTCACAGGTTTAGGTAAAATAGGGGCACTCACAGATAAAGAAGGGAAAGAGTGAATGAAAAACAAGCTTGCTTTGTGAACTGTGCTCAAGGGAGACCAGGCTGAGGAAAACAGAAAAACTGCGTCTTCAGGAAGGAAGAAATGAATTGTAAACAGTTGCCAGCATAATGGATGCCTTTTGCCTCCTAAGTTCCCTAAAGCGCTTATAATAGCTGAACACAAAAGTTGTTTACATTGTAGAGTTTTCGGTATACGACTTCATAATTTACTTCTGGCGGGGCTGGGGGCAGGATGGGTCAGAAAGTTGGAGCACTCGCTACCCAGCCTGAGGACCTGGGTTCCGTCCTGGGGCCTCCATGGTAAAAGGGGAACTGACTCCGTCAGGCTATCCTCCAACCTTCACCCTTTGCTGTGGTGTGCAAATACTCCACCCCCTCAAAACATAAATAAAAATTTTAATTGAATTTAAAAACTGAACTTAACTGAATTCTAAAATCTTAGTAGGAAATTTTCTTGAATTTTTGAAGTCAATTTTTGTGAAATTTATTTTCTGAATGTTATAGCATGTAAATTATATCAATAAGATTTTCTTGTTTTTTTTTTGTTGTTGTTGTTTTGTTTTGTTTTTGGAAACAGGGTTTCTCTGTATAGCTTTGCACCTTTCCTGAAACTCACTCTGTAGCCTAGGCTGGCCTCGAACTCACAGAGATCCTCCTGCCTCTGCCTCCTGAGTGCTGGGATTAAAGGCATGTGCCACCACTGTCCGGCCTCAATAAGATTTTTTTAATGAAAGCATATTTCCTGACCACAATAGAATCCAACTGAAATTATTAATAAGTATGGTATCAAAAAATCCAAAGTTCTAAGTAATTTATGAGTCAAAGAAAAAGATTGCTAGCCTGGAGAGGTGACTCAGTGATTAAGAGCACTCACTGCTCTTAGAGAGGGCTACAGTTAGGTTCACAGTACCCACATGGAGGTTCACCTGTCTGTAACTCTAGTACCAGAGGATCCGATGCCCTCTTCTGGCCTTCATGGTTGCTGAATGCACGTTGTGCTCAGACATACATGCAAGCAAAATAGCCATACACATAAATATAAATAAAATATTTCTTTAAATAATGAGTATTTTTTAAAGGCCAGCTGCAGAGACTTGTGCTTGTCATTATAGCAATAGAGAGTCAGAAATCCCAGGGACTCACTGGCCATCTAATCTGGGCTACTTGGCAAGCTTCAGGCCATGAGAGACCCTGCCTCAACAAAAAGTGGATAGCTGCGGAGGAACAACATTTAAGATTTCCTCTGAGCTGTACACATGTATGCACACCTAAACAAAATGCATACACATGCCTACTTCAACACAATGCAACCTTAACACAGTGCAAACACACACATGGAGAGAGTTGGACTCCAACATAGTTATCCAGAGTAGTATGCCTTTATAAAACTGGTTGTTTTTCTTGCAGAAATTATGATGTTGACCATCTGGTGGTAGGTAGTTGTTTCTATTTAAGAAGTGACTTTTAGATAATTATCTTTAAATGTGAAGGAAATTAAGCTTATAATTATGTTCTTAGGATCAAAGTTCTGATCGTACCAGTCTTTCTTCAGTGGGAGCCCAGGATTCTGAATCTACCTCTTTAACAGATGAAGATGTCTGCCATGAGTTGGAAGGAGCCACTTCCTCCCAAGAAAGCAGTGCCACTTCAGGGACCAAGGGAATTGATGTCAGCCGCACAAGCCTGGGAAGCTCTGCCTCTTTAGAAGGTTCGCCCAGTTTCTGTCATGCTGCTTATTTGCACAGTCTTTCCTTCTTTGTGATTTAATTGCTTTTCTATCTAAAAGATTTGCATGGCAAACAAACAAATAAAAATAGGGAAGGGGGAAGAACAGGTCATTTTCAAAGAAGTCTGGCTTCTGCCCTTATCCCTTCACATTATTTGCTTCTGTTCTAGAAGTAACTGTTTTTCTCACTTTTTGTTTTATCTTTTCACTTGAAAATGTAAATACGGGTCTTTTTATATATCTTTGCTATTTTGAAACTCAAAAGGTAACATGCACTAAGCCACCCATAGTTTCTTTCTCTGACCAGATCATCACTAGTGAATGCCACTCATCCATTTTCTCAGTGGCTTAGTTCAGTTTATTTTAACCACTACCTACTGCTGAGCATTAAGTTTCAAGTCTGAATAATGCCACAATACATATGTGCCATTTTTTTTAACCAATGTATCTTTCTAAGATAATTCCTAGTTTGTCCTTGAAGTAGTATTTCCAGGTTCCTTTCATAGATGAAGCACAATCCTAATTAGTCTTATCAATAAAAACCAGGAGTCAGATATCGGGGTAATGACCTGAAAGGTCATAGAAGCAAAGGAGCAACCACTAATGACTTCATACCTCTCAGGATCCTCAGGCCGAAAAGGGGAATGAGATCCTATCTCCGCCTGCCTTATAGTCCTGTCTCAACATCCTGATTGTGCTGGGATCAAAGGCATGAGCCTCCCAAGTGCTGAGATGGGATTAAAGGTGTGAGCCTCCCAAGTGCTGGGATTAAAGGTGTCAGCCACCACTTCCTGGCCTCTATGGTTAATTAGTGGCTAGCTCTGCCCTGTGGTCTCCAGGCAAGCTTTATTTGTCAAAACACAAACAAAATATCACACAACATTTTCTCCTTTTGTCTAAATAAAAAACAAAGGTTTTAACTAACATAGAAAAACTTTATACAATAAGAACAATAACTATGTAATAATATATACAGGCAATAATTACATTAACGATGTCTAGTCCATTAGCATTTGACAAATTCAGAGAGATTACTCCATTATCTGTCCTATCCTGGTGAGTCCAAAGTGTTGTACCTAATTCCCTTTCTATCCTAACTTTCATTACCACATTTCTATATCCCCCTTTTCTTTTTTATAGTGAGAACCCTGAATCTAATCTCCTTTGTTCAGCTTTTTTCTTGACTATTACCAGTAACAACTTGTACCTAACTCCCTCTCCCCTTAAATGATAATAAATATCCATGACCCATCTTTTGGGGATGTAAACATAGTTCTCTAGATTACTTCCTGTTGATTGGGAGCTTTGGGGGACCCTGAGAAAATTCAGAATTATAGGCAAGTCCTGACTAGAGAATTCTGTGAGGTGGGATCATCTCAGTCAGCAGCCTTGAAGCTGTTCTGGATGTAGAACTCAGAGGAAACTACAACAGAGGTGCTCTGAAATGTGGGATCATCTGAGCTGTCTGCTCCCATCAGAAATTTTTCCTAAGTCTTCCTTGATCAAACCTGATTTTTCTTAGCCCGGAATGAATCCAGAGCCTCTCATTTCCTGTGGAAATAAAAGCAGAACCTCTTTCCCTAAGTAACATATCTTTTGACTTAAATTTTGAAGTCAAGATTTTTTAAAATAAATAAATTGGTTTAATTCAGTATCTTTCACAATCAAATGTCTCTCAGCAATTATCATTTGCCCATTAACAGTCAAAAAATCCAAAGACAACACAATAAAATACAAAATGTAGACTCTCTGCATTGTTCATCTTTATGTGGTGTGGCTTATCATATTGTTTATTACTCTATTCCCTTTTTAAGGACTTTGCTATTATTTTTTTAAGATTTATTTATTTATTATATATACAGTATTCTGTCTGCATATATGCCTGCATGCCAGAAGAGGGCACCAGATCTCATTTTAGATGGGTGTGAGTCACCATGTGGTTGCTGGGAATTGAACTCAAGACCTGGCAGGGGGCGGGGGGACAGGGGACAGCCAGTGTTCTTAACCTCTGAGCCATCTCTCCAGCCCTTACTATTATTTTTAAATAATTTTTTAAATCTATGACTGTTTCTACCCTTTCTCTACTCTCTCCCAAACCTACACACATTTTTCAAACATACTATAAACTGTTTAGAGGTTTGTTTGTTTATCTGAATCTGTCTTTATTGCATATCTCTATCTTTTTCTAACTATATGAGCCTTTAAACTGCTAAGCAGTGTGGATAGGACCTCTGCCTCTGCCCTGCCTGGTTCCCTAAGAGCCCAGCTTCATGGCAGAGTCATTGGCGAGAGCCTTGTTCACCTCCCCAGCTCTGGGGAGCTTCTGGGTCCACACTGCCATTGAGTAGCATGCCACCTGCTGCTCATAAACCCCATTTAAGTGTTTGTCTCTTTTAAAAGAGCCATGCAGTTTTTGCTGCTAGCACTGAGTCAGGAAGCCATCTCTTAAAGGAGCAGTGCCTCTGCTTGCCGCTAGTAAACAGAGTCGACCCAAGAAAAAGCAGTTACCAAGAAGCCAAGTTTTGACTCTGTTTTTGTGTGTTTAGAATCCTTTTTAAAGCCTTTTCAGGCTTTATGTGGAAATTCTTGCCCCACATTGGGTGCCATATGAAGTGTGATCCTAATTAGTCTTATCACTAAAAAACCAGGAGTCAAATATCAGGGTAATAACCTGATCATAGAAGCAAAGGAGCAGCCACTAGTTACTTCTTACCTCTCTGGATCCTCAGACTGAAAAGGGGGCTGAGATCCTGTCTCCACTTCCCAAGTTCTGGGATTAAAGGTATGAGCCTTCCAAGTACTGGGATTAAAGCTGTGAGCCACTGGGGCTGGAGAGATGGCTCAGAGGTTAAGAGCACTGGCTGTTCTTCCAGAGGTCCTGAGTTCAATTCCCAGCACCCACATGGTGGCTCACAGCCATCTGTAATGAGATCTGGCTCCCTCTTCTGGCCTGCAGGGATACATGCAGACAGAACACTGTATACATAATAAATAAATAAATCTTAAAAAAAAAAAAAAAAAAAAAAAAAGCTGTGAGCCACTACCACCTGGCCTCTGTGGTTAACTAGTGGCTAGCTCAACCCTCTGATCTCTAGGCAAGCTTTATTTGTCAGAACACAAACAAAATATCACACCACACACAGAGGCATACTGTTTTGCATTTTCAGTAGCTGTGTGTGAGAATACATTTTTCCCACGTTCTTGTCAGTATGACAAATTATGTTGGGTAAAGATGCTTGCTGCCAAGCCACATGACCTGAGTTGCGTCACCAAGACCCATGTGGTGAAATGAGAGTACTGACTCTACAAGTTGTCCTCTACCTCCACATACTCATTGCATGTGATCACTCACATGCCTGCACACAAATGCACGGGGAGAGAGAAATGCATTGACTAAGCATGTTGACCAACTCCTGTGTTTTGCTGCGAGGAAAACACTTCAGCTTAGTTTTTATGTGTATTTCTGTTATCAAAATGAGGTGGAGAATCTGTTCTTGAACACATTTAACTATCCCCTGAGCTAGTATTTTACACCATTTTTTTTTTCATTGAAAAAGACTTTTTCAGCTGGACAGTGACTCGGGAGGCAGTGGCCTGTGGATCTCTGTGAGCTCAATGCCAGACTGGCCTACATAGCCAGTTCTTGATTAGCCAGGGCTGTTAAACAGAAAAATTCTGTCAGGGGGGCGGGGCAGGAAGAAAGAAGGAAGGAAGGAAAGAAAGAGACTTTCTCATTGTTGATTTGTTTTTTCTAAATTACTTTTGGAATGCTTAGTAGAACAAGTTATAGTGTTTCATCAGAATTTATGGAAGAAAGGATTCTTACATTGCTCCTCCTGGGTGTTCATGGTTTTGCTCTTTATTTTTTCAATCAGGATCTCTGTCAAAGTTTGCCTTACCTGGAAAGTCAGAAACTGCATCTTCCCTCAACACCAGTAATACAAATATCTTCCAGAACTATGCAATGGAGGTACTGTTTTCCTCATGAGAGTACCTTTGTATAAAATGCCCATTTCTGTAGTATTGATGGTCATTGTTGGAGTGACCAAAGTTGAGTATGTATCATCTGACATTTCAGAAATGACTTCCAAGGTCTGGTTTTTTGTTTTTGTTTGTTTGGTTGGTTGGTTGGTTGGTTTTTCGAGACAGGGTTTCTCTGTGTAGCCCTGGATGTCCTGAAACTCACTCTGAGGCCAGGCTGAACTCAGACTCACAGAGATCTGTCTGTCTCTGCCTCCCAAGTACTGGGATTAAAGGCATGTGCCACCACCACCCCACCACCACCCCCCATCCCCCACCCCCCGGCTGCATCCAAGGTTTTTGATACCTGTTATTTCAAGTCATTGATGTCAAGCTGGTTTTTTAGGACAGTTCTATGTTTATTGGAAATTTGTCAGCACTTATATTTATAGCTTGTTATGCATACATTCTCTTTGAACATTTGTTTTGCATCATAAACATGATCAATTTTGTTGTGCAAACTTGAAGAAGGTGAGGAAACAGCTTGGCTTTGTTGTCAACTTCCATCATGGTTTTCGTTCTTTGTTAGTTTGACAAATGAAAATGAGGATTTCTCATTTTCTTTCAATGAAAAGTTATACTTTCATACTTTAAAAACTTTCCCCAGTTTTTCTCAAAAATATTGCTTCCAAATATTTTGTTAAATGTGTTTGCTATTTCATGCTAATTTTACATGAAGAAATTTAGATTCAGCTGGAAAATAAATAACGAGCACTGATGTGAAGTTTACATTTCTGTGGCTTTGGGGATTTTTGTCTTATGAACTTCAACAGCAGCATTACAGTACCATACTAGCTTTGTCATAATGTACAGTATGTGGCTGTACATGTTGAAATCTTTTGATTAATGTCAGAATTTTTGTGAGCTTTCATTTTCCTATGGGCTTCTTGACTAAAGTGGGTTTTAATTTGTAGTATATGCAGGCCAGCTTGCTTAGTAAAATGTTCTCTTCCCTAGGTTCTCATCTCAAGTTGTTCTCGGTGTAGAACTTGTGATTGTCTTGTCCATGATGAGGAAATCATGGCTGGCTGGACAGCAGATGATTCAAATCTCAATACTACGTGCCCATTTTGTGGCAATCTTTTCTTACCCTTTCTGAATGTTGAAATCAGAGATTTAAGACGACCTGGAAGGTAACAACATGCCCTTTCTCCCTTTATGCTTAAGGATATTGTTTCCTAAAATGCCTTTTTTTCAAAATGTCTTTGATTCACATTCTAGATATTTCTTGAAGTCCAGCTCATCTACAGAAACCATGCACTTTGCATCCTCCATCTCAAATCAAACAAGGCAGTCTTGCATTTCAGCATCAGCCTCTGGTCTCAACACATCTGCTCTCTCTGTTCAAGGGAATTATGACCTAAATAAGTAAGTATGACTGTGGAGAACGTAACTACGTATATTATACTTGCTGTTGACATAGGACAGAAAAAAAAGTTGGCCATTTTAAGGTATAAGTTTCTGTGAAAAATGTACATTCCATAATCTCATCTCTCAACTGGTAGAGAAAAGATGATGTTTAAGGATGATCTGGTCTATATAACAAGACCCTGCCTCAGATGGATGGATGGATAGATGCATAGATGCATGGATGCATGGATGGACAGATTTCTATGAATAATAAATTCATTATCTTATGCTTTTTAAAAAAAGATTTTCTTTATTTATATTTTATATGTATGGGAGTTTTGCCTGCATATATCTAAGTGCAAAATATGCATGCACTACATGTGGAATCCATAAGAGGGCTTCATGCCCCCTGAAACTGGAATTAGGGATGGTTATAAGTCACTATGTGGATACTAGAAACTGAACCCAGGTCTTCTGCAAAAGCAGAAAATGCTCTTAACTCTATCTCTCCAGCCCCTCATTGTCTTAAATCCTTATATTTTTAATTAAAGTGATATTAAAGTGCTCTAATGTCATAACTATATAAGTCTGAATGTTTGTATGTTAAACTTCATGAACTCCAAAGTTAAAGTATCGTTTACCTGTATTTTGCTTTTGTTTTTGTTTTTGTTTGTTTGCTTGTTTGTTTGTTTGGAGATAAGATCTTGTGTAACCCCATTGGCCTTTAACTTGCTATGTAAATGAGAGTGATCTTGAACTCCTTATCCTCCTGTCTCCACCTCCCAGATTCTGGAATTGTAGATGTGAGCCCATGCTCAGCTGCTTACCAATATTTAAAAATGAAAAAATATCTGTAGTACACTTGAAGCTTATAGTGACCAGCTTTCTCTCCATCTTTTTAAGAATTAATACTAACTTCTATTTTAGAATATTAATTTTCTGTTTATGAATATTTAGTAGTGTAAGAAAAGTTGGAGCTGATATAGAACTAGAAAATTAAAAGCATGTATAGCAATCCAATATAAGTAATACATATTTAAATGCAGAAACTGGGCTCTTTTTTGCAAAAGTGCCAGATTCACCATATGTAACTAAGTAAGTGAAGCCATGTTGTCAGCGGCGTGTGCAGAGAAAGAAAATGCCTATGTACTGCTGGCAGGGCCAGACACAACCCATTGATCATAAATACTTAGACTGTTAGACAGTCTGTTCACCTTCTCTCATTATGTGTCCCTTGTGTTCCACTCTCTCTCTGTGACTCCTGAAAGAGTGTGTATCCATATTCTCTACTGTGTATATCCAAGGGTTAGTCAGGATGCTATGTAAAATCTCCTCACTACATATTTTCAGTAAATGAAATGAATCTTGAGTATTGAAGATTTGTTTGATATAAAGGAAATTTGACTCAATTGCCACAATGCTTAAAATATATCTTATTTCCTAGTTGGTGACTGGATAGCACATTTCTTTTTATTTAATTTGCTATGTCCAGCTCTGATTCTAAAAGGAACAGCATGGTTTTTCTAGATAAGATGATATGAAATAAGATGAGGTCAGATAAGACAGACTAGGCACTGATAAGATTTTTCTTTTTTAAATGTCCAAGCAAATCTAAACTGCAGGAAAATGCCTGTGCTCGAAGTATTCAGATCCCTGCTCACAGAACAAAAACAGTTGTGTCGAAATGTCCACTATTCCCTATGGCCAGGAGCATTAGTACTTGTGGCCCCTTGGATAAGGACGATCCTGGAGGACAGAAGCTCATCCCTACAGGCAGCCTGCCAGCAACTTTACAAGGAACTACAGTATGTATTTGAGTGTTTTTCTCATTTGTAAATTGATCATTTACACAGTCTTGTTCCCTTGGTCCCAAAGAACATTATTAGCTTCAATTATATTATTGTCCCAAAGAACCCCATCCTGTGATACAGTTCTGTTATCTTTCTACAAATGGAAATCATAGACATTTTTAAGTATGCTTTAAATTTAAAATAATAATGCATCTTCATTCTTACATTTGTCATATATGATTTTATTCAACAGGATTCTTTAGGGTTAGAATGGCACCTTCCAAGTCCAGACCCTGTCACTGTCCCATACCTTAGTCCCTTAGTGGTGTGGAAGGAACTTGAGAGCTTATTGGAAAATGAAGGTGACCATGCAATAACAGTGGCAGACTTTGTGGACCATCATCCAATTGTCTTTTGGAACTTGGTGTGGTATTTTAGACGTCTGGACTTGCCCAGTAACTTGCCTGGATTGATTCTTTCTTCTGAACATTGTAACAAGTATTCAAAGGTACGAGAGTAAAGTTAAAAGGCAATGATCATCATACTGTTTGCATATTCCTAATGATACAAAGTATGGTTTATTTTTATGTTTGGTATTTACACTATCATCTGAATCATCACATAACACAACTGTTTTCAGTTGGATTTGCAGACTAGCAGTGATACAGTTGTGGTTTTAGCCTTCTCAGAATAACTTAAAACATAACTGAGTTTTGTTATCACTTGAAGAGTAATCTGGCAATTACTCTACTTATAGTAGAGCTTTTTGAGTTAGTCCCCCATACCTCTTTCAAAAATAAGAAAGAGCACCACTTTTCCAGAGGGCATCTGATTCATATTGCAAGTATGCACCGCCATTCTCTTCATCCCTCACTCTGAATCTTACTGTGTTCATTTATTTATTTAATTGGGTTTTTTTAAATAATGCTCAGGATCAAAACCAGGGCTTCATACATGCCAGGCAAGGGCTCCACCACTGAGATGCATCTTCAGCCATTTTATATTTACATTTGTATGTGGTTTGGTTGGTTTGTCTGTATGTGTGAGTACAGATGCATGCTGTGGTCAGAGAACAACCTCAGAAGTTAGCACCGACCTCCCACCTTGTTTGTTTTTGTTTTTGTTTTTGTTTTTCGAGACAGGGTTTCTCTGTGTAGCTTTGCGCCTTTCCTGGATCTCGCTCTGTAGACCAGGCTGGCCTCGAACTCACAAAGATCCGCCTGCCTCTGCCTCCCAAGTGCTGGGATTAAAGGCGTGCGCCACCACTGCCCGGCCCCACCTTGTTTGGAAGCAGGGTCTTTTTGTTACTTTTCGGCTGTGTACTCTAGGTTTGCCAGTCCACAAGATCCTAGGAATTCTCCAGTTTCTACCTCCCATCTCCTCATGGGGGTGCTGGAATCACAGACATTCACATGACTGTGTCCAGCTTTTACGTGTGTTCTAGTGATTTGAACTCAGGCCCTCACACTTGTGTGCCAGGCACTTAGCCCACTGAGCCATCTACCCAGCCCTGATATGCTGTTTTGTAAGGGTGTTTTTACCTTTTCTTATGACGGACAACCGAAGTGCAGTCTCTAAGCTCAGGAATTTTTTGTCTTCTCTCTTGTTTTTCTGTCTGTGACCGTGCACATGCTTTTGGGGTTTTTTTTCTAGTACATCATAGATGACTGACAGAGATATTAATTCAACCATAATTGTCTTAGCTGGGCAAGTGCCTTGAACTGAGAAATAGTGGGTGGAGGGACCAGGCCTTCTAGATTTATTTTTCTGTAGACTTCTGAGCAGGGACAAGATTAGTTCTGTGTGATGTCCCTTCTCGCTTGCCTAAAGTGCCTTGTTAAATCTGCTGCTTAGAGATCATTACCCTCTCACCCCAGCAAGTCTTCCTTCAGTGGGTATCAAATATGTAAAAATAAGAAATTTTCTGTTCTTTTTTCTTTCCTGTGTGTGTATCTTTAAAATTTTTTTATGAGACTTTGTGCTATCTAGTTTTATGTCCACTTGACACAATCTGGAGTCATTTGGGAAAAGGGAACCTCCATTGACAAAATGCCCCCATCAGATTGGTCTTTGGGCAAGCCTCTGGTGCCCAGACCACTGTCCAGGGTGCTGTATGCAAGCAGGCTGAGCAAGCCATGGGGGGCACATGAGCAAGCGGCGTTCCTCCATGGCTTCTGCTTCAGTCCCTGCCTTCAGGGTCCTGCAATGAGTTCCTGCCCTGGCTTCCCTCAGTGATGGAGTGTGACTCAAGAGTTGTAAGCTGAAATACCCTTTCCTCCCCAAGTTGCTTTTAGTCATGATGTTTTATCACAGCAATGGAAACCCTAAGACAGGTTTTATAAAATATTTACAAAATTATGTAAAGATCAATAATAAATTTTATTTTACAACACAGATTCCTCGCCATTGTATGTCTGAAGACAGCAAATATGTTTTAATACAGATGTTATGGGACAACATGAAATTACATCAGGATCCAGGGCAACCCCTGTACATCCTCTGGAATGCCCACAGTAAGTGACATCATAGAATGCTCACTTGAGGAGAGTCATCTCCTCTTCCTTGAAAAGGCCTCAGTGTGTCTAATTGACTTCTCCATCACTGTGCTTTTTGTCTTCCAGGTCAGAACCGCACTCTGCTGTTTGAGAGTGAGTGTTAACTGGTGTATTAGTGCTGCCTTCTGGGGAGGAGCTGAGCTCTTGGTTCTGTTTGGGAGGGCTGCTCTGTATGTGGTGAAGGGCTTGCTTGTGTTTTGTACAGTTTGACTTGAAGAACATTGTTTGTCCCAACTTCTTATTTTACTTATTTTTGGTTTCCGTCCCTGGCTGTTGATGCAGACTTTCCCTCAGGGGCTGTAGTAAGGAAAACTACTTTTAGTTGTCTGTTTGAGGCCACAGAATTCCTCAGGCCCATTTTTATCACTACTTGTCTTACTTTCCTATTTCATTCTTTTATTTTTAAACTTCTCTTCTTATTGTCCTTCATTTGTTTTTTAATGCCTTGTAACGTCTTTAACACTTGTTAGTTGCTCTTTAATTTATTTCTCCCTTCTACAAAAAACATTTCCTTCACCTGCTCTTTTGTTCTTTTACAGCTCAAAAGTATCCAATGGTTCATTTATTACAAAAAAATGATAACTCATTTAACCAGGAACTGTTGAAAAGTATGGTGAAAAGCATTAAAATGAATGATGTCTATGGGCCCATGAGTCAGATTTTAGAAACACTGAATAAGTGTCCACATTTTAAAAGACAGCGGTAAGTCTTTCCCTCAGGTGAATGGGTTATTTCTCTAACCAGATGTGTCCTGTTTGCTCCATCATGCTTATGCTTACATAGCATGAAAGAGAACATAGACGCTCTGAGGAGTCTAACGTTTTTCCCATGTCTTTTGGTCCACAGGAGTTATATAGAGAAATACTATTTCTCTCACTGGTGGCACTGGGAAGAGAAAACATTGATATAGGTAATATAGTTGTACAGCATACTATAGTTTTTAAAGGGTTTTCATTAGTGGTCTTAATTATTATCTCATTGTATTGACTTACTAGAAAAATAGTTCTTTTATTTTTAGCATCTCTTTAAGATGTATTATTTTTAAATGATGTGTATGTGTTTATCTGTATGTAGGTTTGTGCATTTGAGTGCAAGTGCCTCTGGGGTCCAGAAAGAATAGATCCCCTAAACCTGGAGTTACAGGCTGTTGTGAGCCACCCAACTGGATGCTGGGAACTGAGTTCAGGTCCTCTGCAAGAGCAGTAGGCACTCTTAAGTGCTGAGCCATCTCTCCATCCCCACCGTTGTTTCTGTTTGTTCGTTTGGTTGGTTGGTTGGTTTTTAGCTAATGTAAAAGATACTTTAGTCATGGATTGTATAATGATGCAAATAATAAGCTACTATCTCTTGGGCCTCACATTGTAGTGAGTTTCTCCAAGCACTATCTAATTCTTTACGAGTTCCTATGAGAGTGGTCCTATTACCAGTTGTATACAGCTGTATATTACCTAAGCTATTAAGGATCTGGGAGGCTAAGCAACTTAACCTCAGTCTCAGGCTTTCAGTGTTGTGTAATATCACTATGGACATTAAATTTACCAGATGACCTGAGTTTGAGCTCTGGAAAACACACGATAGAAGGAGAGAGCCAAGTCCTGCAAGCTGTTCTGTAGCCTATGTACACACACCATAACACACGTGTGTACATGCACACACACACAAATAAATAAATAAAATTTAAAACTATTTAGATAGGAATTGAAGTCACATAGAGATCAATGTTTAGAATCTTTGTTTAAAAAGGAAATGTAATAGCTGGCATGATCCTCGGTAGGTAAAAGCACTTGCCATGTCAAGCGTGATGACCTGAGTTTAATTCCTGGATCCCACAGTTAGAAGGAGAGGATGGACTCCCAAAAGATATCTCCTGACATCTACATGTGCACATCATAGCACACACACTTGTGCATATACACACACAATAATAACAACAATAATAAGCTTTTAAAAATATGATCCAAATAAATGCAGTCAGAGGCTGCTGAGATGGCTCACAGTGAAGAGCACTTGCTGCCCTCCCAGAGAATTAGAGTTCAGTTCCCAGCACCCATGTCAAGCAACTTACAACTTCCTGTAACTCCAGCTCCAGGGGATCCAGTGCCGCCTTCTGCCCCCCATGATGACCTGCACACATGTACACAAACACAGTCACTGGAGGCTTAAAAATAAGAAATTTGACAAATGATTTTCACATTTAATTGGGAAAATGATTGCACAGAGATTGGCAGGAATCAAAACTAGTAAAAGAAACAATAAAGACATTGAAATGGTACAGTGGAAAATATCTGGTTAACATCTGCCTGCCTCTGCCTCCCAAGTGCTGGGAGTAAAGACATGCACCACCACTGCCCAGCAGGAAAATTTAACTGTAAAAAAAAATTATATCATAAAGGTAAAAATTTAGTGATCCATTTTTTTTCTTAATCTTGTTTTGTTAGGGGAAATTACTATGATTTTTTTCTTTTTCTCAGTGCTAGAAATTGAACCTAGAGCTTCAGGCATGCAAGGCAAGGCAAGCGTGCCACCATGGAGGAGTAGTCCCAGCACTTGGTGCTTTGTTTGGAGTCAGGTTCTTCTTGATCTTGTTCTGTAGCCCAGGCAGGCCTTGAGCTGACGGTCTTCCCGCCTCAGCTTCTGCAGTGCCTTGATGGCTGGACTGTAACAGGGGCTTTGCTCCATTACTTATTCTTGCTGATTAATTGAGCATGAAAAGCAAATTACAAAAATGTGTGCATGGTATTCAGTGGTTTTTAGCACAGATGTTTGGTCTGTACTACTACCTCTGAAATGTGTTGTACTCTAAGGCTTCTTTAAGCTCAAAACATATTCTTTGTCCCCATAGTTTTTTGTTTTTTGTTGTTATATCATAGCAACTTGATTGTGGTCAATATCAGCCATTAATTTCTTCTTTTATTTCTTAATGACATTTTGCAGATGCGTTTGACAAAGAGTACAAGATGGCATATGATCGTCTCACACCTAGTCAAGTCAAGAGCACACATAACTGTGACAGGCCACCAAGTACTGGGGTGATGGAATGCCGGAAAACCTTTGGAGAACCTTACCTTTAAGATGTGTGTGTGTGTATGTGTGTGTGTGTGTATATACATTCAATATATATTGTATAGTCAGTATACAAAGGAACACTTTTAGACTCTAAACTTCACTTTTTGAAAAGGCATTTGTAAATGGATGGGAAGGTTTAGGTCACTTGTGTACAGAATGCTTCCGTAAGAGGACAGTGACAGATAGGGAGAGAGCCACTTATTTCCCGTTTCTTCCTTTGTTAGCTCCCTGTAGAGTAAGTAAGTACTTTGTGATGAGGAAGTCTCTTTAAAAACTTGATTGTCGGCCGGGCGGTGGTGGCGCACGCCTTTAATCCCAGCACTCGGGAGGCAGAGCCAGGTGGATCTCTGTGAGTTCGAGGCCAGCCTGGGCTACCAAGCGAGTCCCAGGAAAGGCGCAAAGCTACACAGAGAAACCCTGTCTCGAAAAACGAAAAAAAAAAAAAAAAAACTTGATTGCCACAGATTAGACAACTGTGTTATGGTGTCTCTTAAAAGAGACAGGTAGGAAAATCATGTATGGAACCTAAACAGAAATGTGAGATCAAAGTATCTCCTGTTTTCATGGACTATTCAAATGTTTTGACCATGAAGTTGTATTATACATATTTTAAATTGTTTATAGTAAGTTGATATTTTTTTAATTTTTAAATTTAATATAGCAAACTTAAAATGAATTTAAACTTATGAAACAAGTGTTTATTTTCTTTGTCTCTGCTCTTTGAAGTAATTAGCACAGCTGCAGATCTCTATATGTATATCTACCTATATTTTTTTTATTACTTGAGAGAATGAATTTTAGCACGTCAGTGCTGGTGTCAGCGTCCTCCTCGGATTGCCTGCTAGCACCCCAAGTCTGACCACTGAGAGGGAGTGATGGAAGGCAGGGCATGAGCGCTGTGCAGGGAGTCAGACAGGGTGCCTATGCCATGGTCCAGTCTCCTCCAGTGTGAGTAGATGCGAACAGTACCCAGGGAAAGTAGCTCACAATCCAAATATCAACTTAAATGTTAATATTCTATATGGAAACTTACATAGGGAAAATACGATTGACATCGGATTCTTCCAAATTTCACCCAAAATATTGGGTATAAAGCAAATTGTACTATAAAATATGTATGTGAAATATGTTTTAATGGGGTATTCTGTTAATAATATGTATAGAGAGAGATTCAAAGTATTTTTTGAAAGCAGAAAAATAGTAACCGTCTAAAAGTACAGCCAGAGAGAATTTCCCATATTGAGGAACTTAGCTTTTTCAACAAGCTTCAGAATCTGAAGTTCATGGAATCTAAAATGTAGAACTATACATAATCAGACAATAAATTCAATATTCAAACACCATGAGTATTAAATTGACTTTTAAAATGTATTTTTAGTTATATTATTTCTAAGATCGCTTTCTGTGAATAATTTCTCATAAGGAAAAAGCATCCTTTGTCCTTTAAAATTGTTCATGTCTTTTCAGTGTATGTATGTACATTTGCAAAGGTTATCATTGATAAAAGAGGGCTAGCCATTTTACAAAGGAGAGGAAAGGGTGGTCCCAAACTTGGTGTTTAAAGCCAACAGACATGATGCTTGACCTGGAAATATCTTAGACCCCTGAGGCTCAGCAGTTTAGCCACAGAAAAGCTGCCTTTCAGTTCCTGCCACCACTGAGTAGCCAGGCTGAAGTGTTTCACGGCTTTTGCCTTCTGGCAAGTTGTGGAGAGAGCATAAAATGTGAATCTTGAGTTCAGTTGGTTCGAGGCTGAACTTACTTACTTGAAAACACTGGTGCTATGCACGTGTACCTGAGCTCCTGTCGGATCCACCCAGCCTCACTCTGCTGTCCTGTTCCACATTCCCCAAGTCATGGGAAGCTGAGAAGGACACCCGAGAGAGGAGGCTGTTGGCGCTGGTGGTAAACATCCCCTCACACAGGATTTGGGTTCTCGTCTGTTTTCTTTTCCTTCCCTTGTGAGAGCAGCTCGCCCTGTTCCCTCCGGTTTCCGTAGTGCAAGCTGTGTAGGAAGTGAGTTTGACAGAGACAAAGCGGCTCTTCCTACTCACTCAGAAGGCTGAGCACGCTTTCTGTCTCCCAACCCTACCCTGAGTTCGTTTTCTGTCTCTGAATAAAGTTGTGTTTCTCCTGCTTTTAATCTCCAGGAAGTATTATTGTATGAAGACAATTTTTAAAAATAATATCTAAAACATGGAATAGAACTCAGTCAGCCTTGCTCCAAAGAAAACTAGAGTAAGGATCATCTTTTGAAACAATTTAATACAAGCTGTTTTTCGGGTTTTTATTGAACACACATCTTGGAAAATTGTGGCCAGTAGTGTTGGAGAGCAATGTCCTTTTCCTCCACTATCTAAGTTCTTATTTCTCATTCTTAGTTTTGCTTATGTTTAAATTGTTGGAAATACACCATGCTCATGCTAGTATAGTTTAAGACTCTTACTAGGTTTGAATGTTATTCTGTATATGTATATACTACTTTAAATATTCAGCATTTTCCTCCTGTTGCCCGATGTCACAGTACATAGCTATTCACCTTCTGATTTTGTCTTTTTTCTTAACTTTTTTATAACCTTTAAACCCCCGAAACTATCACCTTATCTATAATAAGGTTCTCTAGTATGTCTTCTCATTTTGTATATAGAGAAATGACCCTGAAAATGTTGGTTCAGCATTTTAGGCAATAAATACTTATTTTTACTTCATGTTGATAATTACTATTTATTGGTGCAACTAACAAGTGTTAGCTAATCCTATATATAACTTGCATTGTATTTTAAATAACTTATGGAAAGAAAATACTTTTTTTTTCAAATGGGCAGTAGTTGAGCATTATTTTATTTCTTCCGCCATAATTTAAAGGCTGCTTTTCGGCACTTCATGTCAGAGAAAGAAGAGAAAGAGCGAGTGGCCTTTGAGAGGCCTTGGCCTGGTGCTGTGGCTGGGGTGCTCATCCTGTTTAGATTCAGCACAAAGCCCTATGTGACCTGCCTTCAGGGACATCAGCATCCTTAGGACTTGGAGTCTTATCACCCGCTCCCCATACTACCTGACTTTGCTAGCCCCAGGGAAAGCCCCATCACTGGCTAACCGTGTTTACAAGAGAAGCAGGGCATTCATCTGTGTAGGAATTGTGTGAATCGTCTGTGCACACACTCACACTCTGAGGCAGACTCTACTGAAACAGTTCCTGCTGTCTTTCTGTAGTTGCTGTTCCTCTTTATATAAAGAGTTATTTCCAAATGATTTTCTTTTAATGTAGCAACTGGTGGGCTAGTCTATACAAGAACATTTTCAGGTTTTACTGACTAGTTACAGTGAAGGACCTGAAGACCAGAAGTATACCTTTGGCTCTGCAGGCTGACTTGGGCATGGCTATCCTGCCGTGTTGCATGAATCCTAATTGGTCTTATTTTAAAGACTTGGAGCCAGAAGTCAGGGTGAAAGCTCAAAGATTTCAGAAGCAGAGCAAGCCACAGCCACCACCTCTTACCTCACCAGCTCCTCAGCCTGAAAGAGTGTGAGTTCCTGTCTCCTCCCGCCTTATATTCCTTTCTCTGCCCAGCCATATCACTTCCTGTCTCAACTTTCCTAGTGCTGGGATTGAAGGTGAGTGATCCCAAGTGCTGGAATTAAAGGTTCCCTTTTAGATTGGATTAATCTCATGTAGCCCAGCATGACCTTGAACTCACAGAAATCCAGATGGATCTCTGCCTCCTGAGTGCTAGGATTAAAGGTGTGTGCCACCACTGCCTGACCACTATGGCTAACTCTGTGGCTAGCTCTGTCCTCTGACCTTCAGGAAAGCTTTATTAGAGTACAACAAAATATCACCACACTGCCAGGCCCTACTGACCCCCTGGGGATGGGCGGGCTTGCTCAGAGAGCCCTTTTTCTTCATCAGGACCAGTCCCAGAATACTTACAAACTGTACCTGCAGATAAGGGCAACTAATTATTTCCATTTACCTACCAAACTGTACTTTCAATATAAATTTCAGTTCCTGCCCTCACAGAACTCAGTTGTTAAATGAAAATTCTGATATAGACAGTGTTGTTTTAAAAAAAAACAGTTAAAAACCATTCTCGTATCTATTAGTGACAGTGCAATAAAATGTTCAAAATATGCCGGGCGGTGGTGGCGGCGCACGCCTTTAATCCCAGCACTCGGGAGGCAGAGCCAGGCGGATCTCTTTGAGTTCGAGGCCAGCCTGGGCTACCAAGTGAGTTCCAGGAAAGGCGCAAAGCTACACAGAGAAACCCTGTCTCGAAAAAACCAAAAAAAAAAAAAAAAAAAAAAAAAAAAAAAAAAAAAAAAAATACATACAGTAGCTGTTTTAAAACAGCAATTCCCAAAAATTTCAGGTAGATCCATTCCCATTTATTATATAAAAGTTGAACCCAGTTAGTCAGGAAGTGCTTCCTATTGCTTGGGTGGACATCCGGGATGTACAGCTGCAGGGGAGGGAGAGGACAGCTGCAGGCATTGTTGCCAGTGCACTCCCCCCTCACCCAACCCCCACCCCCCACCCCACCACCGCTCAGACTTCCAGGCTCAAAGAATGAAGTCGAATTTGCTTCAGGCAATTCTACAAACCATTTGCTATCAAATGGAAGGGCCATCTCAACATTGTCTTGGCGTGTTAGCATACTGGTTTACCCCTTTTAAAAAGGCATGCTTTTATTAAGTTATGGTGGGTTTATAAATATATAACACAAATTTAATTGATTCTTTTAGAAGTTATGCAGATTGGAGCATGAGAGGTGGCTCAGCAGTTAAGAGTGCTTACTGCTCTTCTGGAGGGCCTGAATTCAGACCCCAGTGTCCACATCAGGTGGCACCCACTTCAGCTCCAGGAGTTTCAGCACCCTCTTCTGACTTCTACAGGTGCATGCATGTGTGTGAACACACACACACACACACACACACACACACACACACACCTTAGCACTCATGTATGCACACATACAACATCCTAAAAGATACAACCCAGTGGTGCTGCCTTTGCCTAGCACAGTGGTTCTCAGACTGTGGGTCAAGACCCCTTTGGGGGTTGAATGACCCTTTCACAGGGGTTGCCTAAGACCATCAGAAAACACAGGTATTTACATTATGATTCATAACAGTAGCAAAATTACAGTTATGAAGTAGCAACAAAAATAATTTCATAGTTGGGGGGTCACCACACCATGAGGAAAGGGTTAAAAGGTTGCAGCATCAGGAAGGTTGAGAACCACTGGCCTAGCATGACAGGTGCCCTAGGTTTAATCTCCAGGATTTAAAAATGTATCTTGGAGGAGAAAAAGAGAAAAAAGAACTTCAATTTTTCGAGGCTGGAGAGATAGTTCAGTGGTTAAGAGCACTTGCTGCTTTTCTAGAGGACTCAAATTCAGTTCCCAGCACCCACATCAGAAGGCTCACAACTGCCTATAACTCCAGCTGCAAAGGATCTGACCCCTCTTCTGACTTTTGCACGTGTGTAGCACACACACACACACACACACACACAAGGGCACATATATGTTAGTAAAAACATTAATTCAAGTTCTGTTCTCTGTGCCTCTGAAGTAGTTGCTTCCCCAGTGAACCCCCACTCATCTGCCAGAGACCCAGCTTTTCTCTTTGTACTTGTCCTTTCCTGTCACAATAGGAAGTACTTGGAACTTCCTTTGTGGGCAAAGGAAAATGCCAGAAATTCAGCTGCTTGGGGAAAGGATATAAGATCATTCTGGTTTTAATTATTAAATAGTTTTATAATTGTGGAATTTCTCACTGTCCACCACTCTGCCTGATGAGCATCAGACCTTTGGCTGTTGGCAAGGTGACATCTTTGAGGCAAGGTGGAGCTGGCTGCTGACAACGGATTGGCACCCAGAATGTTGGCATTAGCCTTCCTTTCCACAGAATTGTTCTTTCCTGTTCAGCCATGGCCTGTGGAGGCCACACAGAAAAGTTGCGCCAGGAAGGAGGATAGTTAAGAGTAGGAAACTTGAGGGACAGGGGAAGAGTTGGCTCGGCAGGTGGACTGTTCATACAGCAAGCGGAAGGACTTGAGTTGGACCCCCACCACCCACATAAAAGGCGCCTGTAATCCCGGTCTGCGGATGAAGGGAAACAAGGAGCCTGTCTAGCCTAGTCAGTGAGTTCCAGGCTCAGTGAGAGGGTCCATCTCAAAAAAGGGTAGAAAGTGTGAGAAAGACACCCAGTGTCAGCCTCCATGTTTACATGCATGTGCATGTACGAGCACATTCACACACACACACACACAAAGCACGCACGCACGCACACATGCACAGAGAGAAATTTGAACATGTAGTCTTTACCAGTCTTCTCGTTGAGCTCTGACCTGTTGACCTAAAGATGGGGTGAGTCCATCCATGTTTGTAAAATAAAATACAAGTGGATCCACAGTTTTCATTGAAATTTAATAAAAGTTATTTCCAAAAAATGGGAATCTTGGAAAAGTACAGCCCATCTTAAAAGATGAATACTTGAATACCTCCACCCTCCAACACCAGAATGACTGTTTTACTTCATAGCTGTCCTGCCATCTTCTTACATGTTACCACGTCATTCCGATGCTTATGACTTAAGCTGAATCTGCCATCATAATCTGGAGACGCTTAAGCTCCTTGTAATCTGAACCCAATAATAAGATTTTATTTCTAACATTCTCCTCAGCTTGGTGCTAATAAAAGCAGCAACCAATGGTATTTAATAAGAAATTTCATAGAAAATATTTAACCTTAACTTTTTTTAGTGTCCTTTGTGACCTTAAAAATAGATACTCAGCCAGGTGTAGTGGCCATGCTTTTAATCCCAGCACTCAGGAGGCAGGGGCAAGTGGAACCTGCGAGTTCAAGGCCGGCCTGGTCTGCATTGCAAGAGGTACCCTTTTCCTTCTCACTATATACATCATTGTGCTAAGCAGTTTTGAATTTTTTTCCTTTGTAAATTGTCTCAAGATCCACTGATAAACTCTACACAGGACTAGTCTTGCTCTGCAGTCCTGTCTAGGTTGGCATTCAAGCACAGCACTGAGCCCTAGATCTCTTATAAGCCAGATTGTGCTCTCTGCAAATACATCCCTTTAGTGACGGTTGTCACTCCAGGGCAAGAAAATGCAGGGAAGCTGTGTCAGAATGTCTAATCCTTTGAAGAGACCACTGATGGAGACAAAGCAAACGTGGACTTTCCAGTAAGACCTATTTTAAATAGCCCTAAGAGTAGGTTTCCTCCTCAAATCTCTGCCTCCAGATCAAGGCAAGTTATACACTTCATTTCTTAGGCTATTTACTGTTTTAATTTCATTTTTCAGAAATACAGCAATAAACGCTGATGTCTTCCTTTTAACATAGAAAACATTGGTGTGCATCTTACAGGACAATAGGGTGATAAATTTATTCCTGCCCCTCCGTAGTCTTAGCCCTTAAACACATTAGCTAAACTCATAATGACTGCAGACCTGATGTGACTTCACATTTGCACCAAGAGGAACAGCACATGGCAGTGTGTGTTTGGGGCTGTGACCAGGAGAGCAAGCCTCCGACACCTACATCCCTCGGCCAGAGGCTCTTCCAGAGTGACCAGGGAACTATGAGCAAGGGTGCTTGTTGTATTTCTGCCATCCCAGTCTTAACCCAGGTCTCATTTGGAAAGCCCACCCTGCTGATTTTGTGAGAGCTGCAGGCCCCAGTGATAGGAACTCTCCCTTTCAATGTAATACTGGTCCACCAGGAGCTGCAGGTGTTTACAAAGAGAAGCCTCAGTCACGATGACAGTCACTTCAGAGAGTCTAGGCTGTCCAGTTCACGTTCCTGGTCATGTCCATCCTTTGGTGTGGCAAGAGGGACAGTAGCTTCTGGCATGGTCTTCTGGTCTATGTCCATCTTGAGCATCAGTGACTGAGTCAGACAGATACAGGACAGGATATGATTCGATCTTCTAACATCACACTGATTACCAAGAATACAAAGTAAAGAAGGAACATTGTGAAGCCCAGGATCTTGTTCATTCTCCATTTACACGATGCAATTGAGAAGATCACAAACAGGAGCATGAGAAACAGCAAGACAATTGCACAGAACAGGCCATTGCTGCTGACTGGAACAGGCTGCAGTGTGTTGATGAGAGAGAAGAGGAGCCAGGGAACAGGCAAGCTGCAAAAGAAAAATGTGAAGCCCCAGGTGCTTGGTTAGTGTTTCAATGTTTTCAGAGTTCTTTTTTTAAATATTTTTTTATGTGCATTTGTGTTTTTGCCATGGGTGTTAGGGTCCCCTGAAACTGGAGTTTCAGATAGGTGTCAGCTGCCATATGGGTGCTGGGAACTGAACTCAGGTCCTCTGGAAGAAGAGTCAGCACTCTTAACCCCTGAGCCATCTCTCGAGCCCATTTTCAGAGTTCTTATTTCTCACACATACAAGATGAAGTGAAGCAGAAATTATTAACCTCAGTTCACTGATGAGGAAGCACAGGTTAGGGAAGCAAAATTACTTGGCAAAGGGTTCAAGGCTTATTGAGGAGAAGCTAGGTTAAAACAAGTACTCGGAGCTGGGCATGTTAGCACTAAGGCAAAAGGATCCTCAGTTTGAGTCTAGCCTGGGCAAGTAAGATCCCATCTCAAAAAAACAATGAAAAAGTGTCCTGGGTCTGAGTCCCATGCCACCCCCACCCCTGAAGGTTTAGTGACGTATATAGGACTAACCATAGTCAATGTGTGATGAATTTCTCAATGTTTATGATTAAGAACTACCTCAGAATAAATTTTCTTTAGCGATTAGATTGTTCTGATGCCCACACCACCCACTGCCCCCACTAACATCCACATACACAAATTCCAATCAAAATAACCAAATCCAAGACATGACCAGGGAAACGAAAGTGGCCATGTACTCTGACAACCCTGGGAGACTAGGACCAGGAGGGGGCATTAAACAGGAGGGTGGGTAGTTCTTGTTTATACAAAAGGCTATGTAAAGCCTCTGAGCTAGCAGAAGCCCACATACAAAGAAGAATTAGAACAGCTCTTTCCAGCCCTTCTTTCTCTACCTCCTTGAAGGGCAGTATTTTACTGTATTGGGAAATGAGATGAATGGACCTCACTTCTCAGTTCACCCATAAGTTCCAGTCAGTTACATTTCAGGCTATGGTGAATGAAGGGAGGATGTTTCGTGGCCTCATAAGGACAAACCATACAAATGCCCTTTTGTTGCGTCCCTAATGAATGAAGAAGAAAACCAGCCAACTGAGCCAATGCAGTCTCCAGTTATTCTGAATATGCCTTAGGAAGGAATATTGCCACTCACCCCACCGTGATATCAAATATGTTACTGCCCACTGAGCTTGACACAGCCATGTCTCCCAGGCCTTTCCGGGCAACGATCACACTGGTGATGAGGTCAGGAATTGAAGTGCCTGCCGCTAGGATGGTCAAACCCATAATCTCTTCCGAAATCCCAATGGTTTCACCAACCTGGTAAAACAGCAACAGTGATGAGGAACTGTGGGGCAGTTCCCCAGAGTTTTCTTGAGTGCGAGCAGCAGGAAATATTAGATAGAAGGATTTATTGCAGAGAATCTTGCGGAGATAAACAGATAGAAAATAAAGGATAGCCTCGAGAGGGCCTGGAACCTTTTCCAATGGGCCCCGACTGTCTCTGCCCCAGGGTTTTTATAGAGACGCCAAGGGGTGGAGCAAAAGACCTCCTCCCCCAGCACAGCCAAGTGCAGACCATCTCAGACACCTGCACTCAGGCCCGTGGTCCTGATCATCCTCTATGTGGACCTGCTGGGTAAAGCCACGAGGAACCCAAGAACGGGCTCCCACAAGGAACCATGGCAACACCAGGTGGAAAATCTGAGAGTTCTCAGCACCAGTGGACACTACTTGACAGGATAAGCACTAAGGTCAGCACATGCCCTCTGCAAGAGAGGAATGCGGATGGGGCCGGGAAGAAAGCCAGGCCCCAGCTCCAGGCTCCAGGGAACCACACAGCTTACGCTGACCATACTAAAATTCTAATGATACCAGGTCTGTCCTTCACTGTCATTCCAACTGTGACAACTCGGCCTGCCCCAGAGAACTGCCCCTCCAATAGTCTGCTCTGTCAGCATTGATTTTCTGGACATGTGACCTGTGCAGTGTCCTGGGAGCTCAGGCAGGCGGCAGACAGAAGTTTGGGCGGGACTGCCTGTGCGTTTAGCCTAGAGAAAAGCTTCCAGTCAGGACTCTGTGATAAGTGCTGTTCCGGACAGAACACAAAATCCCATGGTGCTCAGGTAGACACTGGTACAATGCCAGCGAGCAGACCCAACTGAGTCAGCTCAGTGAGGGAAGGGATTTCACCAGTTTTGAGGGGTCAGGAGAGCCTGGTCCACTGGAATCTGGATGTGAAGGGCTTCCTGTGCCATGAAACAGCTGAATACAAGTTAAGATCGGAAAGCCACACTTGGAAAATGATTGATGGAATAAATGGCTACTCTGAAGGCCTTTACAAACAGCACGGAAACCACAGGTGCACTGGATCTTGGTAGTCTGAACACTGGAAATGGCATCTTTAGTGGCAAACGCTAGGATCTGCTGCTGGAAGACAGGGCTACCGTCCACTCACCTGGTGAGCCCACCAAACCATGAGGTATGAGAACATGGCTATCCAGATGATGGATCCCAGGAAGGTGATGACGAAAAACTTCCTGGACTCCTGTTGGAGATAGAAAGGGACGAGAAATAAGTTGCAGAAGCTATTGGTCTTTGGCCCCCTCTCCGAGGGAACTCCAAAATGTGATGAGGCCTAGTGGATGGGTAATAATGAGGAAGATCAGGAGCGGTCTGCATGAAGCTGTGGCCCTTTCCCCAGGGAGCCCCTGGAGCCAGTGGGTAAGGAGATGTGGGGGAGCCTGGCCTGTCTAGCAGGCACTCAGCAGAGCCAGGCTCGAGAGAGCTGTGGGCTTGCTCTAGAATCAGACCCAGCTAAGTGCTTGAGTTTGGCTTTTGCGCCTTCCCCCAGCCCTCTGGACTGGACTGCTCTCTGGACTTCAGGTGAAGTGTATTAGACTTTTCCCTACAGAGAGAACGAGTGTGGAGAAATGGCAGTTCCCAGCCTGGGTTTTCAGAATATCTCTGTGAACTGTGGATGGGTACAAGGCTGTGGTCCCCAAACTAAGACCAGAATGCTGAGACTGTAATCAAGGATGGACTGGTTCACACTGCTCATGGCGGCACACATAAGGCCCTCCTGAGGTCTCTGGCTCCTGAGGTCCCCGGACACATGGTCCCCTGCAGAGCTACAGCCCCTCCCCACATCCTCACGGGGGAAGTCTGCTAGGGTTCCCAGCCTTCTTCCCAGTCCCTAAAGGCCTGCTGCCCTCTCTCAGGATGGGCAGCCTGAGGCACAGCTGGGTCCTCTCACCTGCCTCCGTACATCGGGCACTGTCAGCCACAGTGGGAAGACAATGGGCAGGAGGAAGAGGTAAATGGCTTGCTTCTGCCTGCTCTCAGGCCATTCCAAGGACAGAGGCTCCTCGCTTTCCTCCTCCTCTTCCTCTTCTTCCTCCTCTTCGTCATCTTCCTCTTCTCCACTGTCCCCTCCATCGCTCCCCCCTTCACCATCCGCACCTTTCTCACCCTGGGTGGTCTCACACTGATTTTCAACATCCGCTTCTGTCTCACCTTCACCGGCTTTTACCTCAGCGTCGTCAGCTCGGATTCCACCTTCCCCTTCGTGTTCATCTTCTTTTCCTTCTGCCTCAGTTTCCCCTTCTTGCTCTTCTTCTTTTCCTTCTGCCTCAGTTTCTCCTTCAAGTTCAACAACTTTTCCTTCTGCCTCAGTTTCTCCTTCAAGTTCAACAATTTTTTCTTCTGCCTCAGTTTCCCCTTCGTGCTCATCTTCTTTTCCTTCTGCCTCAGTTTCCCCTTCTTGCTCATCTTCTTTTCCTTCTGCCTCAGTTTCTCCTTCAAGTTCAACAACTTTTCCTTCTGCCTCAGTTTCTCCTTCAAGTTCAACAATTTTTCCTTCTGCCTCGGTTTCCCCTTCTTGCTCATCTTTTCCTTCTGCCTCAGTTTCCCCTTCTTGCTCATCTTCGTTTCCTTCTGCCTCGGTTTCCCCTTCTTGCTCATCTTTTCCTTCTGCCTCAGTTTCCCCTTCTTGCTCATCTTCGTTTCCTTCTGCCTCAGTTTCCCCTTCAAGGTCAACAACTTTTCCTTCTGCCTCAGTTTCCCCTTCATCTTCTTTTCCTTCTGCCTCAGTTTCCCCTTCTTCATCTTCTTTGCCTTCTGCCTCAGTTTCCCCCTCTTCACGTGTCATGTCTCCTGTGTGTCCAGCCTCACCCACATCTTCCTGCAATCCAAAGACAACAGATTACCGTGCAGTAACAGCCCTGCCTGGTTTGTTCCCCCGTTGCTCCCTGGGTTTGTTTTGTCGTTGTCAGAGAGCATCTGAAGAGTTAACGTTCAGAGGGGAAAACTGGTGCAAAGACACGGCAAACTTGGCATCACAACGCCCTACCCAGCAGTCGTCCCCCTTAGATTTGGTCCTTTCCGAGGCTGGAGCACTCACCGCCTACGGCGGCATCTGCCACTTTAACAGCATTGACTGGTGTAAGTCAATATTTGTATCAAAGCCCCACCACCACACACAGTTTTACTCTTTGGAGACATGGAACAAGCCTAAGTACTCTTCCACAGGACAGCCCCTTCATGAGTTGAAGGTTCCTAGGTTCTCCAGCATCCGGCATGCTACGGCATAGAGACTGCCATGATTAGATGAACTTGTGCTAATTAGCCATACCATGAGTGGGGCATCCAAAACTTAACACAGAGCCTACGCACACTGGAACAAGACTATCTCCTCCCTTGTTCTATGTGCTAGGCTTCCTACCATGTTGCCTATCATGGCCTGATATGCTTCGTCAGAACACCTTACTAAGTCCACTAAACTCCTGAACTCTTATATCGAATGTATAAGATGATGATAGTATACCTATTTGTTGCACATTCTCACAGGCCAAGTACAATAGTAAATGACTTCATAATAACAGCAGTTGCTGGATTTCATGGACCCATCAATGTATAGACTTGTACCCATCTGACTACTGGTGTGGAAATGAGTAGAGTCCACAGTTTGTATGTGATGGTATTGGGACTTGAACAGCTGTATTGAATTCTTGGCCTCTTGACCACTAACATTCCAGGGCTAAAGGAGCCCCTGGCTTCCAAAATTATTATCTTGGGGATCTTATTAGAAATGCAGATTTCCTATGTCAACTTATACCAGCTAACTTAGAAGCTCTGAGATGAAAGCAATCATCCACAGTTCACGTGATCATTATTTTAGAGTATTCATCTGCAGAGCTTTGATGTAGCTCCACACTAGAAACTACTAGTTCTGATGGTCCCCAGTTAGATCTGAAACCAATGGGTAACATGGTAGTCTATTCCCTTGAGCAAAGACCCCTGTGCTTAAGGAGTAAACATGGCACTTGTAACAAATGTCACAATAACCCTCAAAGGACACTCAGTGATTCTCAACCTGGAAACATCTTTTTTCTCCCCAGTGTTTTGAGACAGGGTCTCCCTGTGCAGCCATGGCTGGCATGGAACTCGCTATGAAAATCAGAGTGGCCTCGAACTCACAGAGATCTGCTTGCCTTTGCCTCTTGAGTGCTGGGATTAAATGCATGCTCCATCATGCCTGGCCTGACTGGAAATTTCTTAAGCCAGGATGCTGGAGGAGCTGCCCTGGGGATGTTGACGCAATGGGTAGGCAAAGAACAACATTTTAAAGTTTTCCCATTTTATCCTAATATTCAACCAGAGTTGAGGAGAAGATGAAGAAGCAAAGAGTTACTATCCAGGGATGCCTGGGCTTTGAATTAGGAATGAAGAATAAGAAGATTTGTCTAAAATAATTCCTGCCTCCCTCCTCTGGCCCCATCACAGGAGCAGGAATCCTGGAGGTGACAGTTCATTTAAGTCATTAGGTATGAGACCACCCAGCCGTACCACCTTCCCTAGCTCCCAAAATTGTTACCTTGGGGAACTTACTAGAATGGATGCCTAGGCCAGGCTAGGTGGCACTTGTCTTTAATCCCTGCACTTGGGAGGCAGAGGCAAGTGGGTCTTTGAGTTCGAGGCCAGCCTGGTCTATGGAGCAAGTTCCAGGACAGCCAGGGCTGCACAGAAAAGAGAGAGAGAGAGAGAGAGAGAGAGAGAGAGAGAGAGAGAGAGAGAGAGGTGCCTAACAGCCCAGGTGAACAGCAGTTCCCCTCTGTGTTGCAGTGAAGGCACCCCATCTTTCCTATGGTTGCCTGGTTAGGCACTAGATCCCTGACCTGTGCCTTACGTTGAACAGATTCGCAGACTAGGAACTGGTGACTGGCTGGTCCCTGTGGACTAGGACTGGACTGGTAGTTTAGGGTTGACGCCAGTCAAAGCGTCTGCGCACAGGGGAAGCAGAGAGGGAGGGCAGCGAATGGAGACCTTCTCGGGCCTCTCCCCAGCTCCTCATGAGGCTCAGCTCCAGACTCCTCTCCACCCTCTTGTTCCTTTTCACATGAGCTGGCCATAATGGGCCTGCTTGGTGCTCGCATACTAGAAGGGAGACACCTCAGAGACCGAGTCCCAACATTGCTGGACTGTAGAGGAGCAAAAAGCGTGCTTCTGGGTGCTGATTAGGAAGAGCAGGGCTGGTCCGTGCACCTAAACAGCTTTTTCCTGCCAATCACTCAAGCTGTATTGATCGAGGCATGTGCCAGGCAGGATGCTTCCCTTGAGGTGGAGGTAGAGATGGCTCAGACTTGGGTCCTGTCCTCGGGAACCTCACCATCTGGTCAGGGAACTAGAGGAGGCTCAGAAAACAAGAAGGCAGTTGTGGAAGCTACGTGTCAGATACAGAGTCCCACGGGCATTTGGATTCTGGTGCATCCGGGAAACCTCACTGGCAAGGGAGCTTTCTACCCATACCAAGGCAGATAAGGCTATCTGGGGATGGAGGGAGGGGGACTGTAGGGAAAGGGAACTCTATAAGCAAGACCCATAGTAGGAAAGTGTGGGGACAAGTTCCACTTGGTCTGAGAATAATGGAAGAAGAGGCTCTCGAGGTAAAGCAGGGTATGGACGAGGCAGGTACAGCGGCAACAAAGGGCCTCAGGTCAAGCCAAAGCCTCTTACCCAGAAGTCCTCTTCTCTTACTGCGCTTCAAGCCACTGGTGGTCTGGGACAGCCTGGTCTCAGTCTCTGGTTGTTTGCTGACACACTAATAATTTCTTATGTTCCTACAGCATGTGGTTGTGCATACATATCCATATATATATATATATATATATATATATATATATATATATATATATAAAATGTCATACATATATATAATCTCATGCTGGGGTGTTGCCGTGAGCTTTCTGGGTCTGGAAAGTGTGAGCATTTTTCAAATGATTTCAGAGAAGGGGCATAGTTCATCCCACGGGGATAAACCTAAACGGGATTTCAGGCCTTCAAGTAGGAAGCATTTTGGCCAGAAAGCCCTTCCTTGGCCTCTGAAATCCCTCCAGCTGTGCAGAGGCTGGGCGCCTACCTGGCAGCCTGGATCCTCCTCCTCCTGATCTCCCTTGGCGTCTGGAGCAGGGGCTGGAGTGACCGTGACCGCAGGGAGCTCGGCTGGCTCCTCCTCTTAAAGGACAAACGGGTGAGTTGAGAGCAGAGCGGGTTCTGGGAGCAGCTGCAGAGACAGGCAGGAGAAACTACGGGGGTGGGGGGTGGGGGGCGGCGTTTGGCGTGAGGGGCTAAGGAGACTTGTCTGGGAACTGGGAATGGTGCTTACTCTGTCCCCTGAAAACGCTAAGGATGAGCGGGCATCTGGGAAGCATCCCTCTGTGTTTACAGGCATTTCCTGGAATTGTGCCAGGGATGCTGGAAGTATTTGGGTAAATGGAGCAGGGAGGGCTGGTCCTTTGAAAAGGATCCCACTGAGTTCAAAGGCAAGCTGCTCTGAGGCCATGGATCAGAACTGCAGAGAAGGGGGCCTTGGAGAATCTGAAATGCTCGGGTTAGCTACAGGCTAACAACCTCTTGGCTGTGTGGCTTTGGGCAGTTCGCTTGATCTCTCTGAACCCTGGTTTCCTTGGCTGTGGAACAGAAAGGATGGTGGCTGCGTGGCTCCCTCTGTGGGTCTCTGAGTAAGCCAGGTAAACCTGGTGTGCGGAGCCCATGAGGCAATTCCTGACCTACTTCCTTGGTCATAGCTGCCAACAGACGCTAGGCTTTTGTCAGTGCATCCCTCAGTAGTGCTGCTCATTTCAGACCACTCACTAGCAACAATGTCCTTGTGCAGAAGTCACAGCAAGAAGGAATCGCGTCTCACTTGGGGTGAGGTTTAAGAAATAAGATGTGGGAGTGGAGCACTCCCCTGGCCTTCCCTTGCCTGCCCCATCTGAGGACAGCAAGGAGGAAGCTAACCGGGAGCCAGGGGCAGAAAAACATCACAGCGGGAAGAGCCCGAGTGCCCGAGTGCCAAGTGCCCGAGTGCTGACTGGCACGTGCATCTGCTCTACACTGGCTGTGACAGGGAATGGGGCAGGAGAAAACCAGCCGGGGCCTCTCTGGCCGTCCTCTCACCGTCTGGACTGCCCTCTGCTTTGGTCTGGGGGTGGGCTCTGGCCTCCTGATTCAAACTCTCCTGCTTGTCCTTGGAGGGGCGGGCTGCGAAGGAGAAAGGAAGACATCTTATCTGGGACCTCAGTGTCCAGTCAGGACCCTGCACAGCCTGGCGGGGAGAGGGCAGGGAAGGCGGGCCTCGGCCTGCGGTGCGGTGTCTGAGCTCTCGAGGCCTACCCCTGGGGTCCCATTTGTAGGTTGTCTAAGTCCCGCCCTCACTGACTGGCTCTGACCTAGGGCGAGTTGCTCCTCCTGTCTCCTCCCTGATAAACATGTGACTGGATTGGGGACCAGCCTGCAGGATGCATTTCCTTCATGATCTCAAGGGATGGCTCATGTGAGGCATCTGACCCAAACTTGGTAGGAGACCCCCTGCCAGGATCAGTCAGTGATGTCCATGATGGGCAGGGAGCGGAGAAATGACGGCAGAGAGGCCATTTTTGCCACTCTTGGATGAGATGATCTGGAAGGTCCCTTGCAGCTTACTCTTGACAAATCTACTAGAAGACAGGGCAGCGCGTCCTGTGTGCCTGCTGCTCGAGGGGGCTGCTGCCCAGGAGCCTTCCCTTTCCTGCTGAAGGGGGACGGGATCAAGCTTCGGTCATACCCTTTTGATCCCAGACACCGATATTCCAAGTGGGTGTCACGTGTTACTGGGAGAGATTTTACTGGAGACCTCTCGAGTGGCAGGCACAGAGTGGCTGCCCTGATTCCCAGGAAAGAAAAAGAACAAGCAGGCCACCTCTCTCCCTACGTGACTGTGCCAGGCGCCCTGCAAAGGACTTCACATGAGTAACTTTGACGGAGAGAAGAAAAAGGGATGGACCGAGAAGCAGGAGCTTAAGTGCCCTCCCCTCCCCCGCCCACCCTGCACTGTCAGCTGTGTGGCACAGGGAGGGCAGAGGCAGGCAGGACAATGGTGCAAATGGGCCCATGAAGTAATGGCCACATGGTTTCTGTTCTGAATGCAGGCTAGCTCTCTCCAGGAACATTAGGTTACCCGGGAAGCCTGTGTGTCTTCCGCACATGGCAGCACCATGACACACCCAGAACACCGACTTGAGGACCCACGAGATAGGAGTGCTTGACTGAGGCAATGCTTCCCCCATACCATCAGAAACACGCGCTGGAGCCTGAGGACCTGGGTGTGACCAGGGGCACTATAGTGATGGCCCGGCTGGCTGACTTCTTAGCCTATCCATCCCTCAGACCCCACGTCTGTAAAGCCTTCCAGAGTTGTACTTGTAGATGGTCGATGAATTTCTGCACGACTGTATTTAAAACAGCCCCTAGATGTCACTGTGCTACTTTTCGGCTGTGACAAGGATGACGGGGTGAACTGATAGTGGCCAGCAGCTTTCCACCCAGGAAACAGTTATGTGGTGAAAATGCCCAGCATTCCAGAGGGTTTGAGTGGAGAGACCCCAGAGATCATCTCATGGGGAGGGAGTGCAGGCAGAGTGCAAGGATGCTAAGCAAGTAGTCTGGGAAGCTGGACGGAATGAAGCCTCTGCCCACATCCAGGATAGGCAGCAAATGGAAACCCAGTCCTGGCATTTCCTCCTGCTACCTGTGCCCTAAACCCCCAGGGTCGTTCAGCTGCTGCTGCCTTGGCAGTCAGCGCCATTTGCAGAGTCCCAGCTATGGCCCCTCTGGTCCTCAAGGTGTCCTGGCACCCAGCTGCAGGACTTCAGAACAAGTCCTGTCTCCTCGATCCAGAATGCCCAGCGATCTCTAGGCACTAATCCAGAGCTATAGTGCCCTGATTAACAGAGAATTACCATCAAAGGAGGGCGACCTGGAATCCCCATCCTGGCCCTGGCACATCAGCTGACTGCTGGCTGGAGGAACTCACCACCCTCATCACTCGCCCCGGCCTCTCATTTCCCAGGTCACTGTGGAATGTCTTCTCCATTGCTGCTCTCGAACACACCCATCTGACTGGGAGCACAAGAGAAGCATGGGACCTGAGAGAGATAGACATCACCCTGGGGAAGTGAGAGTTCAGAGGACAGGGAACATCTCCTGTGGAGAAAGCTGGATCTGGGAAGGGTGGAAACATCTGGATGGCCATCTGGAAACTGCCAGGGAAATGGATATCTGGGATGGCTTGGGAACATAAGGCCTGGGAGGACCTAGCCCCTCCTGGGTGGAGGTGCTGGCAAATGCCCAGACTCCAGCTCTGAGCAGGATTGCACCCCAGAACACATCTGCAGTTATTCACCTGAAGGGTGGCCCCTGGTTTACCACACCCACGGTCCATATACCGGGTCTCCCTGTCACTGTCCCCTGGAGTGCCCTCTCCCCACCCAGTATGGCTGGATCATCTCCTTAGTGCCAATCTCCTGTGACCTCAGCCTGGCCTGAACACCCCATAATCCTGTTAGGACAAGTAGGCCAGCTGGCAGCTGATGCTCACAAAGGGGGCCGGGTCTGGGAGCCCCGCAGTCCATTCAGGAGAAGTTCTTTGTTTTCAGGGCTTGGCTAGAGTCTGTGGTTCTGCTGGGAATGGGTAGGCATGACTTAGAGTCCTTTTGAAAGCCAGGCCAGGTCTACCCCAGACTTCAGACCTGAGGCTGCCCAGTCCTCTCACCCCTCAGAGGTGCTGTTCCTGTGGGGTGGCTTCTTCATGTACAATGCCAAGGCTTGCTGCCTCGTCCTTGACAATGTTTTTCCCAGTACAACATACTTTTAAACACATAACTTCCGTATTGTGTCTGAAGGGGTAAGTCGGGGCCTTATGAGAGTCTGAGATCCTAAAATGTGTCCCTTAACCAGAAAGGCCAGTTAGGGGTCTCACTGGGGCTCATTCTTTTGTGCCATATTCAGGCTCTCCTGCCTAACTGCATGCCTTGGCTTTGTCCAAAACTAGCTTTTTCCTGGTGGGCCTCCTTGCTTGGGCTCAGTTCTGCACCAGAGACCCAGAAAAGGGGGATCAAAGGGAAACATGAGAGTTCCTGAGAGGTAGGCAGCAGGGTGTAAGACCTATGTGGGGTAGTGAGAGGGAAGATGGGACTTGGTAAGGCGGACAAGGGGACTCTCCTCTGCTTCTATTATTTGTCAAGTTCAACTTCAGCACCTTAAACACTACACTCTGCTCCCTGGAAGTGACATCTCCCAGGGCATCCTTTAGGACTCCTGGCTGGAAGGGGGCCGGGGGGGGGGGGGGGGGGGGGGAAGCTTCCTAGGACTCCAGAGCCGAATACAAAGCAAAGAGGAATCCCCCGGGGCTGTGGAGGAGGTGTCCCCTGAAGCATCCCTGGCCAGTTAACCTGTGAGACATTGGATCTGACCCAACACAGATCCAAATAGGCCACATGGCATTTGAGTCCTGGCTGTGGATAAGGCCCTTCGCTTTACAGACAGAGACTCCGAGGCAGGGAAACAGTGGAATATTACTCGAGGTCCCCAGTAACCATGTTCCTTGTGGCTCTGTCTTGGTGAGCCCAGGTCATTCTTCTGCCCTGTCTTCCATACTGTCTAGCTGTCACTCCCCTCCCCCCCCCCCTCTTCTGGTAGCTCTGTCCCGCCCAGCCCAGCCCACTGTCACTACCATTGGCAGGTCCCAGATTCTCTCCAGTAGCAGGAGGGGAGGCACCCATGGGGCGGACCAGCAAGTCTAAGGAGGCCTTGCTTACCTTCCCCCAGGGGGTCCAGGCTGTGGAGCATGAGGTGGTAGATGGTGCTGCGGATGATGCTGTTGTGGAGTGAGGCCGAGCTGCTCCCTCGGGTCAGCACGGACGGGAGCTGAGCAAGGGGAGAGCCGCACAGGCCTCAGTGGGGCCCTGCCCCGGTCAGGCAGGGAAGGAGCTGCAGGAGAGCCTCCTCACCAACCTGCCTCCTTCCCACAGAGACCCCAGAGAAGGTGCCCCTCGCCCCTGCTTCCTTCACCTCCAAATCCCTCTCATCCTCCTCTTGATTCCTCCTTCTGCACCTTACACGAATCCCCACAGCCTCCACAGGGAACAGGTCATGTGGATCAGGGGTACCATGTTAGGGGAAGGTTTGCACCTCACTGCACGCAACCTTTCTAGAAACACGCCTCATCCACATGCACACGGGCAGGCTGCTGCGCCAGGCACAGCCCTTTACAGTCCACACATCGTGCCTGACTGTGTTCTCCATTGCCCCATGCCCAGGGGTCAGCAACTCTGGGAGCCGCATCCACAGGAAAGAAGAAAACACAAAGGGATGTACGTCCAAGGCCGAGCAGGGATTGAGTCAAACCAGCAGCCCAGTCTGCGGATCGCGAGCCCATTTTGACTTTACACTCTGGTGCTCAGAGACCTTCAGAGGCACCGAAGTACACACATCTGTACTGCACACAGGTGTGACACACACTTGTTCACAGTGACACCAGGAAATACTGGGAGATTACCGCTGGAGACACTCTGTTCGGCCTCCCCATCCCGTTCCAGCTGAACTCTTCCGCCACCTAGTGGCTGTGTCCATTACGATGGACTTGGAGATTTTCTTTGGATAGGGTAGGGGAAGTTTCAGAGCTGCCCCGCCCCCCCACTGTCTTCTATCAAAGTTCCCCATAACTCCTTCCACGCGGTGCCTTGGGCTACTCTTTCAGAAACCTTCGGCCCTGACCCCTAGTTCCTTAGTTCTGAATATGCTAAAGCCACTAGTAATTAAACTTTTATCAATCAATCCTGGGACTGGAAAGTATGACTTGAGTTTCTCTAGTCCAAACTGCATCTTATAGATAAAGAACCTGAGGTTATACAGGAGACTCGGGACAGAGTGAGCTGTGATGTTAAAGAGATAGTTCCCAATCTAGCACCATGCGACGCTAAGAAGCCCTCACCACACAGCCTGCTCCCCTCCCCTTTATGAGGTAGCTCCCAGAATCTCCCAAGCCTCCCAGGGTGGACCAGGTTCCACAGCATTGAGACTACAGCACCCTGATGTGCACACATATGCTGAGACCCTGAGGTGTCCCCCACTCATACCAAGACCCACCAATAACCCTGCTCAAACTGGGACCCTGCAATGTCTCCACTGGGTAACCTCCACACACCCACCTTCAGCCTCTCATTATCCTGTGGCTTGTTTTCCTCAACGGCACCATCGCTGGGCTGCAAAGGGAGGCAAAGTTCAAGAGATGAATCACAGATGTCATGGAGAGACTCTGCCCTACCTGCCCCTCTCTCTGGGGAAGCTGCCGGTGCAACCCAGAAACACCCTGGAGCTAATCCGTCTCCAGAAAACATCTCAACATGCCGGCCACCTTTGGGCTCAGATGTGTTGCCTGAAAAGGGCATCCCAGACTCTTCCTCCTCCTGTTTGTCCTGCTTTGGTGCCTCATGCTTCAGGTCTCCATTTAAATGTCACCTTCCTCCAGCTGTGCTTCTCCTACAGATGCTTATTCTTTGCTGTCCTAGCATCCCCCCCTCCCCCCGATTTCTTTGCGTGTGAACAGACATGCAGTGTATTTATTAAGTGGATGGAGAGATTCGCTTCATCTGTTTCTACTCCTCTCTATCCATGCCCTTTCCCTATATCAAAGATGTCTCCTCTATGCCTCTCTGCTGACCTGAATCCTTTGTTCCTCCTCAGGAAATGCAGGGTGGATTCTTGTATAAAGCTTTCTCCATGACCCCTTTAGGGGCACCCCACCCTCACTCTTGCTTGCTAAAACAGCCCTCCCCTTGAAAGTTGGACAGCAATTGCACATCTTGTGATTCTAAAATCTTGCTTTGGGGTCAAGTGAGTACTTAATGAATTTGGGAAGCTGTGAGGCTGCCTGCTGAGGCGTGAGACCACCCTACACACCCAAGATGAAGAAACATGAAGTCATTAGACTCACTTGGCATTCGTAGCCTTGAAATGCCATTTGAGTGATATGTGAATTGTCTATTCAACTAGAGTCCAATCATTTATCTGTTTTTAGAGCTGAGTGCACTAGCCAGTCCAGGCAGTCCAGCTGGCTTTGAATCTGTGCTGATCTTCCTGCCCCAGACTTCTTTACAGCGTGCCTGATGGAAGTAAACCGCCAGCCACTAGATTCTGGGTTTGTTTGTTTGTTTGTTTGTTTGTTTGTTTGTTTGTTTTTACCATGCAGTGAACTCATGATGTAGTTGGCTCCGGTTCCCCTGACCTGTGGCTCTCCACAAAGGTAAGGAGGGTGCATACACAATCCCAGGTGGCCTCTGCTACTGTCTTTAGGCACCAAGGTTATTAACAGTTGTCCAGTGACTGTCTTTACATCCCTCTGCCTCCGTCATTGGCCAACAAGGCCCACCCAGAAACGGAACAGCTTCCTTCTCTGCTCAACTCTGAAAATACAGAAAATGCCACCTGACCACAGGCCACCCACTCTTATACTGAGCTATTATAAGGGCCTGTGTTGGTAGTTATAGGGAGAAAAGATATTTAGGACACAGAGTCTGTGTTCAGAAAGGAATGGAGACAAATCACACAGATACAAGGCAAAGCATAGCATGGGTCACAACAAAAGAGGCAGAGATGGTGCCGCTGCCGTGTGCAGCCGGCGGACTGGGAAGGCTTCCTGCAGGTGGCAGAGGGCTGGGAGGGCTTCTGAAAGGTGGGGAAGGCTTGAGTGTCTAGATACTGCTGTTAAAGAATGGGCATACATGTCAGTGAGACAGCTGAAATGACCGAACGGGGTGTGAAGGCGGAGCTGTGCATTTTCAGAAGGGCCCCTAACTTTTTCATGTCACACCCGTAAGTTTACTGAGAAAGAAGAAACTTCACACAGCACTAGCTTCTACTGTCCCGCCCATCTCACCGTTCACCAGATCCAACTTTCTCCCACTGAGTCTTCTACAGGCACAGAGGTGAGGGCATGCTACTTTGGGGACTGTCCCCAGAGAGCCAAGGGACTGACCTTTGCCCCATGGTGCACAACTCTAATGACTTTCTGCTGTTCAGACGTAGTCAAGCTAACATACTTGTGTGTGTGTGCATGGGCAGTCTCAGTACGTATGCACTTCTAGCTTCGAAGCCTTTTGCAGGGGCATGCGTGATCTTGCTACATAGCCCTGGCCAAACTTGAATGCTGAGGTTACATGAATACACAGCTCTCAGCCATTTTCTTCCTTTAAATTACTACGATTTGTTTATTATTGTTGTTTTGTGTGGCGGCTCAAACACATGTTTGTGATGGGGGTCACATGTGACAGGGTAAGTGTGTGTGTGTGTCTGTGTGTGTCTGTGTGTAAGTCAGAGGACAACTTTGTGGAGTTGGCTCTCTTTCCATTTTTTTTTTTTTTTTTTTTTTTTTTTTTTGGTTTTTCGAGACAGGGTTTCTCTGTGTAGCTTTGTGCCTTTCCTGGATCTCGCTCTGTAGACCAGGCTGGCCTCGAACTCACAAAGATTCACCTGGCTCTGCCTCCCGAGTGCTGGGATTAAAGGCGTGCGCCACCACCGCCCGGCTCTCTTTCCATTTTTTGTGGGTTCCAGGAATCAAACTCAGATTGACAAACTTTCATGTCAACCTTTTTTTTTTAATTTTTAAAATTTAATATGAATGGGTGTTTTGCCTACATATATGTATCTGTACCTTGTGCATACCTGGTGCTTAAGAGGCCAGAAAAGGGACCCCAGGAACTGGAATTACAAATGGCTGTGAGCATATTCTTCCCTCTGCCTCACTGCCCACACCAGTGAAGCAGTAGGCCTGGTCTCAGGCAGCTCAGTTTGGCCTCCACTCTCCGGCCTCCAGACCCAGAAAGTCTGTGAGCCTGGATCTGTTCCTCCAACCCCTCAGCACAGTTTATCTTCCACCCCCTCAGCACAGTGAGTTTCCAAACACATCACATCATGTCCTTTCTCTATGTTCTAGAAGCCTCCCTGTCCCCTGGAGAGAGAGCTGGGCTTCCTCTGAACCAGCCTCCTGATCGTCCACAGTGCAGTGCTACAAACAACTTGGGGGGATGTTGTTTGGTTTGTTTTTCGAGACAGGGTTTCTCTGTGTAGCCTTGGCTGTCCCAGAGCTTGGTCTGTAGACCAGGCTGGCCTGGAACTCATAGAGATCTGCCTGCCTCTGCCTCCCAAGTGCTGGGATAAAAGGTGTGTGCCACTGCACCCAATCTGGGCCTTTCCCCAGTGCTTCCCCACATTCACATTTTGTTGTTTTTACTGCATTGGAGTTCAAACTCACAGATCAATATGTCAGACAAGTGCTCTACCACTGAGCTATAGCTCCAGTCCTCCAAAAGTACCATTTCAGCAAGCTGTTGCAGAATATTCCCTCACACTGTGTGAAGATGTGTCACTGTGATTGGCTTAATAAAGAGCTGAATGGTCCATAGCTGGACAGGAAGAGGCTAGGCGGGACTTCCAGAGACAGAGAGAACTCTGGGAAGAGGAAAGGTGGAGTCGTCAGCCAGACTTGGAAGAAGCAACATGGGCAGTACAGACAGATGAGGTAACGAGCTGCACGACAGAACGTAGTTTAAAATAAATGGGTTAATGTGCATTATAAGAGCCTAAGCTAAGGCTGAGGTTTTATAATTAATAAGAAGTCTCTGTGTCATTATTTGGGAGTTGGTGCCCAAAGAAAAATCCGACTACAACAAGCAATGGACATAAAGAAGTTGAAGTGTTTTGCCTTCTTTTTTGAATACTAAGTGCTTGGTGTGAATCTCACACTTCCTTGTTCACACTTCTTTCCAACGTTCACGCTGCTGGAGCTCTGGCCACACTCTGCACGGCACAGCCACCGTCTCATTCCTCACAGACAGCCTCCGTTCCTGCGGCCTCAGCACATGACGACAAGACCGCACTCCTTCAGGGCAGATTCCTGCATCCTGCTCTCCCAGGCCTCTCCTGGCCCTCTGCAGTACCTTTAAAGATGGTTCCCTTCTGTTTAGGACTGGCCTGAGTAAACCAAAGCTAATGCAGCAGACAAGAACCTTGGACTCCTGGACAGAGTAAGGACAGGTGGCACCCAAACCTGCAGCCTGGGGTCTCCTCTCACTTGAAGTCTGAAGGGCTGTGCCATAGATGCCTATGGTTATCAGCTCTCAAAATGGAAAGTGTTTGCATGTGTGCCTGTGTACCAGGCTATAACTTTGACTTCTCCATCTTCCCCACCCAGGAGAACTTTTGGTGCAGCTGATGAAGCTTGGGCTATGGGTCTTCTCTCCCTTTACACACCTAATCTTGTAGAAGTGGTTTTATATTCTCCTTCTCGATGAGTATCGGGTACCACAAGAGCCAACTCTAGTTTCTCCATTAGCCTGAGCTCCAGAAAAGTTGAGAGTGTGTTTCATTTGTCACTGTATCACAAACCTGACAGGCATCCCACAAAGACAGGCCATGAGTATAAGACAGGATCCTTTAGGGTCTACTCTTTCTCTCGCTCACAGAGCTTTGATCCTCCCAAGCACTGGTTAATGATTCACAAATTCATTCTTCATGCCCAGACCTGGTGCTCCATCTTCAGGCTCTAGTGTGCACCTGCCTCCTGGGCAGTCAGGGAAGCTGCCAGACTCACCACTCCAGAGCAGAGCTCCTGAGTTTCCTGAGCCAATTTTCCCTCCGGGCTTCTTTGTGACTGGCACCACCGTTCACTCTCCACCCATGCCCAAAAGCTCAGCACCATCCCTGACTTCCCCCACCTCCCTCCTCATCACCAAGTTCAGATGATGACTTCTCCAGAACACCTGCCACAGACAACTGTACATATGTGTGCACATGGGATGCAGCTTCACCCTCTTCGATGTCGTTATCCTGCACTCAGTGGTGGTCCAAAGCCAGCTGATGGAGAGTTTCAGAAACAAACAAATTGTAACTTCTAAATTGCACGGTGTTCTGAGCTTGGTCCATTCTCAGGCTGTCCCTGCCCATCCTGCCTGGAGCATGAACCATCTCTGTGTTCAGTGTATCCGTGTTAGGGATGCTAGTCACCCACCAGTCATTTGGTAGTTACCTTAGCTATCAGATTGTCCTCATTTTACAGTGTTTATATTCAAGTAACCCTTATCTTATTTAATAATGACTCAAAAGTACAAACACAATGATGCTGGACATGTAGCTATGCCAAAGAAAAGGGCTATAAAGTAAATGTTATAAATTTTAGGTATGTCGGTCGAGTGGGGCTCATGACATGGCAGCTCCTGTGGCTAACCTGAGACTACTATATGCATGGGCATGCGTGTGTAAACACACATGCACAGCTAGACCACTGGGTGTTCCAAACAGCTCCTAATCAGACACGCTGCTGCTCCCGCTTCCATTACTGCGCACTTATAACTCATTTTCTACACGGCAATTTTGGAGTGACCTCTGAAACAGGACTCTGTTAACCGCTTATTGTACCTCCAAAGAAACCCAAACTCAGTATCCGATTCCCAGGCCCCCCAGCCTCCCTGGCGGTGCCCTGTACCGTTCTCCCTGCCTTACCCACTAGCCACAATGACGTGTCAGGTTCTTCCAGCCCTGGGCCTTTGCAAGCGCTCTTCCTTCCTCCAGGAATTGCCCAGTTCTGTTCTGCAGCTCACTCTTTAGACTTCTCCCCCAAAGAGCCTCCCCTGCTCCCCCTCAGCAAGGGCCCCCACCACGCTGTCACCATGCGTCTCCCTCACGGTGCTCCTCACACTGAAACTCTCTTATTAACTTGTCACTCACACTTATTGTCCATATATCCACGCCTCCCCACTAAACAGTTGCTTGTTGGGTTTTTCCCCAGTTATCTCAGGCAGCAGATCGTCTAGAATGCATGCTATTCTTTGTGGAGCACCATGAATATCAATTTGATATTTAGTCCCATAGAGTTCCATAGGAGAAAATGCTACTGTGTTGTATGAATGCCCATAACACCTCAGCTACAGGCACACACAGACACACACACACACAGACACACACACACACAGACACACACAGAGAGACACACACACACACAGAGACACACACACAACCGTGGAAATGACAAGCCATGGAGCTGGGCTCGTGCAGATGTTTGTGCTGTGCTATTAATATTTGCTTCTCGTGCATTTGTGATGTCATTTGCCACCACTGGCCAGTAGGGGAGCTTGAAAAGTTATATGAGGAAAGGCCTGTGCTAGGCAAGCAAGCACTCTTCCACAAAACTGCAGTGGGGGGGGGGGGGGGCGGGAGGAGACTCCTTCCATCTTTTTCTGACAATTAGAAGGATGCCAACAACTAGTTAAACAATGGAAGGCCATTCCTCGGCCCAGCCAAGATGAGCTCTTTGCAGTACAGTGCCTTCTCTGGAGCCTAACATGGGTGGGACCCACAGAAGTAGGAAGAGCCAAGATGGCTGCTTCTTGTCCATAGCCTCCCAACTCCGCAGCAGGCAGCTGGCTATACGGGCCGCTGATATGACCCTTCAAGCTAAATATCAACCCTGACAAGAAACGGGAAGACCAGCCTCTGCAGGCATGCCTGCTTTGTCTCTGCGGAGTCTTGCTGGTTGAATAAGAAAATCCCCGCTGGGGAGAAAAGAGGCTCCAGTGTATTCAGGACCACGTGCCAGGCTTTTCCCCAGAACTTCACATCCTGAGACTTCTTTGGTGCAGAGTGTAGAGATGGAGTTTCTGCAAGGACTCATATCCTTATGCCCCCGTTTGCTATTGGCACTCCCTAGGGCTGCTCTTCTGTCCATGGCTGGTTCTTCTGGCTAAGCTCCTCACTCCACATGCGATGAGGGGTCCATCATCCTTGGATGGCAGTGAGTTCTCTGGTGAATGTTGGCTCTCTGTGACTATACATGGACAAAGAAGTCCGGAGGTTTGCCATCTGGGGCCAGAAATAATACACGGAGAGCTTCAACACTCAGTATAAAGTTTCAGAGAGAGCTAAGTGAGGTTGTGGATAACAGTTACCATTGCCTTACTGGGGTCATAACAGGCACCTTACACCAGTCGATATGAATCTGACAGTGTTGTCTTAGGTGTTTTTAGCTTTGAAATTTTCAGCTAATGTCAAAAGAGACACTCTAAAATACTATATATGAGCTGCTGAGATGGCTCAGAGGATAAAGCCTGATGATCTGAGCTTTATTTCCTAGGACCCACATGATAGAGAACCAACTCCTTGGACCTCCACACATGTCCTGTGGTATGTGGAAGCATGCGACAGATAAAACAAATAGATGTAAAGACTTAAAAACTAAAGATTATGTGTGTGTGTGTGTGTGTGTGTGTGTGAGAGAGAGAGAGAGGGGGGGGGGGGGAGGGAGGGAGGGAGGGAGGGAGGGAGGGAGGGAGAGAGAGAGAAATACTAAATATATTTTTCTGAAAATAATCTTAAATGCATTTTATTAGAACCATGGTCCCCAAGAAACTCCTTCATTCTGATTTGAGATACTCCAACCAGAATGTGGCATTCATAAAATGAAAAGATTGCGGAGCTCAGAAGCCCGGCTGCACCCATTGGCTGACTGCTCAAAGCCTCCCGTGGGGGAGGAAAACCAGTGGCCACTCCCACTTACTCCCCGGGTAGCTATTTACTCTCTAGCTACAGGGACCACACTGAACTGGGGGAGGGGGTGTGGCTTGCAAAGCCGGAGGTTTTCACGGCCTGGCCTGGGCAGAGTTTGCCAGGCCTGAGCTGTCTCAACCGGTTCACAGCAACTGAAGGCCTCCGGGAACAGCAATGGCTCCAGCACAGGATTCGCTTCCTTCAAGTTAACTTTATTCCTCACACTGCTTTTCGTCCAGGCACTTACTAATAAACAGTGTAGAGTTGCCTTGACTTGCTCACCGAGCAGGGGGTGGTTAACAGGGCACCTAAGTTAAAACCCAAATATACTGATTCACTATCATCACTAAATATCACTGACTGGCTGTGTGACGTTGGACAGATTAAGTGCCCACTCTGTGCCCCCATATCCTCATATGTAAGATATGGATTACAGTCTAATTTTTTTTTAGCATTTAATAAGAAATTGTTGCCGGGCGGTGGTGGCACACGCCTTTAATCCCAGCACTCGGGAGGCAGAGGCAGGTGGATCTCTGAATTTGAGGCCAGCTTGGTCTACAGAGTGAGTTCCAGGACAGCCAGGTCTACACAGAGAAACCCTGTCTTGAAAACTCAAAAGAGAAAGAGAGAAATTGTTGAGACAGTTGTATGTGGAATGGACCCTCGTAAACATGGGGTTCCTTCTGGCTCCCACCTGTCAGTAAACTGGAGTCCCTGAACTGTTGGCATTCCTGAAGAGACCGAGTCAAATGCTCACAGACTAAGACTCTGAGCTCAGGTTTGGGACACAGATTGCTTCCCCGCTCAGTGGCGACGATGACACTGATATTGCTGTCACTCAGAGGAAGGAGGAGGACCTTTTTTTTTTTTTTCTCTCCATTGTGTTTCTCTCCTTGCCTGGCTCCTACTTCTCAAGACGCTCTGGCCTGGAGGACCTCACCTCGCCAACTCTGCTCCTTGGCTCCCAGCCTGCCTCGCCCCATTTCTCTCTGACCTCCTCTACTTCAGAGCCATGGCTGACTGAGGAAACCCAGGTTTTCTGATGTTTAACTAACGGACTTCTCTACTGATGTTTAACTAAGGGACCCATTGATCCAGGAGAGCCACAGTCCAGTGAGGAGAGGTGGGTGGAGAGGAGGTTGTTCTAAAAAACACTTCATAGGTAAGGGGAAACACTTTGCAGGGCAGGCGCAGACTTAACATTGAACCACAGAAATGGAAGCCCAGCACGGAGTTTGCACAGAACTGCCTCGTGGATTCAGTGCAGTGGCTTGTCCTCACGCTGCCAGTGAGATATAGTACAACTTACGTCCCTCTGATCAGCTCATAGATCTTGGCCAGTTAATCCAGACACAAAGGAGGGTAGTTCTCTCTTTCTGTAGCCAAAAGTCACCCCAGAATGGAACTCTAAGTACACACACACACACACACACACACACACACACACACACACACATATATACACATACCATTTTTAAAAGCTATAGTTGAGTTACTTATACCTATTCTTACATGGTGGATATTATTCAAGGCAAGTCCAGAGTATGCATCCTAATTTTAAATAATGTTGAATTTACCTTCAAGTATAGTTAGTAATTCAACTTTTCTTTAATAATACTGTCAATTAAAATCCTACTGAGGTGCTGGAGAGTTGGCTCTGTGGTCAAGAGCACTGGCTGCTCTTCCAGAGGATCTGGGTTCAATTCCCAGCACCCACATGGCAGCTCACAACTGTCTGTAACTCCAGTTCCATGGATCTGACACCCTCACACAGACAGATATGCAAGCAAAACACCAATGCACATAAAATAAAAATAAATAAATTATTTTTTAAAAATCCTACTGAATTAGCTTTCAACACAGAGTAAGAAAACAGAATCAACCCCTGCTTACTGGCAAAGAACTGCTACTATTGGCCTTGGACAGCCTCTTAAGTGGGACAAATTCATGGGTTTTTGCTTCACTTACTTAGTAAGCTTTGCTTTGATGGCCTCGCTCGGGCGCAGCAGAAATTTCAGAATGTACTGAGTTTCAATGAAAGCGGACTTACTACTAAGAACCAGGAGGCGGGTCAGAGAGGTTTTGAGCACTGGTGTCCTGATACACACCAGGGATTTTCTCAGAGAAGCCGGGCCTCCAGAATGAATCCGGACCTAGGAGGCTTCAATTCTGCAACATGGAGTCACCCTCTCTCTAAGCCTGTGGCTTCAGAGCAACAGCCTGGCAGGAAACTGTGGTGATTAGGGAGTCAGGGGTCTGCATCTCTCCAGTGCTGACCCCAGCCGGCCATGTGACCCTTTCTGTGCCTTGGGTAAATGGTAAATGGTTGCCCAGGTCAGACAAATAACCACTGTGCTGAGTCCCGCCAGAACTGAACTCATTTGGACTCAGACATCATCATAAAATTCAGAGTTAGGCAGGACCTTTTGGTGATGAACTGGACTGTCATTTCCCCTAGAGACTGGGGAAGGGTCCAGAAGAGCCCCATCCAGGTCCTGCCATTAACTGAAAAGGAGCATTGGATTAGAACTCAGGGGATCTGGCTCTTGTTTCCAGGCTCTGACCAGAACACTGTGTTATTTCAAAAATTCTAAAGGAAGCAGTTTAATCTCTTGCCTCCTGTTGCTGAGATTGGTAGCCGTCCTGCCCACTCATCAAAACTGCTCAGGATTAAGCAGTTAAGTCCTATGCTCTTTGCACGCAAAATTCCACTCCCACCAACAGCTGCTCCGAGACCAGAGAGACAGGCTATGAGCCAATCTTAACCCAAGCTCACCCTCCAGGAATAGGAAAGAAAGGGGTCCCTACTTGGGATTTGCTTTCAGAGATGACCTCCCCAATTAAGTCACTGAATCATCCAATGAATTTAAGCAGGAAAGCCTCTCATAGGGGCAGAAAAGCTCCAGGATCAGCATGTCTGATATCAGGCAAGTGAGGGCTATGCCTGAGGGCTGGCTTGTCAGCGAGTGGAGCTCTCCTCATCTCCAACATTAAGGGGGTGAATATCTCCTTCCCCAGATCCCATCTAAGTCACACTCTTCTCCAAGTCCAGCCTGTGAACAAACATACTTGAAAATGATGTCGCTGCCTAAACTCTGAACTCCGTGTGCATGGAAGAGATTATCATTCCCCATCCCCCACCCCCTGCCTAGTATCTCTTCTTTCTCCAAAGCTGACTCAAATGGCATTTCCACACATCCAATCAGGCCAATCTGGGTTCAAACCCTGACTCCACTGCCTGCTGTGTGACCCTGGATGAATGTTTTAACTTCTCTCCCTGCTTTTCTTTTCTGAAAATACGAATCACAGTCACAGCCAGTGTAGAGGATGACTGGGGAAGAGGCACAGTCACACTCGCTAATTACAGAGCTTAGGCACACTATAATGAACGGACAGCCAGGGGATCAAGCAGTTCCCTCTTGCAATCTTGCTCTTTCTACGCTTTAGTTCTAACACCCCCCCACCCCCACCCCACCCCGTCCTTTCAGACCCAAGAGGCCTGGGAAAGCTGGAGCCAGACTGCCTTACCTTGCTGAGGTCCCCCAGGGCCATGACCTTGGCTACTGGCCTCCTGCTGAGCTGTTCTTTCACCCAAAGCTCAATCTGCTTGTTCCACTTCATGGTGAACACATAGAGGGCGTAGGCCAGCAGCAGCAGCAGGCTCTCCCACCAGGCAATCAGACTATCCAGGAAGAAGAGAATGAGCATGGACAAGTCAAGGATGTAGAAGGAGACATCACGGAACAAGGGCCACCAGGTGAGATTGAGGATCTCCCGGGAGAAGAGGGCACAGGTGCCAATCACAAAAAGGATGTTGAACACAGCAGAGCCCACAATGGTCCCAATACCCACATTGCTGTGAGAGATAAAGACACCAATGAGAGAAGTGAACAACTCAGGGGCTGAGCCTCCTGCGGCCATGAATGTGGCTCCCGCCACATCCTCAGAGATCTGCAGCTTGTCTGTGATAACTCCCAGGGCTGGGACGAAGTACTCGTCGCACACAATGGCCAAGGCCACAAACACATACATCATGCCGAAGATGTGCAGGGCCACCCAGCCCTGCCGCCGATCCTCCACACTGAACAGGTCCGGGGGATACTCTGCCTTGTGGTAGAGGTTTGGCCAGCCAGGTGGTAAAACTGAGGGACTGGAACTGGGTGCCTCTGGGAACAGGATATTTGTCATGCTCGGAGATGAGGTCATGGGCACAGCTGGGGCTGGCTCCACAACCACACAGCGGTGGACCTGTGTGGTCAGGAGTGCCTTGCCTTTGGGAGTTACTGGGGCACTGTGTGCCGTGGGAGGTCTCTTTGCCAGCTCCCTGTTGGTGGCTGAGGCAATTCTGATGGTCGGTACACTGGTTCTGGACAAGGGGTTGCTGATTCTCCAGGCAACAGTGGAAGCCTGGATGGCTGCTGGGGTATGACCCATCCTGGTGTTCACTTGCTCCTCAGACGTGGCTGGGGTGTGCTGGGGGACTGCTCCCTGGGGACCGGCAGAGCTGTTTTGTTCCTCTTTTCTAGGACTGCCCAGGGTGTTCTCTTCCACCAAACTTGGAGAAGCTAAGAGGCTTGCTTCTACTTCAGGGGTTAAGAAAGTTGGGGTGTTCGGAACCACTCTCTTGAAAGAAGCTGCGGCGGTTTCTTCCGCTCTTCTCTCGGGAGGTCTGGTCTCCAACAACCTGTAGGTTGCCATGGTTTTGCTGTCTTTCTCTGTTGCTGTGGGGGTGGTATCAGAAGGTGCACCTGCTGGGAATGAGGTATACTTCCTTCCCTTTTCCCTGGAGTGAGTTGGGATGGAGTTCCTCCTTTCTCCCCTGGGTATTGGGGTATAGCTTCGTATTCTTTCTCTGCCTGACGTTGAGATGAAGTGGTATGATGCCCTGCTAGGTGTAGGGGGGGTGTTTTCCGTTTCTCTTTCTCTGCCAGCTCTTATAGGGCTGTAGTTATTCTTGGGTGACGTTGGGGTGATCTTGGTTGTTCTGGGTGGGCTGGGGGTGTCCTCCATTGTCATGCTAGGTGTTGCTTCATCCCTGATCACTGTGTTTTGGGGTGCCAGCAGCTCACCATCCACTTCAGAACTAGCCTCTGGAGGGTCACTGCCCACCGCTATCATCTCATCACTGGGGAGGTCCCTGCTGGCCAATTTAATAGGCTGTTGGGAAGAAACTTTTGTCCACATTGAGGGGGAGTTCCAGGGTCTCCTAAGGTGCTGATAGGTGGAACCGATGATCAACATTCCCAGGAGGAAGAAGAGGCGACTCCAGTGAAGCCTTTTTGGTCGTCGGGATAACCGCCTCTCCTGTGTCCCCATCCTGAGCAGTTTCCCCATGGTGGCCAGTTATGTCTGGCTACAGCTGGCCTTTCATTCTGTCCAGGGAGAGGCAGAGGTTGCTCTGGGATTCATGTTGGTAATCAGGAAAGATTCCTCCATGAAACCCAGCCAGGGGGTATCCACAAACCTAGAGAGGAAGAGAAGTTATTTGCCTTCTTCTAGGATCCAGAACTTTCTAGAAAAGCATCCTAGGGACACAAAATATCACTCTGAGAGCCTTGTGGTGGAAGAACTTGTTCTGCAGGAACTAAGCACCCTTGCCCTCCATTCCAGGGTGTAATGCCTGCTCTCGGGGGAGAGTATTCTCACTCTGTGGACGTGCCAGCAGTCCAAGCTTCTGAGTGAATTCAGGTGGGCTTTGTGGGCTGCCTGCAAAGAGTCTCCCTGAACCCCTCAGGTCCAAGCCAAAGTTACTGGGAGCTCAGTCATCCATAACTGGGACCCAGGCCACAGATCTCAGCTTCTCCAAAGCTAGGCAGGCATGACTTTAAAGTATAGATAGCAAGAGAAAGCAGTGAATGGTGTCACCGTGGACAGTAAGTTAAGTATGGCTCTGCATGCTCATGTGTGTTATTTTTTGCTGTTGGGGCGGTTGGAGTTTGTTTGGGACTCTTTAAAAATGCTTATAGTGTCTCATCCAAAGAGGACAAAGTTTAAAAGTCCTGGGGCTTCTTACAGAATGGTGTGGGATGATGGAAGGAAATGAGAGATGGAGCCAAGGCCGGGACTCTCCGCTCTGCTGCCTGCCAGCTGTGCCCTCCTGGGTAAGCGGACCTTAGTGCCTCAGTTGTGACATGGATATGTGTTGCTCATGCAAAATTGAGCTCCAGAAGGACATCTGTGGGAGGGAAGCTGAGGACCACTGGTCAAAGGGAGACATAATTTTCACTGTACATTCCACTAGATTGTTTTATCATGTGTATGCTGTCACATTTTAAACATAATTTTTGTTTGTTTTGCTTTCCAAGACAGAGTTTCTTTGCATAGCCCTGGCTGTCCTGGAACTTACATTGTAGACCAGGCTGGTCTTGAACTCACAGAGATCCACCTTCCTCTGCCTCCCGAGTGCTGGGATTAAAGACGTGCACCACCACCATCATTGGTTTAAATGTAATTTTTTGAGACAGGGCTTCGTGTAGCCCACACTGGCTTTGAACACAATGTGTAGGCAAGGACGACCTTGAATTTTCCTCCTGCCTTCATCTCCCAGTGCTGAGATTATAGGCATGTGCCACCATGTTGACTTCGTGTGCTTCTGGGGGATTGAATCCAGAGCTTCGTATTCTAGGCAAGCACTCTACCAACTAAACTCTATCCCAGCACATTTAAATTTAATTTAATGGTAAGAATATTGTCCATATAAATAATAGTGCCATTTAGGTTACAGGAATTCTGAGAGACCAAACACACGAAGTCTATGAGAAGTGTTAGACAGAATCCGGAGCTCTTGGGGTTAGCTTTATACAAGGATGCAGGAGGAAAGACCCTCAGGGAAACCTTATTTTATAAAGGGCCTTGAGACCCAGACCCAAAAAATACCCGTTAAAACTCTACCCTGTGTCCAACTGCATTATACAACAATTACTAGAAATGCCTGGTTTTGAGAAAGATAGTAATATATTAGAAGTGGGCTGAATAGCACATAGGGTCTGTCTACTACAACTCCCCCTGTGAGGCACAAAGGCACTGAGGGGAGTAGAGACGTGATTCGCTGAACTTCACACCGCTCCGCTCCGAGGGACCCAGACAGGAGCCTGCACTGAATCTCCCGACGCTTTTGTAAACAACACAAACTGGCAGCGCCAATGTGCCTGCCTACAGTATAACAGCAGAACCATCCAAGTGGTGGGAATAGTGAGCTCCCCGCTTTGTCCTGGGTTACCCTGACCTTTCCCTGTCTCCCTCCAGCACCCTGCCCCTTGCCTTGAACTCAGCACTTTGCAGTCAGCCCACATGCACTTCCTACAGAAAGTCTGGAGGGCCTCTCTCTTTCCCCTGTGCATGTGGTGGAGAGCTGAGCTGGTACACTGGCTGAACCCTCCTGCCTAAGGGCACCATTTACCTTCAGACCTCGACATCTGCGTCTTCCAAGTTCTGGAAACTTGTCAGAATCCAGGGTCTCAGAGAGTGGGTCTGAAGCTGGACCACAGGGAACACCCCATTCTTCTACCCCCAGCTCTCTAGGGTCGAGTATGAAGGGCATGTCAGGGGAAGACTATCCAATCCTGCCTAATACCAGCCTCCTCTAAGAAGCTTATGGGGCATTGTACAAGTTCTGGGTCCCAGAGCCTCAGAAGAAGCCCGAGGGGGTAGACCTTTTACCAGGGACACAGAATAGACTCTCCATGGGACCCCCGCCCCAGAGTCAGTGGGGGAACTTCTCAAATTTATTACTAAGCTATGGGAATTCGGGGCCATTTAGGGCTTCCATGCTTAGGTGGGAGGAAAGACACGGATAGAAGCAGAAAGTTCTCTGAGGAAACCAAGGGAAAGTGCCTGGGGCTTAAGAGATCAGAAGACATGGGCACCAAGCTCCACTCTGGGAGTCTAACCATAATAAATGTACATGTGGAGACAACAACACTCGCCCTGCCTACACGTAGGGAGAGTATGAAAACCAAGGTCGAAACTGAAGGACTGGAACAAAAATGCTTTGCAAACTTGAAAGCATTTTGCAAGTGGAATGTATTTTATTAAGCCAAAAGAAAATCCTCAGGGGATCATGCCGGGACATCACAAGGTACCTAAGATCTTGGCTCCCCAAGCCTCTTGTAACTCTAGCCGGGGTCACTTGGAACTGATCACAGTGGACGTGGGTAAAACAGTGGGGGTCCTGTGCCTACAGCCATGTCGTTTTGGCAAACTCTGCCTAGTATTTGCTGACCGTCTGCCCCTCCTTTCCGTGTTTTCTACAAGTACATGAGTAGCTTCTGCTTTAATCTGAAATAGCAGGTAATCCCTCCCAGCCTCACCTCTGCCCCATGTCACCCTGAGCAGCCCAGAAGAGTGAAAGGTAAGCTGCTTCCTCCACCAAACCCCGCAGGGGCTCCGCTGCTGCTGGAAGAGCTAGCGATCTCTGTGTCCCGCGGTGACACTGGATGCCTGCCTATGCCTGGGGAAGGGAGGTGACCTCTGACAGTCACTCTGTTTCACCTTTATGCCACCGAGGGCAGAACCAGGTTCACTTTTCCTCTCTTCCATGTTCCATCTGGCCCACAGAGACGGAGACGAGGACACAATTGATGAACTGATTTCTTTTTGTCTTCTGGAAACTTCTTCTATCTTAAAGTTGTACTTACACAACACAGAACATTCTGTGGAGAAGAAAAACCCCAGAAAAGAGATTCCTTTCTTTAATATCCTCACATCCTACTTGATAGAGATGACTCTAGTTCCTTCTGTCTTAGTCTCATGGAAATGAAACATCTTTTGAAAGTCAATGAGCCTCAGGAAAGTTCGCTGTTCGCCTAGGAATGCGGTCATCATGCTCACTAGCCCTGAGAGCTTGGACTGACTTCTCTGAGCAGAGCTGTAAGTAGAGATCCCATCTGTAGGAGGAGGATGACATGACACTACCCGACTCATAGGGTTGTCCTGTGGATTACATAATTAATATGTAAAGCATGCTCATAGTGCCTGGTGCTGCATTGGTTATCTACTTCTAGAGCTCAAAGGCTCTGCCAGCTGCTAGGGATTGTAGACAGGTGTAGAGAGGGCAGTGGATCCCCACGCATTCCATTATTACAACTTTGTGTATTGTGTACTTGTTGGCCTGATCAATACCTGCCTCTCTTAATGGTGCAGGAGCTCCAAGAGGACAGGACCTTGTCTTATCTATTGCTGAATCCCAGGAGCTCAGAACAATGCCTGCCACTCAGAATACTTATTTTGAGACCAAAAAAAGTATATTCCAGCCAGGTGCATACCTATAATTCCAGCATTGGAGAGGTAGAGGCAGGAGGATCAGGAGTTTGAAGTCAGCCTTGGTTATGCGATGAGTTGAAGGCCTGCCTGGGTCACGTAGTGATAAGCTATCTCAAAAGACAAAAAGTGTATTGTAGGATGTGGAATGCTGAGTTGGGGCTCATGGCCTGACCTAGGCAGAGAGAGGACTGCATACTTAAAAGGCTTTCTGGCCTTTCAGAAAACAAGTGGGTAGATAAAGGCCAGTACCTCTGGGGAGGGGAAATTCACCCACTCTGCTCTACAGTTACCTCGTTTTAACCTCTCCTCTGGAACAGGGTGGCAGGACAGGGCATGCTGGCTCTGATACTCACAGTAAACTCATGATAACCTCACCAGCTGGAGAAGCCAGGGCTTCAAGGCTTGGCAGGGCAGCAAGCCTTGTCCTTCAAAGTGTCTTTCTCCTTGACCTTTCCTACCCTATGACAGAACAGTGGACAGGGTTATTTATCTGTTTCTGAGCCAACCTCAGGAATTGAGGTTATGGCGGGTTTTTTTTTTTTGTTTGTTTGTTTGTTTGTTTGTTTGTTTTTGTTTTTCGAGACAGGGTTTCTCTGTGTAGCTTTGCGCCTTTCCTGGAACTCACTTGGTAGTCCAGGCTGGCCTCGAACTCACAGAGATCCGCCTGGCTCTGCCTCCTGAGTGCTGGGATTAAAGGCGTGCGCCACCACCGCCCGGCTGGTTATGGCGGTTTGAATGAGAATGGCCCCCACAGGCTCATAGATTTGAATGCTTGGTCTCCAGCTGGCGGAACTGTTTAGGAAGGATTAGGAGGTATGGTATTATTGGAGGGGATGTGACACTGGTTGGATGGGGGAGTTTTGAGGTTTAAAAAGCTCATGCCATTCCCAGTTAGCTCTCTCTCTCTCTCTCTCTTTCTCTCTCTCTCTCTCTCTCTCTCTCTCTCTCTCTCTCTCTCTCTCTCTCTCTGCTTCTTGCTTGTGGATTTAAGCTTTCAGCTACTGCTACAGCATCATGCCTGCCTATAGCTGCCATGTTCCTTGCCATGATCGTCATGGACTCTAACCAAAACCCTGGTAAGTGAGTAAGCCCCCAATAAACTCTTTTCTAAGTTGCCTTGATCACGGTATCTTCACAGCAATAGAAAAGTAACTAAGATGGATTCCAACTGTATAATCCATCACCCTGTGGACAGTGAACACAATTCATCAAGGGCTGCAATTTCAATTGCCTTTAGGCCCGGGCAAAAAAAATGACTTCTAGTAGCTCCAGCCAGCATTTGTGGAGATTGCCCAGGATGTGGCTGCCCAGAGGATGAATGACACACTGAGAAATGCCTCAGTGTCAAACCACTCAAAAGTATGAAGAGACTGAACTTAATCTATGGGGGCACTGTGTAATCACTAACAAAGTAATGAGTCTGACCAGAACAAGTTTCCTAGAGCCTGGCATGCTCGGGTTCCTCATTTGTAAGACCAGGAAGACAAGATTCCCCGTGAGATCATTATACAGTACAGTGAGGGAGCCATGGAAAAAGCATGCACATCAGTCAGACCCTGATGTCACAGCATTGGGCTTTTGATTATTTTTTAATGTTATTGCGGGGGGGATTTAAAATGGGGATGAAGAGATGGCTCATCAGTTTAGAGCGAGTATTGCTTTCACAGAGAACCAGAGTTCAATTTCAAGCAACTATGTTGCAGCTGGTTACCAACCACCTGTAACACTAGCTTTGAGGACATCTCCTCCCTTTGTGGCACATGCAGGTACCAACACATAGATACACATATGCATAACTGAAATAAATAAACAGAAACGTAAAGATTTAATATTACATCTATTTATTTGTTTGTCTGTATATGTGTGGGCGGGCACAAGAGTGTCACAGCATGTTCGTGGAGGTCAGAGGGCAACTGTGGAAGTCTGTTCTCTCCTTCCACTGTGGGGGTCCTGGGAATTGTACTCACGTTGCTGGGCTTAGCGGCAAGAGCCTTTTACCCACAGAGCCATCTCACTGGCCCACAAATATTAAAATGTAAAAACATGCTGTGCTGGCTGGTTTTATGTCAACCTGACACTAACTAGAGTCATCAGAGAGGAGGGAGCCTCAGTTGAGAAAATGCCTCCATAATAGGGCTGTAGACAGTCCTGTGGGGCATTTTCTTAATTAGTGATTGTTGGGGAGGGCCCAGCCCATGGTGGGTAGTGCCATCCCTGGGCTGGTCGTCCTGGGTTTTATAAGAAAGCAGGCTGAGCAAGCCATGAGGAGCAAGCCAGTAAGCAGCACCCCTCCATGGCCTCTGCTTCAGCTCCTGCCTCCAGGTTCTGCCCTGTTTGAGTTCCTATTCTGTCTTCAGCAATGGACTATGGCTGTGGAAGTGTAAGCCAATAAACCCTCTCCTCCTCAAGTTGCTTTGGTGGTGGTGTTTCATCACAGTGATAATAACCCTAAGACACTTGGTTAGATAAATGATAGCACAGCTTCCAGCAGTCAATTATATCCAGTCATTAATTATTATTATTAATTAATAATAATGCAAAGTGCAGAACAGTATATACAGTATTGTTGCATCTAGTTAGAAAACATTATTTATAGTGCTCATACATAGTCATATGTAAATACACACATAAACATGCACACATACAAACAATTTTGCAAAGATTACATAGGAATAGGTAGAGAGCCGGGTGGTGGTGACGCACACCTTTAATCCCAGCACTCGGGAGGCAGAGGCAGGTGAATCTCTGTGAGTTCAAGTCCAGACTGGTCTACAAAGTGAGTTCCAGGACAGGCTCCAAAGCTACACAGAGAAACCCTGTCTCAAAAACCAAAACAAAACAAAAAACCAAAAAAAAAAATCAAAACAAAACAAAAAAAGATGCTATCAAGGTTTTACAAGACTGAGCATTGAGACTGACTAGGTGGGTAGGGGTCAAGATCAGAAAGGTCTTTAAAAATGTAGACTTTAAGACACTTTTCAAAAAAGAGTGTCCTGGGGAAAGCAATTCAGTTCCTTTTCTTACAGGGATGTAGTATCTGCCGGTTCTCTCTGCTTTTCCCTTTGACTTTACCCCCAAAGACCCCTCTACTTCCTGCCTGTCTTATCTCCATATCCAGCCTCACAGGAGACTGAGGGGTGGGGGTGGGGGAGCATCCAGCAGGGGAGGGGGATAAGGCACGCTCCTGTGTGCAAAGCAAAGAAGTTCATTGGAATTGAAAATGTATAAAAGCATTTCCTTGTTCAGTGAGTCTCTCTGTGACTTTAGAATAGAGAGCAGCTTTGTCACTTTCTCAAATGCTCTGAAAGAGACTGAAAGGGGCTGTGAGAGCAATGAAAAGAAAGAGGCCACAGTGTCTTCGTGAAGCTCCTTGCACAGGAAAAGAGACACAGAGGGGAAACGTAGAGTTAGAGTCTGCAGAGGCACAGCAACAGTTAGTTTCAGCGTTTGGGGCTGGGTAGTTGGCTGTTGAGTGCTTGCTGCACAAACATGAGCACCCAGATTTGGATCCCCAGCACCAGTATAAAAAGACAAGGTGATAGTACAAGTCTGTGACTCCGGAACTGGAGAGACCGCAACAGATATACATCTTCTGGGAGCTCACTAATCAGTCAGGCTTGCCAACCAGTGAGCTCCAGGTTCAGTGCATGACACCATCCTCCAAAATTTACATGGAGGGTCACTGAGGAAGACATCCTATGTCAACCCCGGATCTCCACCCATCTGTGCGCTCACACACAAACATGTACATACATCATGCACACAAAGATTTCATTGTTTTGGTATTAATCAGATCATGATCCAAAGAAACAAAACATTTAAAAAAAAGCAGTGAAATGCATGAGATTACTGGATATTTGAAAGTTGATTTATGGATATTAGAGATTTATTACTAGTAATTTTAAACTTGATAGCAGTAGTATAATTATGCTTTTTTAAAAGTTCTTGTTTTGGGGGATCTGGAGAGATGGCTCAGCGGTTAAGAACGCAGGCTGGTTTCCCAGAGGACAGGGATTGGTTCTCAATACCCACATGGCAGCTCACAGCCATCTGTAACTCCAGTCCCAGGGGATCTGACGCCCCCTGCTGGTCTCTGCCGCTCTTCTCTCCTCTAAGATGAAGATGGGATCCTCTGAGCAAGCTGCCTAGCAGACTAGCCAAATGATGATCTCTGTACTTGGTTGAGAGACCACGCCTCAAAAAGAATAAGGTGGGGACCAACTGAGGAAGATTCCTGACATCATGCTTGGGCCTCAACTCCACATGGACTCATAAGAACATGCATACACCACACACACACACACACACACACACACACACACACACACACACACACACACACACGATTTAAAAAAAAAGTTCTTATGTTTTAGAGATAGATACCAAAATGTTTCTGGACAAAATGTTATGCTATCTGGGATCTCCAGATATTATGTTGGGAAGGGGTAGGTTGAGATGTAAATGAGAGTGAAGACTGAGTAAAGAGTAGAAACTGGGTGAAGAGGGATTTGTTAAGCTATTTCTCCATCTTTGTGTTTCTCATCTTTTTCTTTTTCTTTTTTTTGGGGGGGAGGGGGAGGTCTCACTATGTATCCCTGGCTAGCCTGAACTCAATATGTAGATTAGGCTGTCTTGGAAAGCAGAGATCTGTGTATTTTGTCCCCCAAGTGCTGGAATTAAAGGTATATACAGCACCATGCTTGATTTTTTTTTTTTTTTTTTTTTTTTTTTTTTTTTTGGTTTTTCGAGACAGGGTTTCTCTGTGTAGCTTTGCGCCTTTCCTGGGACTCACTTGGTAGCCCAGGCTGGCCTCGAACTCACAGAGATCTGCCTGGCTCTGCCTCCCGAGTGCTGGGATTAAAGGCGTGCGCCACCACCGCCCGGCTTTTTTTTTTTTTTTTTTTTTTTTTAAAGATTTTGTTGTTGCTTTTCTTTTTTTTTCTCTCTCTTTTTTTTTTAATTTATTTATTTTAGATACACTGTTCTGCCTGCACATATCCCTGCAGGCCAGAAGAGGGCACCAGATCTCATTACAGATGGTTGTGAGCCACCACGTGGTTGCTGGGAATTGAACTCAGGACCTTTGGAAGAACAAGCAGTGCTCTTAACCTCTGAGCCATCTCTCCAGCCCCTGATTTTTTTTTTAAAGATGGGTTTCATGTAAACCAGACTGGTCTTGAAGTTAAGAAGTCCATATGTAATTGAATTTCTGATCCCCCTGCCTTCACTTCTTGAGTACTGGGATCCCAGGAGAGCACCCCAAGCCTTGTTTATGAGGACTATTGTGCCCCAAACCCAGGGCTTTGTGCACACTAAGCAAGCACTCTACCAGTTGAGCTACATCTCCTCCTCCAGAAAATTTCTTGAATAGTTTTTTTTTTTTAAGAGAAGGGTCATATCTCATATTTCACTAGACTTCTACTTTGGGGAAACAGTGGGATGAAGAACTGGACAAAAAGGACGAGCATGGAGCTTGGACAAGACTTAAAAGTGGGTTGGGGCCAGGCTAGAGGCTGCAGGAAGGAAGATAAAGGGTATGGGCCAGCACTGATGTGTAACGAGCAGGGAAGGACGGAAAGGGAAGCGGGCCCCCTCCTCGTCTTCTCACTTCCTCTGTGCTTACTATTTACCCTTCTCTTTGTAGATGAAAAACTCATCTTGGGAACTTAGTGGACAAACCATGAAACTCCAGTTCAGTTCACACGGTACAGAAAACTACATTTTCAACAAGTGCCCCTGGAAAACTGGGAAACTCCCTGTGAGCCCTAAATCCTAGCCCCTGACAGAAGCTCAGTATTTGTCACTAATGTCCTCTTCACCACACTATGACCAAAGCACTCTACCTTTCAAGGCCTGTGTCACAGCAGTTTACTGTTTCAAATCAGGAAATAAGGAGGCGAGGTGTTACAAAAGGGATGCTGTTTATTGATTTCCTTTAAAGTATGTGTGGGAACATGTAAAGACCATGGACAGTTAGGGTGGGAAAAAGAGACTTATCAGTCAGCTAAAGCTTGAAAGGCATCTCCTTTGACTCTTTCCATCAATGCTCTCTGATTTTATATTCACAGAAAAACCTTCTGATTTTTAATGGGGCTCCACTAAAAGGGAAAAAAAATCTCCAAAACATGTAATGGTTGTCATGGTCTCCTCTTGATAGTTCTCTTTTGTCATCAATTTTTAATAAACTGATCTTTTCCTTTCTAAGTCTCTGAAAAGCCAGTTGTTCAGCAGAACTAGGCCAGCAAAAATCTGATCACCCATCAGATCATTACTAATGAGCAAACTAATAAACTTAAGTTTAGACTTCAAGGTAATAAACCAGATCATGTCTCTAAGTTGGCTTAGGACAGTAACCCATAGCTGAGTCATGACCACACTGGGCAACTAGACAGATAACTCCTCTGCCTGAAAAGTCTTGGCCAGATCCCTCCCAAAAGGGGGAGATTAGAAAATATGACTAAATAGTCAGGCTGTAGTCTTACTTACCTAGAACCCCGTGACTGCTTAAACATAACAAGGTCTTCTAGGGGTTGAGGCTAGCCACATTGAGGCAAGATATTCTGAAGCAAACAGGAGCTAAATCTGCAGGCCGTGTGCCTTGATACTGGTAAAGATATCCCCAGAGCCTGATGTTGCTTTCTCTGCCACCTCTAACACAAAGAGGAAACAGGAAAGAACAACCAGAAACTAGACCCACACTCTCCCACAGGACAAGTTGTGACAAGTCAGTTCTAAGAGTTTTCCTTCCTTATCCCACTTGCAACCCACAAGCTAAAAAGAAAAAGTCATATGCTTAAGGCCTTCTAGGGAGCTCTGTATTCCCACTTGTAATTGATGTTGTGAAGCATTGCTCTTTGAACCATAACTACCCTGTTGGCATCCATTCAGGCCTACCACTGGCATTCCCTGGGCCCCAGCAAGTCACTTTTTGCCCACCTCACCCTCCAATCCCCCAAGGACCTCCCTGAGGCATATACTATGCTGAGGACATCCGGTGGACAGAGGAGCAGGCACAAACCTTATGAGGACGCCTAAATGCAAAACCCCTCAGCACACCTTAGGCACAGAAGCAATAACTGAGCCACGCCTGTCTGTCTCAAAGACAGTTAGGGAAAATAACATGGGCGTATGTCCTGAGGGGGACCCAGATCTCAATGCAAATTAGGTTCATGTCAGCCAGGTGCTTAGTCTGAGCACTCAGCCGGGAATTACAGTTTTTAAGAGTAGGAAGAGCATTCTGTCTACTGTGCAGAGGATGTGCTTGAGAATTCTGAAGAAAAGAAGCTATGACAGAATGAGTCGGAGACTGGCCAGGAGGGGTCTATAGAGAAAGCGAGGCCGAGGTAAATGGAGGGAAGCAAACGGAGAATGGGGCAAGAGGAGGAGGAAAGGTCCAGAAGCCGGCAAGGCTCAGCCTCCGCGGAAATTGGGCTCTGTGGGCAAGAGGCGGGGAAGATGCGCCCCTTAGCGTCCCAGCCGAGCTACAGCCCCGCTCCCGCCGTCTGGAAGCCCCGCCCAGGCCGCGCTGTCCGCCCGCTCCGGGTTCCCTTGTGAGGCGCGGCCCTTAAGTTCTGGCTGTGGCGCGCGGGCGGAAGGTTTAAGCGGACGGACCGCGGCTGGCGCTGCGCTCCGGGTGAGTCCGGGAAGCAGCGGCGTGAGGCTTGCGTTTCGTTGCTGGTTGGGGTTGCGGGGGAAGGGGTGACGGTGAAGCAGCAGCGGGCGGGCGACGGGCCTTCGCTGCCGCCCCCGCGGGGCGGCCGGCTCTGGGCGCCGGCTCCGGGGCCTGCTCCCGGCCTCCCTTCCGTGTGGCCCGGGGCTTCAGCGCGCCTCTTGGAAACAGCGGGATTTCGCGCCCGGCCAAGCCTCCTGTGTCCCCTCTTCCCCTGACAGACTTCCGTCCCTGGCCCCGGGGAGTTTCGTCTCCTCTTTCCCCAACAAATGTTTGGGGCTCGTTTTAAAGGTAAAAGTCTATTCTCCAAGTTGCAATCCATATGAAAGATGCTGTATTTCCGGCCATTCATTCAGAGAGGTGATCACCTGAGAACTCAGAGGAACTCATAGGGCAAGTCAGGGTGACAGGAAAACTGAGGTGGAATCAAGTTTTGGGAGCGAGACTCTTGAGAACGAAATGCAGTGAGCGGGCTAATTATCCCCTCCAGCGTAGAACTATAAATATAGTTGATGGCTTTTAGAGCAGTCAGGTGGTGAGGGAATATCATCGGGAGTAGTCTGTCCGGGAGAAAGAAGACCCTTAGTTGTCTGTAAAATGGTACCTATTTGGAAAGGCAGAGGGCTGTGTGGGGAAACTTGAAGATCAGAGCCAATCCAAGTGAAAAATACCGTGTTATCTCAAAATGCTAGGCTAGTAGATAGAGGTTTAATTTTTCTTTCTTTTTTTAAATTTTTAACTAGGTCCAGACTACTTGAGTGAACCAACCTTCAGAAATATTCCATTCTTTCGTTTATCCCAGTGCTTACAACCTGAGTACAAAATTGGATTGCCACAAGTTGGCCACGGCTGAGGAAGTGCACTTGGGACCTGACACAAATGCACCAGTGAGGAGAAAGAGCCAGCTTCTCAGGTGTCTTCAGAGAAGGCCAGACTGACAGCTGTGGTCACCCATTGCAGTACTAACAGCAGATTTCATGGGCTGGAAGTGCTTGTTGATACCTGATCCGAATAAACCATTTCCCATTCTCTTAAGAGGTGAGGGTAGTATTCTCCATGATCTTCAACTTTTAAAAAACATAAAGGTCTACATGCATAAATGTGACCACAAGAGCCAGATAAACTATACCTGAATAAAGTGCAGGAATTCCTGGTGTCTCTGTAAAATAGAAGAAAGGAAATGTAACTCTGTGTCCACAGTTAAATTTTATAATGTATTTTGCTAATGAATTAATGTTGTATGTTGTGATTAGGAGTAGTCCATTAGTTATGATTAGATATTTGTTGAGCACCTACTATGTGTCCGATGTAACTCTGAGTAGACATTAGTAAGCAAACTATTGTGATCCTTGCCCTTAGCTCGTTAATGCAGTTCTGAACTCATTTTTCTTGGAGCTTCTCTTCAGAACAGAGTTCTGCAGCATGGACTTAGAAAAATGCTAGTATGTAGCAAACCAAGGCAATAATGTGCTGGGTGGTGAGGCCATGTCATCTCCCAAAGGGTGACTACATTTAGCACACATTGTTTAGTGAAGCAGAGAGAGGGATGCATGTTTAATTTCTCTTTCAGGGGCTGGAGTGGTTCATGGGTTAAGAGCAGCACTTCTAGAGGACCTGAGTTAAGTTCTCAGCCCCCACATTAGGCAGCTCCCAAGCCCCTGTAACTCCACCTCCAGGGGATTCAACACTCTACTCTGGATTCTCCTCTGGATTCTGCTGGCACCTGCTCCTACATCGCATGCACTCACACAGACACATACACTGAGTATAACTAAATGAATTTTTGTTTTAATTTTCTTTCAGACTGTCTTAACATTTTGGATGCCTAGGAGAGTCTGAAAAAGTAATTCTTTTCTCTGGATTAACTTTATTGGTATTGGATACATGAGATGTTACAATATTTGAGATGTATCTATGGCCATTATGTGGTAAAAAGGTTTTCCTGTTTGATCTGAGTCCCTAACCCTTACATATAACATTGTTTCCAAGACCCAATATGTGCTGAGTTTCAACAACCTACTTAGAAAAGGAATTCTAGAATGTCACACATTTATAGTTGGGCATGTACCTAACAGGAAGTCTGCCTCTTGTTAAATTAGTGAACACTAAATTTTGAACCTGTTGAGTCTGTCCTAATTTTGTATAACATATGCAATGTGATTTTTCTTATTTTAGTCTCTTGAGACAGGGTTTCATATAGCTCACACTGGCCTCAAGCACCTCAGTAGCTAATAATGACCTTGGAATTCTGATCCTCCTCCTGAGGGCCAGGATTACAGTGACTTACAATGTAATTTAAAGTTTCTATTATTTGAGATAGAGTCTTACTATAGAGCCCTGGCTGTCTTGGAACTTACTATGTAGTCCAAACTGGCCTGGAACTCACAAATCTACCTCTCAGGTGCTTAGATTAAAGCCTGGGTCAATGCCACCGTGCCTGGCCTACAGTGTGATTTTTATGAATTCACATGTAGTACACGCACACACACACATACACATGCATTCAGGCACACACATGTATTATGAACTGCTTTTTAAAAAACTCATTCTTTAGACATAAATATTTCCTAAATCTGTGTCATTTATTTTAGCTCAATAACATTATTACACCTGCAGATTTAGAGAGGGTCAGCAGCCTCTGTCCATATGAGCAGATCTGTGTGTCTGGGAACGTTATTCTGGAGAACAGAGACATTTTCTCCACACTGATCTTATTCCATGATCTTAAAGAGCTCTTTCTTTCTCCCATTGTTATGTTTTTGCTCTTTTATACAGTTGCTTGGGGAAACTTTAACTTTCGTACAGATTCTTTAATTTTTCTTTTCCTAAAACAAAGGCTCCAAGCCACAAAGGAATTAAATACTTGCACTAATGCTACAGTATTCATCAAGATAGTAGCAAAAACAAACAGTCAGTTGTCAGGTAGTACATAGCATAGGATGGCTGGAGGTGTTCTTCAATAAACTGAGGTGATGTTGGAGTCTTTATTGTATTAAGTTGTGTAAAATTAGAGAGTGTGGAATCAAGGACTACCTGAGTTTAATGCGTTGCTGCATCTAGTGTCCTGGATTTATGGCTGCTCAGTGGGTGTACCCAGGAGAGGCCCTCACGGTGATCCAGGCTTCTTTAATTCTATGGGGCTCACATCCACATATTTCTAGTGTCCTGGATTTATGGCTGCTCAGTGGGTGTACCCAGGAGAGGCCCTCACGGTGAACCAGGCTTCTTTAATTCTATGGGGCTCACATCCACATATTTCTAGGAAATTAGTTCAAATGGTGTTGAAAAAAACCTTCCCTTCCCAGGATATGTAAGACCTTATTTCTTCTCCACAGCATTTCTCTGGTTGTAGCTGGCTCTCTGTTCTGAGAGGGAGTGCTAGAATTATTCCATCATGCCCACTGTGGTGGTAATGGATGTATCCCTTTCCATGACCCGACCTGTGTCTGTCGAGGGTTCTGAGGAATACCAGCGGAAGCACCTGGCTGCCCACGGCTTGACAATGCTGTTTGAACACATGGCCACAAACTACAAGCTTGAATTTACAGCACTTGTGGTTTTCTCCTCACTCTGGGAACTGATGGTCCCCTTCACAAGAGATTACAACACCCTGCAGGTACTCACAGCAATCAGTTATTGTCGATACTTTTTGACGGAGCCCAAATTTCCTGGGAGGTAACAGTATTGTGACTGTGGAATTGTTTCCTGAGTGTGTAGGTATGTTTCCTGAGTGTGTAGGTATGTTTCCTGCATGTGTAGGTATGTTTCCTGCGTGTGTAGGTATGCAGTCTGCAACCGCAAACAAGATTCACAAGGTCTAGCTTTCCTCTGCAGAGCCATGGGGTAGGGATGTGCTTTATTCCCTTCTCTTGGTTTTCTGGAATCTGAGGATAGTGCTCTGTACGCTAAAATTCAGCATCTTTATATCCAAACTTCTTTCTGCCTTCCCATAAAACTTAAGGAACTGAAAGTAGCCCATCCTCATTTTTTAAAATCATTATTATAAAAATTCAAAATTATATTTACCCTCTGACAGATAGCTTTGAGTTACAGATACCAAGATACACTTTCTTTTTCTTTTTCTTTTCTTTTCTTTTTTTTTTTTTTTGAGACAGGATTTTCTAAGTAGCCTTGGCTGTCCTGGAACTAGCTCTGTAGACCAGGTTGGCCTCGAACTCACAGAGATCCACCTGCCTCTGCCTCCCATATGCTGGGATTAAAGGTATGCACCACCACTGCCAGGCCCAAGATACACTTTTTAAACCTTGGCCAGTAGCTGTTATCTTCAAGGCTTTTCTGTGGTATGCTAAAGAATTTATTTTCTGACATCTTTAAATCATTAATATTTCCAAGGTGCTTAACATAGTACCTTGTCCTCAGTGAGTAGTCTGTTTGTGGAATTAAACTGAATAGTTTAAATGATAGTTAGGCAAGTTAGGAAGCAAGGATCATTTTAGCTTGAATTTTACACACACACACACACACACACACACACACACACACACATAAATGGGGCTGGAGAAATGGCTCAGCAGTTAAGAGTACTTAGTAGCACTTACTGCTCACGCAAAGGAACTGGGTCCTGTTCCCAGCACCCAAATAGCAGCTCACAACTGTCTGTAACTAGTTTCAGGAAATTTGACACCTCTTCTGACCTCTGAGGGCTCCTGCATGTACATGGTGCACATCATGTATACAAATACACACAAAATAAATAGTTTTAAAATATATATGTAAAAAAAAAACATTTTTTGTTAAGGTGTTCCAATTTTAGCTCCCATTTTATTTTATTTTTTCTTCTAATTGTATTAGATCACTTTGGGGGAATTTGAAACGAGGTCTTTTGTACCCAGGCAGACCTCCAATTCTCAATCTTTCTCAGCCTCTTGAGTACTGGCATTACAGATATGCACCACCATGCCTGGCTTTTACTAATTTCTTACAAATGATTAAGCTTAAGGATTTTGATATTCAGAAGTTCTGAAATTTGAAGAATTACTGTGTATGGAATTGAGAAGTCGTAATTAAGATCTGGAACTCTGAAGTCAGGCTGCTTGGATTCAGATGCAGGCTCTGCCCTCTCTCATCATGAGAAAGTTACTTAATCGTTCTGTACCTTGATTTCCTTGTTTAAAAGAGGTATAAATGGCCGGGCGGTGGTGGCGCACGCCTTTAATCCCAGCACTCGGGAGGCAGAGCCAGGCGGATCTCTGTGAGTTCGAGGCCAGCCTGGTCTCCAAAGCGAGTTCCAGGAAAGGCGCAAAGCTACACAGAGAAACCCTGTCTCGAAAAAAAAAAAAAAGAGGTATAAATGTACATGATGGCCAGGTGTACATAAGTGCTGGAAATGGTGTTTACAATGTGATTAATGGCTGCGTGGTGGTGGCGCACACCTTTAATCCTAGTGCTCGGGAGGCAGAAGCAGGCAGATCTCTGAGTTCAGGCCAGCCTTGTCTACAGAGCGAGTTCCAGGACAGCCAGGGCTACACAGAGAAACCTTTCTCAAAAAACCAAACCAACAACCAAACAACAACAACAAAAAAGATGTGGTTAATGTTCGATACAGTTGACATTTTCGTGACCTTCAGTTCTTGACTTCGGTGTTCTCAGTCCACTCAGACACAGACATAGGACTGCCCCCTCTCACCTGATAAGAGGACAAAATGAAGAAAGCTAATTTAACTATCCTTTATAGGTGAGAAACTCTTTTTCTTTAAAGAACCTGTCCCTTGGGGCTCTCAGAGGCTTAGTGTACCCTGTGTAGCAAGTATGCTTTGAATAATTTGCGTTTTCTAATAACAAACAATAAAGAACAGTAAGTACTTGTATCTTTTATTCTACAAGGAAGCACTGAGTAACATGGATGATTATGACAAAACCTGCTTGGAGTCTGCCTTAGTTGGTGTTTGCAATATTGTCCAGCAAGAATGGGGTGGAGCCATTCCTTGCCAGGTAACGATCAATTCTTTCTCATCATGCTAAGTTAAAAAGCATCAGCTGCTGAGTGCTTTAGTTTTCTTTAGCTCATTCACTAGCAGATGACACAGCTTCATCATTCCGGGAACTATATTTTACACCATAGGTGTTTGAAAAGGGCTCTGAATCACCCCACTTCATCACACTAATCTCCTCCACATCATGCTAGTGTGCTTACGAAGCAGCACAGTTCCGCCTCAAGGAAAGCAAAGTAAACTGACTCACTACAAAGTAGTGCCATTTGTAGAAGAGAGAAAGGGCCCACAGTGGAGTGTAAGAACTGCACTCCCTGGAAAGGGTAATTGTAATTTTGAGTGGTGATTGTAAATATCAATACAATCTGGTCTGTCTTCATTACTTCAGTGTAGTATGTAGTCAGCAGGCTTCTAACTGTCTCAACTCTAAACTGTGGAAGTGGAGAAAAAAATATCAAAAACTGTCTTGCTCCTTTTTGAAGCCCACAGTGGTTCCTTATTAGCATCAAATCAAAGCAGAGTAGCAACAGGAAAGAGAATTAATTAGATGTCTGGTGTAAACAGATACTTTGAGAAGTAGTGGCATATTTAAAAGGAGAAAACAGCCGGGCAGCAGTGGCACACGCCTTTGATCCCAGCACTTGGGAGGCAGAGCCAGGTAGATCTCTGTGAGTTTGAGGCCAGCCTGGGCTACAGAGTGCGATCCAGGACAGGCACCAAAACTACACAGAGAAACCCTGTCTCGAAAAACCAAAACCAAAACCAAAACAAAAAAAAAAAAAAAAGGAAACATACTGCCAACAGGAAAATTATAGCAGTCTACAGTTTTTCTGTGTTTAGGCTTTGTAGATTTCTGTAACACTCACTCAACGCTGTAGGAATAGTGTGATAACAGCCATAGCATAATAAATGAATGAGCATGGCTGTGTTGCTTTAGTTACAAAACTAGACAATGGTTAGGTTGTGGCCTCTGGTCAGTTTGCCCTAGTATGTGATGTGTGACTTTCTATTAGAGGGTCAGTTCAGGATTCCTCAGTAATATCAGTGGCATAATTAGTATTTTATTTTTTTTGGTTTTTCGAGACAGGGTTTCTCTGTGTAGTTTTGCGCCTTTCCTGGAACTCACTTTGTAGACCAGGCTGGCCTCGAACTCACAGAGATCCGCCTGCCTCTGCCTCCCGAGTGCTGGGATTAAAGGCGTGCACCACCACCGCCCGGCTAGTATTTTATTTTTTAATTCACAGTAAATGTGTAAAGCCAGGCACATAACACACACCTATAATTACCAGTTTAAGACTAGCCCATGCTACCAAGTGAGACCTTGTCTTACAAAAACAAAACAAGGGGGCTTGGAGAGGTGGCTTAGCAGTTAAGAGCACTGACTGTTCTTCCAGAGGACCTCGGTTCAATTCCCAGCAACCCACATGGCTGCTCATAACTATCTGTAACCCCAGTCCCAGAGTATCCAAGGGCATGAGTCATGCACATGGAACACAAACATACATACAGACAAAACATCTATACAAATAAAATGAAAGAATGGGGGGGTGCTCAGTGATTAACAGCACTGGCTGCTCTTACAGAGGACCTGGATTTGATTCCCAGCACCAACGTGGCAGCTCCTATCTGTAACTACAGTCTCAGGGGCTCTGATGTCCTCTTCTGCCCTCTTCTGCCTTCCTTGGGCACCATACATATAGGTGTACACATATGATGCACAGACATACATATAGGCAAAACACTCATACATATAAAATAAAATAATAATAATAATAATAATAATAATAATAATAATAAAAGCAGCAACAGTAGTTATAAGATTGAAGTTGCTTGGCAGTGAAGAAAGGCTAGAGGTTGACTGAAAAGACATAGAGGTGGATGTAGTGCAGAGGACTGTGGCTTCCAGCACCCACAATGCAACTCACAACTGCCTGTAACTCCAGCTCCAGGAGATCTGATGGGTGGATGCCTTCTTTTGTCTTCCTCTGGCATCAGGCACACCTGTGGTGCATATATTCCCATGCAGGCACTCAGGCATCACATAATAAATAGATAATAAATGTTTAAGAAGACAGCAAATGCCTTTTGATTAATTCTTTTCAGGAAAACAGTTAGTACATAACTTTATAAGCATCATTTCCCTTGCCTGTATGTACATCTGTGCACCATGTGCATGCCTGGAATATTCAAATGAATATCTGATTTTCTAATAATCAACTGAATAAATGAAGGTTTTTGTCAGTATCTCCTGAACTGGTGGTCAGCAGGTAGCAGTTTCATTTGCTCTTCTGTGATCAGAGGGGTCAGGACTGATTTTAAGAGCCCAACCTTTGTACCATGCAGACATCACCTTTTGCTGTTTTGTTTTGTTTCTTAAGGGGGAAAAGAAGAACCTGAATTGGAGATGAACTGTGTCAGAGGGCTTAATCCATTTAGACTTGCTAAGCGTATAAGCTCCAAAGTACTCTTTGAGAAATGATGGTTATTGGTGATTTTACAACCAGTTAATATGAAATTTATTTAAATGTGGAACAGCTGGCTTGTACCTTCATTATCTGAGTGAAGTCTTTCACTTTGGCCTTACCTGAAATCTGTCCTAAAAACAGCATGTGTAGCTCAGTGGGTGAGGCGCTTAGGCTTCAAAAGCCTGGTACCTGAGTTCAGTCCACGGAAGCCTCATAAAGATGAAGAAAGAACTGACGATAAGGTGTCCTCGACCTCCACATATGTGTATATCATGTATAAACACACACACACACACACACACACACACACACACACACACACACACCAGCATCCTATGAAAGCTAGTATAAGAAGTAAATCACACTATTTAGAAATTGTTGGTTCCTAGAAGAAGAAATTGCCTAGCAGTCAATTGACTGTCTTCTCAAAAGATGAGATCCATCCAGGGGACCTCCATCCTGCATTTCATGGTAGAAGTCAGTGTAGGTGCTGGTAGCCCACGTGGTTCAGCCACCCACTGGGCTAAAGAGAACCAAATTAGTCTCCTTTGGAATGCTTAGGAAGTCCACCAGGGCTTCACTATCACCCAAGCAGTGGGAAAAGAGATACCATATTCAGGTTGATTTTATTGGCCTTTTCAAATTACAAATTAAACATGGCATTTTTTAAAGGTCTTGTTCACTGCTGCCAAAATGGCCTGACAGATATTTTTACACTTAATAGTGAGGACAAGTAACAGCACCAGATGCATTTTTAAAGTAGTTGTCTTTTTAGTTGACCAAGAATAGGATTTATCATCTTTAAAATAAAGTAGCAAAATTCAGGTTTTTGGACTTTTTCCTCTAGGGATACATATCAATGTGTTTTACCATTTCTTAGACCAGTGCCTTAAGTACTAATTCCTTATCTATTAAGTGAAAATTGGCTATGATTCTTTTTTTTTCCTTTAAATGTTCAAAGGTAAACTCGGAAAATAACTAGAGTTGAATGTGGTGGTACACACCTTTATTCTCAGCACACAGGAGATAGAGGCAGACAGATCTTTGTGAGTTAGAGGCCAGCCTGGTCTACATAGTGAATTCTAAGTCAGCCAGAGCTAAAAAGTGAGGCCCTGTGTTTAAAAAACAAAACAAAAATAATTGTTGAACGAAATAAAGTGTATACATTTTAGATACACAGTTCATTGACTTCACAAATGCATATACCTATGTAAACACCACTTTAATGAAGATAGGTTTCCAACCTACCTCCCACTCCAGGTTCAGGGAACCTTGGGGAAGAGGCTGAAGAAAGAATGTAAGAGCTGGAAGATAGGGAGGATGCTGTGACATGCTGTCCTCTGGACGTGACTTGACACCCCACTCCTGAATTCACAGCAGTCGTCACCTGCACAGGACCACGCTAGTGAGAGTTGCGCTGTGTATCAAGGAGGGTCTCAGGAGGCCCCATCGTGGCTGAGGAGATATTGGCAGTTGATGACTACTGAGGGAAGGGAAGGAACTTCTCCTTGGAGGTGGAGCCACTTGTAGATTGCTCTGCTCCAGGGGCGGCTCCACACTCGTGAATAAAGGCAGCACTAATTGTACTCAGCAGGTGGTTTTAAAATATATAGAGAAGAGAAGGGGGAAACCAAGTTGAGAATGTTTTGGGGGTAGCCTGAGGAGAAATGGAAAAGGAGAGAGAGAGAGTGGATATGATCAAAATACATTTATATATCTGAACTCCTCAAAGAATAAAAGATAATTTATACGGATAAAACATATAGAATGTTTCTGTCACCCACAGAGCCTCCCCACGCTTCTTTCTAGCAAGAGTAGAGCTACTCTTATATACTTTAATCAGAAATAATTTAAAAGGAAGAAAATAATAAATATGACATTTAACGTACAAGCCTCCTGTCTTTACAAACAGGTTGTTCTGGTGACTGATGGCTGTCTCGGCATTGGCAGAGGGTCACTGCGACATTCCCTAGCTACTCAGAATCAAAGAAGTGAGAACAACAGATTTCCACTCCCCTTTCCTTTCCCATCTAAGTTGTATGTCATGTGCATGGCAAATTTGGAGGAGGTAATGCTTTTTACTCAGCTCTTTTTAGTTTGATTGAATGTTAAGATTTGATCTCTTTGTTGATACATTTGATGAATGCTGTATTATATACACCATAACATTGTCTACCGGTTTCAACTGAAGCTGGTCATAATTGAAAAAGACTCTGCGCCGGGCGGTTGTGACACACGCCTTTAATCCCAGCACTTGGGAGGCAGAGGCAGGTGGATCTCTGTGAGTTCGAGGCCAGCCTGGTCTACAGAGTGAGTTCCAGGACAGGCACCAAAACTACACAGAGAAACCTTGTCTGGGGGGTAGGGGGTGGGAATTGATGAATAAAAAGACTCTGCATCTCAAATGCTTATTGACATTCAGAGGTACCCAACTTGGGAACATAGCTGGGGTTGACTTTCTTCCTGCTGGTGGGTTGTGGAGGATCTAGGTGGTTTTTTTTTTTGGGGGGGGGGGGGGGTGAGGGTGTTAATTATGTCTCTTATCAGGAATTCTTATATCCATTCCAGCAAAAATGTTGAAAGAGTATATATGCCTTAATTTGGGGAGTAAAATAATGTTACTCTTAGACATGTTTTATTAAATGCTATACTTCCTAGTTTTGCCATTTGAGAAGGTTATTTAACTTTTCTCCACGTCATTTTTTTTTTCTATGAAATGTAGATGAGAGGCAAATGGATCTCTGAGTTTGAAGCCAGCCCAGTGTCCATAGCAAGTTCCAGGCCAGCCAGGGCTACACAGTGAAAGGAAAGCTATAGGTGATGGTTAGAACACCTTCCTGGGGAAGGCTGGCCGGCCTCCCCCCCCGGGGGGGGGGGGGGTTCTGATTCTCCTGTCTGAAGTGGTGCTACTGGTGTCATTTCTTTTTTTTTCTTTTTTCTTTTTTTTTTTTTTTGAGACAGGGTTTCTTTGTGTAGCTTTGGTGGCTGTCCTGGAACTCACTCTGTAGACTAGGCTGGCCTTGAACTCACAGAGATCCATCTGCCTCTGCCTCACGAGTGCTGGGATTAAAGGCGTGAGCCACCACCACCATCACCTGGCCTCTGGTGACATTTCTTTATTACTTTACTCTTTTGTAGCTTTGAGTCAAATAGTAGTTATTTCTTTGTCATTTTCTGTTAAGAAAATCATCCCAGGCATTTCCTGCTGGTGTCATGATGATGTTAGCCTTGGTGTACTGAGTGATTGGTAATTTATGCAGTGGTGAAGGAAAGGGTCATCTCTTTTGCTTTGCAGCTTCAGAGCACCGATTCCTTGGAATGCCTTGAACGACTCATAGACTTAAACAATGGTGAAGGGCAAATTTTTACTATTGATGGCCCCCTGTGTTTGAAAAATGTACAGTCTATGTTTGGGTGAGTATATGTGTAAAGCTTTTTCTCCTTTATATTTCCAGAATATAGTATGACAGCCAGGAAGAACATCTGTTTTATTACTGCTGATTGTGTGATTAAATTTTCCTCAGGAGCCCCTTTCTCGGATAAAATGATTAGAAGTAGTAGTTTAAAAGTTGGCTTGTTTTTCAGTTAGGTATGACTAAGTCTATAACGCCTGCCACACTGACTTCTTTTAGAATGGCTCAACAGTTTCAAAGGTTAAATTGTCCAGGCCTTCTCTAATGGAAAGCTTATCACAGATGTCAGCTTGTATTGCTGTCACAAATACTCAGGTTTAGTCTTAGAACCAGTGGGAAAGAGTAACAAAATTTGAATGTTTAAAGATTTCTTGTAGAGCCGGGCGGTGGTGGCGCACGCCTTTAATCCCAGCACTCGGGAGGCAGAGCCAGGCGGATCTCTGTGAGTTCGAGGCCAGCCTGGTCTCCAAAGCGAGTTCCAGGAAAGGCGCAAAGCTACACAGAGAAACCCTGTCTCGAAAAACCAAAAAAAAAAAAAAAAAAAAAAAAAAAAGATTTCTTGTAGGACTGGAGAAATGGCTCAGTGGTTAAGAGCACTGCCTGCTCTTCCAGAGGACCTGGGTTCAATTCCCAGCACCCACATGGCAGCTCACAACTGTCTGTAACTCCAGTTTTAGGGGATCTGACACCCATGGCAAAACACCAATGCATATAAAATAAAAATAAATAAATTAAAAAAAAGATTTCTTGTATATGTGCCTTATCACTGTTCCCTATAACATATTCTAGGAAACTGATAGATCTGGCGTACACGCCTTTCCATGCTGTTCTCAAGTGTGGCCACCTAACAGCTGATGTACAAGTCTTCCCCAGGCCAGAGCCTTTTGTTATAGATGAAGAAATTGATCCTATCCCTAAAGTCATTAACACAGGTAACTTTTTTGAAACTTCCTTCTTAATTTTCCCATTATCTTTATCTTAACTAAGAGCTGGCAAGTTACTGTTTTTTATGGTGAGATCTTGAGTTAACCTCCAATCTCTAGTCACTATAACTACATATTACTAGAGTTAGAAATAATGGCCAGATTGATTTAAAATGATAAGGTGTTTCTTCATTCTAGTGTTCTCCCAGCTGAGCTATTTTAGCCACCTGAGATGATTTTTAGTAAAGACACTGAGATTAATTAGCATCGTAACTAAAGTATATGAAGAATTGTCTTCCAGACATGGTTCTGTGACTTTTGCTGTGACCCTGGAAGTTGCTTCTTCCAGTCCTTATTGACTAGGTGTGGGGAATGAACCAGTCAGTTGCTAAACTCTTTGTTCTGATAGACAGAACCATTCCAGCCCTGCTTCTTGTATTACAACTAAAACAAAATGTTTTTGCATCCTACTGCTTTGATCTAGTACATTTTTGTTGATGCCATGCTTAGCTGAATTTAACAACCTTAATAGTGAAAACTAGCAGTCAGGAAAGAGAATTGTCTCCCACTGGTTGGAGGACTCCTTGAGTGGTGAGTGTATGCCAAAGCTCTCAGGGATGGATATCACCACTGTTAGTCTTGTTGTTACCTGGTCTAATATAGTCTGACACCTACTAGATGCTCAGTGGATAATTGCCCTGTCAATAAATGATTAAAAATAAGTGTGTGGTAAATAAATGTTTGTTGTTCGAAGTGTAGAAATTTTAGAATGAAAAACTGTGAGCATACTTTTTGCTTTAGCTTTTGGCTGTCTGGAAGTACATACCCATGTGGGTTAATTGTAACAGAGTATATTAATGCACCTAATGTTTTGTTGCCTTCAAACCAATTAAATTCTACTTCCTTCCTGCCCTTTATCTGAATATTTCTTTTCTTTCCAATATGAGCTTTTAACCTTAAGATACTTGTGTAATTTCTGGTAGCTCTGGCTGGCCTAAATCATTGTTTAGTGTTTGTTGTAGACCCATTTCTACTCAAGTGAAAACTGCCAGCTGTTAGATGCTTGCCTAGGCAGGTGCTGACAGCAGGTCTCCAGGGAAGGACATACCCTGGTGTATTAGAAGAGTGATTACTTGGCATGATTCTGGTATTTTAAAATTGTTTTGCTGATATGGCTGTGCTGTTGATATACTTAGAAGAAAAATTGAAAAACAATTCAATAAATACTTTGAAAGGTTTCCTTCTATGAAGAATAATGAATGACTCTGTTTTCTTTATAATTTTTAGTGTTTTCAAAGTTTTGTGTTAATTACTTATATAATCAAAAATTTTATTAAAAATTCGATTTAGCCGGTGGTGGTGGTAGTGGTGGTGGTGGTGGTGGTGGTGGTGGTGGTGGTGGCGGTGGTGGCGGCGGCGGTAGCGGCGGCAGCAGCGGCGGCAGCAGCAGCGGCGGCACACGCCTTTAATCCCAGTACTGAGAGGCAGAGACAGGCGGATCTCTGAATTAAAGGCCAGCCTGGTCTACAGAGTGAGTTCCAGGGCAGCCAGGGCTACACAGAGAAACCCTGTCTCAAAAAAAAAATATTCTGTTTAACTTTAATTTTTTATTTTATTTTTGAGACAGGGTCTCACTAGGTAGCTCTGGCTGGCCTAGAATTCACCACATAAAGCAGGCCATCAATCTCTGACTCCCGGGTACTAGGATTGAAGGCATGTACCACCATGCCCATCCATGAGCTTTTATTTGTTTTAGGTTTTCAGGAAAGAATTTGAGGCTGTAGTATAGCTTCTATAAAGGGAAGAAATCATTATTATATTGATTTTGTATAGAATGTATTTCTCTCTCAAGGAAATATTCTTTTTGGATGTGGATGTGGTATACACATGTAAGTGTGCAGGTGCATGTACCCATGCAGGTGTATAGAGAGGCCAGAGGAAGACATTGGGATCTTCTCTCATTCCTGCCTTGTTGCCTTGAGACAAGGTCCCACTAAACTAGAAGCTCCCATTCCATTGGCTCTGCTGGATGGCCAGCAGTCTCCCAGGATCTCCCTGTCAACAACCCCCAATCCTGGAGTTACAGGCACATCAGTTATGCCCTGTTTTTTTGTTTTTGATTTTGTTTTTGTTTTGTGGAGAGCTGGGGATTCTAACGGAGTCTCATGCTCAATCACTCTTAACCACAAGGCCCATCTCCCACCCCAAAGGAATGTTATTCAAGTGACAGCTTTACTTTCCAAAGGCTGAATAAGGGTGTTGTAGGTGCTTAACTTTCTACATGCTGTGACCTACTACCCTTGATTACACAGAGGAATTTGACCTTTCAGCTTTTGCCTTGGTTAAGGTTCTAGCCTCATAAAAATAAAGTTTACCTAGTTTTGTTTTAAAAGTTGAATTAATTAAATAAGAGTCATTATTATTTGAGCTACTTAAAGTGAAAATTATTCATGATCCTCAGAAAAGTTTAACAATTTCCCTAGGTTTCATATTTGAAATCTTTACCTTAAAACAGTGTTTATAGGATCTAACATATAGACAACAATGTAGTTTCCCTATTGTGAATAATTCTGTGTTGATTCCTCCCTTACAGATTTGGAAATAGTGGGCTTTATTGATATAGCTGATATTTCCAGCCCCCCAGTTTTGTCCAGGCATTTGGTCTTGCCCATAGCACTTAACAAAGGTGAGTTCTTCTCTTCTCATACCTTTGGTTCACACGAAGCATCATGTTCTCTAAAGTCATTCTTCAGTGTTAGATGGTAAGCGGGCCCATTGTACAGAATTTAAAGAAAAAGAAATGAATTGGATTTTAGAAATTGAATGTTGCCTGAGATACCAGACTAGATAACATGCCGCCTTACACTGTGGAAACTTTTGACACATTACTTTGTGCACTGGTTTGTGGATTCATGGTGAAAGGCCTCTTTAGAAGTGACAGCTCTGGAAAGCTCCAGGGCTTTCCTAATAGAAACAGAGAGCAGGGGGAGGACAGACCTGCTTTGTTCTGCCACTGCCAAGCATGTCAGAACTACAAGAAGAAATGTTATTGAATGCATCATGAGTCCCATTGTGAGGCTTCATTGCAGATTGTGCCTCACTAAGAACTATAAAGTCATGTCCCTAAATTCAGCATCTCTATGAAATATGCCAATCTCTAGCTTTTTGAAATGTTCATCTTCTGTGTTCTGAGTTGACCATCTATCTTATATTTACCAGCTCTCTTCAAGAAATGTAAGTAGCAAGTCAAATTTCCACCTACTGAATCATATATTCTGTTAATGCCTCATTATCTCAGTCACACATTCACAGCAAGAATCATTGAATGTTCTTTTGCTTGTTTTTTGAGACAAGGTCTTACTCTATACCTTAGGCTAGCCTCAAACTCAGAACATTGTCTGCCTGAGCCTCCTGAGTGCTGGGATACAGGCATGAGCCACCATGCCCAGTTCACAAGCAAAATCTTGATATTCACCCACAGCAGCTTAGTGGGATCATTGTGTTTATCAACCTATGTTCTCAGAGAACATCCAGATTGCCCTAATTGTCAGGTATGCCTATATAATTGCTAAGACAGAAAATAAGCAAACTATTGTGGGCAGGGAACAGTACAAGGACAAATAAGAGAAGGCAGAATAGAGCAGTATTTTAGGGAGCATTGAATACCAACCTATACTGGAAGATTCTTCCTATTGAAGTAAAGAGTCTGTGAACAAAAGAGCAGAAGGCTGTTCCTAGAGGAAAGATTCACCTACAGCAGTCAGTGTGGGAAAGAACCCTCACTACAGCAGTCAGTGTGGGAAAGAACCCGCAGTTGGGAAGTTCAGTCAAGAAGCTCGTGGAGGAACCACTGTATTCTTACCTTGTGTCTGCTGTGTGAGGGCTGTCATCTTAGGCCACACCTAGCACGTCTTTGTCTGATTCTGTTTAGATTGATGCCTCAATCCTCCAAATGGCATCTCATTGAATTTCCTACAGGAATGGTACAAAATCGTTTTTATGTCCAGCTCCCCTGGGCTATAATTCATAAACCATAGGTTCCCCATTTAAAGTATTTATAATCAGAGCAAAGAAAGGAGCTCAGTAGTAAAGCATGTGTCGATCAAATCTAAAGCCCTAAATTTGGTACCCACCCCCCCAAAAAAAAGAAAGGTTAGTTTGTTTTTTAAATGGGCTGGGAAATAGTGTAGTTGGTAAAGTACTTGCCTTGCAAGCACGAAGATCTGAGTTCAGTCACCTGTGTAAAAAGCTGAGTAGGTACAAACTCTTAGGCCAGCTACCCTGGGGTAGGTTAGTCTCATAAAGAAACAAATAAATGTTTTTGAAGAGAAATCGAGATGGGGTGGCAAAAGCGTGTAACTCCCAAGGCTAAGGAGGCAAGAAACAAGAGGAGCTCTGAGGCTCATTGGCCAGCCTTTATAGCCTGGTTGGTGAGCTCCAAGCCAATTAAAAACCTGCTCGGAGTGGATACATTTCTAAAAATAACACTTGAGATTGTCTTCTGCACACATGGGCATGTACATGTGCATTTTTAAAAAGAAAAAAATTAAGTGGTGTCTTGTTTTTCAAGACAAGGTTTCTCTACGTGACAACATTGACTGTTCTGGAACTCACTTTGTAATCCAAGCTGGCCCCAAATTTACAGACATTTACCTGTCTCTGTCTCCCAAGGGGGATTAGAGGTGTGTGCCACTCCATTCAGCCCAAGTGGTGTCTTTTCAAAGAATATTTACAGAGTTTGTATAGCCATCATCACCATCCATTTCTAAACTTTCTCGTCATCCACCAAAGAAACTCTATTAGCCATGGATCTTAATATCCCTTTTCTCTGTAGGTTGTCTGTTCTATATGTTTCATATACATGGGGTTAATATATTATTGAAAAGTTTCTTTATGGACATGTATTGGAAAACTGGTTTTCTAACTTGTTATAATATTCCTTTACTGCTCCATGTATTTTTCCCTTCAAGGCAACAAACAGTCAAGAGTTTAGAGTTTCGTAGCTAATCTCTCGCTCCCCTGTTTACAGAAGGTGATGAGGTGGGTACTGGCATCACTGATGACAATGAAGATGAAAATTCAGCCAATCAGATCGCTGGCAAAATACCCAACTTCTGTGTGCTGCTCCATGGTAGCCTGAAAGTGGAAGGGATGGTGGCGATTGTACAGCTAGGGTAGGGTTTCATTTGTATGTGGTTGACCCAAAGGGAACTACACGGAAAACGTTTCACAGACATTAATGAAAGAAATGGAAGATCCTGGTCACCTTTTCCTTTCCCTGCCATACCCTTCCTACCTCCATTACCTTCTACTCCTTTATCGTCCTGGAAAGTGTGAAGCGACCTCTGTAGTTACATTGATTTTATGGTACATGCTTTCTTCTCTGTTTTCCTCTCAATTGTTTTATTCATATATTTACTGTATTTTTTGAAAGAGGATTTTGCTATATGACCCAAGCTAATTTCACACCCATAATCCACCTGCCTCAGCCTCCTAAGTGCTGGGATTACAGCTATACCAACCATACTTGGCAAGTTCTCCTCTTTTTAAATCCTGTCTGGGTTGCCTGGGTTTTGGTTATAGGACTCTGTTAACTTTAATACTTTAGGACTCAGGTTCCTCATCTATAAAATGGGAAGATAGAACTAAATGGGGAGAAAGATGCTGCTAACATTGAGCATATGCCATGTGCCAGGCTTTCCTCCTGAGTATGTCATGTATGTTAACAAATGTCATCCCAACACTGCATGAGGTGAGGAGACCGAAGCTTAGAGAGACAGAGGAAATTGCCCAAGGTCACAAAGATAAAAAACTGAAGAGCCGCGGGGCACGGGTCTACAGAGTGACCAGGCCCCAAAACTACACAGAGAAACCCTGTCTGGGGGGTGGGGGAACGGGGGGACTCTGGCTCTGGAACTCTCAGATCTGCCTGGCTCTGCCTCCCAAGTGCTGGGATTAAAGGCGTCTGCCACCACCGCCCGGCAAGCCATAGTTAGAGTTCTTAACCTACACGCTTAATCCAGAACTCACGCAGCCACTCTATTGAATTCCTTTCCTATAACAAAGAACTAGCTTTCATAGTCTCTGTAGTCATGAAATCTGCACAGCTTTCTGCTTCCCTTCCTGTACCACCTGTTGTTGGAAAAGAAGAGATAGCCTTCTGGCCATGGATTGACAGATATGACAGATATCTAGACTGACAGATACAAAAGGTCAAAAGGTTAAGATTAATCACAGGAATCATGTCTCCATCTCTGCTTGAGTGAAAATTCCAGAAAGAAGAATACAATTGTTTTCTTTCTTAGATAGGTTTTATTTTTAATTGTGTACCTGTGCATGTGTATGTGTATAGGTGAGTGCAGGTGCCCATGGAGGCCAGAGGCTGGAACTGGAGTTTACAAGGGGTTGTGAGCTGCCAAACATGGGTGCTCAGAACCAAACCCTGGTCCTCTGCAAGTGCAACAAGTGCCCTTAATAGTTCTCTGATCTATTTCTTGGCTCCCAAGCTACTGTTGACTCTGAATATGAGAGTCACCTAGGACCCTTTCAGAAGCTGGAGGCCGGAGTATTTCCGAACTATATTGGAACACCTTGCCTCTGGTGGGGCTGCTATGACATCAGGAGGCAGCTGGAAGGACCTGTAGGCCTCAGCTTTTTCTCCTCTGCACCTGGACTACTACTTCCTGTGCTTTGCAAGTTTTTTCTCTTTTAAACTGCTTCCAATGTACACACACAATTGTCTGGCTAATATGTATCTCAGGGAATTGGAAATACTATGTGCATTTTTGGGGTTTAAGATTTGGCTTTGGTAAGAGTAATATGCCTGACTTAAAAACTTAAATCTGTATCTCCAGAAAAGTAGAACCTAGACTTTTTGAACTTAATAGTCCTAGACTTGACGTTCTGCTCTCCATCTTCTCTCCATCTAGTCCTGAGTGGCATGGAATGCTCTACTCACAAGCTGACAGCAAGAAGAAATCAAACCTCATGATGTCTCTCTTCGAGCCTGGCCCAGAGCCTCTCCCATGGCTGGGGAAAATGGCACAGTTAGGTCCCATTTCAGGTATAACCCAGACCAGATTCCACTTATTTGACTTGGTTGTCTCCATGCTGTTCTAAATGTCTTTGAGTGTTGCTGGAGCATGCCTGAGCTCTCTGATGCTGGGTGCATACATGGAGGACCCCAGAGTGTTTGAGGCTTGTACCCAACTTTCTCAGCTCAGAGAAAACAAACATTTTTATTGACTAAAGTAAATATCTTCATTTATATTTATATTGACTGTTTTATACAGCTGTTAGCAGGTCATACCTGCAAGGTGTTTGGATTAATGACCAAATCAGGAATAAAGAATTTGGGGCTCACAGTGGGAGTGGGGGTGTCTCTGACTCTTTTGCCTGCTTTTGGGGCCCTTTCCTCCTACTGGGCTGCCTCATCCAGCTTTAATATGTGGGGAGGTACCTAGTCTTACTGCAACTTTGATAGGCCATGTTGTTGACATCCCTGGGAGGCCTGCCCTTTTCTGAAAGGAGACGGAGGAGTGGATCCAGGAGAGAGGGGAGATGGGGCCGAGGGTGCGGGGTAGGGAGGAGAAGAGGGAAGGGAGTCTGTAGTTGGGATGTAATATATGAGAATAAAAATAATAGAATTTGGGGCTCAGCTGGGCATGGTGGCCCACACCTTTAATCCTAGCACTGGTGGAGGACAGAGTAGAGGCAGGCGGATCCCTGAGTTCGAGGCCAGCCTGGTCTACAGAGCAAGTTCCAGGACAACCAGAGCTACACAGAGAAACCTTGCCTTGGGGATGGGAGTGGGGGCGGAATTGGGCTCAGTTTAACAAATTGGTCTAATTCTAGTTTTCAACATGAGTATTTGGGCAAAGGACTTAAGCTTCCAGAACTGATAGGTAAGACTTCCTGCTCTGTCCAGCCCAAACCATGGTAACAAAAAGGCAAAGGAAGCTTCTAGATGTAAGTGTGTTTTATAAATTTGTGGCAGTTCCATTGACTCAGGAAGCAGGGTCAAACACTAAAACCCTGTTGATCTGCATACTACAAAACTGCAGTGGCTTTAAGGAACGTGCCTGCCAAAAACTTCTGTGTGTGTTAGTGTTTTGAAACAAGGTCTTACACTACAACTCTGGCTTTTTTTCCTGCCTCAACTATTACATTGTCTGACTCCATAGCCACTAGCCACATAGACTACATAAATTTAAAATTAAAGAACATATAAAATTGAATTCTAAGTCCAGTGCTCAGTGGCTGGTAGCTGTGATGTTAGCACAGGTGTAGATGTTTCTCAAACCATAGAAAGTGTGGGTGGCTGGGCAGTGGTGGCGCACACCTTTAATCTCAGCGCTCAGGAGGCAGAGGCAGGCGGATCTCTGTGAGTTCGAGGCCAGCCTGGTCTACAGAGTTAGTTCCAGGACAGGTGTCAAAGCTACACAGAGAAACCCTGTCTCGAAAAAACCAAAAAAAAAAGAAGAAAAGTTTGGGTGAAGCATTCTGGGCTAAACAGAGAACTAACTGTGTGTGTGACGCAGCTTTATGTTTCCAGTGCAGATGCTTGCTTTGTCGTCTTTGGCTTTATGGCTAAAGCTAATGTGAAGTTAATTTCTTTAAGGACATTAAGCTGGTTTTCACTTAGCTAGGGCCCCGCTGATTGATCTCCTATCGCAGTCTATTGAGAACAGGTTCTCCAACATGCCTGAAGTTAATGTAATTTCTTGAATGATGAGTGATTCAAAAAGCTAATTGCCTAACTGGAAATGTAATTGTGTCTGCCAGGTGTCATTTTCAAAGTTGTTGTTTTCTTTAAGATGCTAAAGAAAACCCTTATGGGGAGGACGACAACAAGAGCCCATTCCCCCTGCAGCCCAAAAACAAACGCAGTTATGCCCAGAATGTGACTGTCTGGATCAAACCCAGCGGCCTGCAGGTAATGACAGTGTTCACGTTGCTTTTGGCTGGGGGCAGCAGAGGCGGTCGATTTTCCTCTCCTATGTAATTCATTTACTTCTAATGTCTGTCCTTATTGCCCAAAAGGATATGAGATGGCCTACAGTGAGAACATATATAACAAAATCATTTTTTACAAAGTTTAGAGCACTAACAAAACCAGGGAAAGATGGAAACAATTGTGCCTGGAACCAGAGGCAAAATGGTAATTGTATTTGAGGACTTTGGTTCCGGACTTCCTGCTACCGTGGTCACAGAAGAAGCAAATGGCTTGTATAGTTTTTCTTGTTTAATAACAGAGCATGGCAACATTTCCAGAGAAGTGTGTTTCCCAGCATTGGATTTATTTTTATTTATTTTGTATTTTTGAGGCAGTCTCATACAGTCCAGGCTGGCCCCATAACTCACTGTATAGTCTAGGCTGGCCTTGAATGCCTAATCCTCCTGCATCCACTTCCTAAGTGCTGAGATTGCAGACATATGCCATCACACCTAGTTTACCAGCACTGGATTTTTAAAAATATTTTTTTTTGTACATTAGTACAATGTATTTTGATCACATCCACCCCTCTCCCTTCCAACTCCTCCCAGGCCTCCCCAACATAATTCATATATTTTTTTTTAAAAAATTGCTGGGCGGTGGTGGCACACGCCTTTAATCCCAGCACTCAGGAGGCAGAGCCAGGCGGATCTCTGTGAGTTCGAGGCCAGCCTGGACTACCAAGTGAGTTCCAGGAAAGGCGCAAAGCTACACAGAGAAACCCTGTCTCGAAAAACCAAAAAATAAAAAAAAATAAAAATAAAAAAAAATAACCTACCAAATCCAATTAGTGCTGCCCACATCACACATGGGTGCAGAGTCATGCACCAAAGCGTAAGTAACCCACCAGAGGTTCTGTCCTTTAAGAAAACTGAATCTCCCTCACCAAATGGTGATCAACTGCTAGTAGGGGTGTGGCTTCATGGGCCAGCATTGGACTTTAGTTTAAAAGTCTCACATGCTAAGGCAGTGGGGTTTTTTCTTGGGTGTAGGGTAAGACAGGGTCTCACTCCACTGTAGCCTTAGCTGTCCTGGAAATGGCTATGTAAAGTAGGCTGGCCTTAAACTCATAAAGATCCCCCTGCCTCTGCCTCCCGACCGAGCGCTGGGATTAAAGGCCTTCACTACCACACCTGGCTGTTATGTTTGTTTTGGTTTTTTTAAAGAAGCAGGGTTAGGGTTTAATAATTTTAGTATAGGCTTGAGGGTTACAAGAAAGGGGTGTGCATAGAGGAAAGACAGGCCTAAGAGCTTGAGTGTGGACTTCTCTAAGAGTTAAAATGTCAGATAGACCCAAGTGTGGGTGGGGCTTCTCAAGGGAAAGTTCCCCACAGCAGTGTTCAGAAAAGGCCTAAATCTTCTGATTATTTCTTCTATCCCTACTGTAAAATCCAAGCCTGTGTGTGTGTGTGTGTGTTCAGTTTATAAACAGAAAAGGTTGGTATGGGCTCATGGGTTTGGGAGTCTCCAGAGCTTTGTGCCTGTGATAGTATCATGGCAGAAATTGATGGAGGAGCAAAATTGCTTCTCTTGTGGCAGAGGCAAAATAGAGACCAGAGAAAGGCCAGGGTCCCTCAGTTCCCTTAACGGTTGTGCCCTCCCAGGGGACTCTAGCCACATTACATTACAATTTACAAATCAGCTCCATAGGGAGTTATAATTGTTACCTAGGAATGCTGCATTCAGGCAAGGCACGCGAGGACCTTTCTCCTTCCACTGACACGGTCACTTATTTCTATTTGTACAGTTACCTGGGAAACCCCCTTTTCCTTTGGGCACCCTTTTTACATGTAAATGTTACTCTAACCTCAATGCACTGAGAAGAGGCATTCAGGCTGACAAGGTGCTTCTGTTGACTGCTTTGGCTCCTTGAGACCTTTACCTTGTTACTGAAGCGATCCTGCCTTGACCAAGAGGACTGTGGCCTCTTCTCTGTGTTCCTTCCTTGTCTATCTCTGACCCCAGCACTTCCTGGTCAGGAGGCTCAGAACTACTTTGACTGAATTGCTCTATTTTAGCCCTGGGTTTTTGTTTGTTTTCTTATTTTAGTAAAGTACACATTAAATTTACCATTTCAACCATTTAAAAATGTACAGGTTCAGCAGTGTTTATATTGTTAGTTGGTCATTGGCATCACCTAGTTCCAGACAAGAAACCCCTATGCACTTAACCACTGAACCATCTCTCCAGCCCCATTTTGAGCTGATCTTTTTTATAATGTCCTGTGAGCTAAGGGTCCAACTTCATTTTTTTTGCACTCATTCAGTTATCTCAACAGCAGTTATTCT